>NC_136070.1:1280161437-1280218937 GCF_964261635.1 Lissotriton helveticus
TCTTTTAATCTTTATCTATCCTTTATCTTTATCTTTTAATCTTTATCTATCTGTATCTTTATCTATCTGTATCTTTTCTCTTCCCCTATCCCTACAACCCCACCCACCCCACCCCCCACCCTCCCCCCCCACCCTCCCCCACCCCACCCACACCCACCCTCACCCACCCTCCCCCTCCCCCACCACCCTCCCCCTCACTCACCCTCCACCCCTCACCCTCCCCCTCACTCACCCTCAACCCTCACCCTCTCTCACCCTCACCCTCACCCTCACTCACCCTCAACCCTCACCCTCACTCACCCTCACCCTCACTCCCTCACCCTCACTCCCTCACCCCACCCCTCACTCACCCTCAACCCCTCACCCTCACCCACCCTCACCCTCACTCACCCTCAACCCCTCACCCTGAACCCCTCACTCACCTCACCCTCACTCACCCTCAACCCCTCACCCTCACTCACCCTCAACCCCTCACCCTCACCCTCACTCACCCTCAACCCCTCACCCTCAACCCCTCACTCACCCTCACTCTCACCCTCACTCTCACTCATCCTCACTCACCCTCAACCCCTCACCCTCACTCACCCTCACCCTCACCCTCACTCACCCTCAACCCCTCACCCTCACTCACCCTCACCCTCACTCACCCTCAACCCCTCACCCTCACTCACCCTCACCCTCAATCACCCTCACCCTCACTCACCCTCAACCCCTCTCCCTCACTCACCCTCAACCCCTCACCCTCACCCTCACTCACCCTCAACCCCTCACCCTCAACCCCTCACTCACTCTCACTCACCCTCAACCCCTCACCCTCACTCACCCTCACCCTCACTCACCCTCAACCCCTCACCCTCATTCACCCTCACCCTCACTCACCCTTACCCTCACTCACCCTCGACCCCTCACCCTCACTCACCCTCAACCCCTCACCCTCACCCTCACTCACCCTCACCCTCACTCACCCTCAACCCCTCACCCTCAACCCCTCACCCTCGCTCACCCTCACTCACCCTCAACCCCTCACCCTCACTCACCCTCAACCCCTCACCCTCACCCTCACTCACCCTCACAACACATATTGTGTTACAATAGGTGTCACATTTGCGAAAGATAAAACTATTGGCATTGTAAATAACAAAGCTATTAATTTCGCTATTTTCAAAACAAGCACATAAATAAAAAATGTGTCCTTTACAATACCAATAGCTCAAACTTTCCTAATGCGAGACCTATTGCATTGCTGTGCTTCTCTCCCCTGCTGCACTCTCCTGCTCTCTAGAGATGTGGCCTAATGACCAGAGCTGCCATCTAAGTCACGTAAATACAAAACATGTTGCATTCCAAATGCTATAGGTGTCACATTCGCGAAAGTTATAACTATTGGCATTGTAAATGACAAAGCCATCAATTTAGCAATTTTAAAAACCAACAAATAAATAAAAGATGTCATTTACAAGACCAATAACTCCAACTTTTCTAATGCGAGACCTATTGCATTTCCAATGCTTGTTTTAAGTATGTGCTTGGCTTATGGATCAACGTGGCGTAGAACCGGAGGGTGTCCCTGCAGTGCGGGCCCGCGTCCGTGTTCTATCACCCCAAGCAGGGAAGTCCATCACAGTGGTGATTGGCCTACCCTGCGTTTTGGCTGGAAGGGGGTTGTGTTGGACTTGGCCCTTATGGCAGGTTCACCCCTAAACTTTTTGCCTAGTGTTAATAAATAATTATAGTGATTTCTGGTCCTGGCGCACTTTGACACTGTGGCGCAGTGTAAAGTGCGTGCGCTCCCTGAGTGCATGTGTGAGATCGGCCTGCCCTCATATAGGAATGCATGGGGAATGTCTGTGTCGCTGGTAGTTCCTGATGCGTGAGGTGTGCATGGTCGAGTTTGGTATGTACAAACTCGTGTGGTTGAATGCTTCGCAATGATGTATGTGGCATGATTGTGTCTTGTGCGGAAATGCCACTTCTAGGAGTTGGCATATTAGTGTAAAATATGCCTGGAGTGTGATTGGCTGGAGCTGGCTGGTGAGCCTGGCTCCAGGAAGGCTGGATGGGTCTGCCCGGTGGTGAGTGAGAGATTAGCATGCTGATGGCTGGGGAGGAGTGTACCTGTGTACTGAATAAGGCTGGGTTTTCCCCAGACAATGCTGGCTCCGCCCCCTGTGGTGCGACTGATGGCCCAAGCCCTGCCAGTGAATAGAGAGGGTGGTTGGGCCTATCAACAGTGCTCACAGACCAGCTGCGACTGGTTCTGCCCCCACCCTTCCCGAAGACAAAGGATTTGTCTGTATAAAAAGAGGCGGTGACCTCTTGGAAAAGGTTCTTGTTCCCAACTTGAATCTGACCAGGGGCATGCTGCTGCTGGGGCCCGGGGTAAGGCTTGCCCCCCCCGGGCCCTGCCCAGCCCCTGGCTTCCTGATGGACCCCTGAAGGACTTTGCTGGACTGTTGGTTTGCCCTAGCGCTTGGGAGCGGTTTATCTTGCCCCTAGCGCTTGAGATCGCTTTTCTGTTGTCCCTAGTGCTTCGTAGCGCCTTATTTCTGCCCTAGCCCTCCGAGCGCTTTATTTTCCCCCCAGCGGCTGCCCACGCCGCATATTGGCCCGTAATTGCTTCTTCCGAGGGAGACCACCCCTCTAAAATCACCGCCGTCGGGCCCGGGATTCCCGAGGAGACGCTGTGCCCGCCTCCCTGCTCGGGGCCGCGCTGCCATTGGCTGACCCCTGAGGCAGGAAGCCAGGCAACCGGAGAGAAGACGTGGGCCGGGCCAGAAGTGAGCAGGAAGTCCCGCCTGCTGCTGGGTTATGATCGGCTGCCCGCCGGGATGGAGCAAAGAGGCCGAGTCCTCCCGCGGCCCGGGGCTCCTGTGAGCTAGGGAGAGCCCCGGGGCCGCCCCACCTTGAGTCCCGGTCCCGAGATGGGGGACCGGGTGAACAGAGGCACTGTCGGGCGGGGCTCCCAGGGATCGGGAGAGCCCCGCTACCGCCGCCCAGAGAAGAGAAATGCCGCGTAGCCGGTGAGTGGGGTCCGGTGCTGTGAAGAGGAGAGGGGGGCATCGGGGCACATTGCCGGTGTCCGCCCCCCTCCAGTGGTGCATAATCCTTGTGGGGGCGCTGAGAGGCCCCGGGGGCATCACGTTGTTTTTGAGCCCCGAGAGGCTCAGGCGGCATCTTGGGAGTGACCGAGTCCCCCGAGGGGGGACTCCCACAGAAGGGCACAGTTCTTTGTTCGGGCCCACGAAGCTCCCGCATTGCTGAGGGTAGAGCGGCCCCGGCTGGCAGCGGGCCGCTCCCCCCACCCTGGCACACAGTCCTTGAGCCTAGTGAGAGGCTTGTGGGGGCATTTCTTTACTACCGCATTTTTGTGTTCAGAGCCTAGAGGTGCTGCATTGCTTCGTTTTGAGCCCAGAGAGGCTCAGGGGGCATTTTGTTTGGCCAGAGCCTGCGAGGCTCCAGCGTGTGGCCACATCCTCCTCCAGCTGCCCAGCACTTCGTGGGCAGCTGCCACGTTTAGGTCTTGGCGCAGTGGCGCAACCTGGACCCTGGACTTTTGATGGAAGTTCTGTGTTAATGTGATTTCCGCAAAGTATTCTTTGCTACACCTCTGAATGTGTGTAGATGCATCATGTGTTCTCCTGTACTGCACCTCTGAATGTGTTGTAGATGCATCATGTGCCTTGTTCCTTACACCGCTGCATGTAGGTTCTGCATCATGTGTTTTGTCCCCAGGTCTATGCCCCTACTTGTATGGTGATAATTAGGTGGTTGTTCTTGCTAGTACAGGTGGTGCTAGTGAGGTCCTGGTTCCCTGCGTGACCTGTTCCTAAGGTGGTTAGGATTGCGTAGGTGGTACTTACCTGATTACCAGTAGTTACTGGTTGTGTGCTATTTTGTGCTACAGTGATTTTCTGTTATGTTCTAAGTGATATTCCAAGGGCTTAATACTGAGCTCGCCCCCTGACCAGAGTCCCAGGACCAGTGGACTCTATTGTGCCTTCCCTGACAAATTGCTGGGACTTGTCTGATCTCCCTGGGCCACTGGGGCCTCGCTGAAGTGTGCCTCGCTCACTCGCCTCGGCAGCTCGTGCCTGGCCGCCCATCCAAGCCTCGAGCCGCGCCGCTCTCCCCTGAGCTGCGCCGCTTACCTGGGCCGCCCGTGTAGTAAATGTCCTCTCTAATGTTCTTCTCTAGATAGACTGTACTATGTCATCTGTGACATAATAGAATGCCTGGGTGACTCTCTGGCTCACAATGCCTCTCTCTACCTAGCTGTGACAGTTGGTTAACTCAGGCTGAGCTGCTAACAGCTAGCTCCTGGTGGTGACCCACCAGTGTCCTGTTACATCTAAACACCCTGCACCCTGGGTGTGTGTCTTTATGTATATATCTGAGTGTGACAAAACAGCCTGCAACCTGAGCGCTTTATTCTATAAGTAACTTGTCAACATTCTCTGCCTAATCTACCTGTGTCTTTCCAGCATTTAGAAACGGGTACTTTCTGGAGAGTCTTTCTGTTTTAAATCGACACTGCCACTGCACCTTAGAGGAAGGCATCAGGTCCAGTGAGAACTGTGATCGAAAGGTTTGAAGCAGAAACAAGCGTTTTTTTTTTCCTTCGACACTTAGACATTTCTACAGCGACCTTGTGAACTACTTCCCTGGTAATTTAGTGCCTCTGCACCGCCAGCGCTTTCAGGCATCAAATCACATACAAGTCAGCGTTTTTAATTCGCCTGTTGGACAGCAAGTGGGACGAAAGGAACATTTATTTTGAAGGAATGGTCTCCTTAGTGAGTATTTTGGAGAACAGTGACTGAACTATGACTGCGTGTTTCTGGGTGAGTTAAGACATTTTTAATAGACATCTCCCGTTGTTTTGCACTTACTGTGTCAAGACAGTTTAACTGCTGCAGTTCAAATTTTTCTCAAATCTTCCCCACACGCACACCCTTCACACGCGCAGCTCTACCTTCCTGATCCAGTCATTGTCTGTGACGTCTGCCCACTGTGCGGTCGTTACTCTCCAAAGCACGTCTTTGCCGTGAACCATCCGGCAGAGACGTAACAGCGTGCCGCCATCTTAATCTAATTCAGTGCGCTGTCCCTGCTTATACGTGTCTAGTGCTGTTCTTGTGACATTCAGTGAAGTACGGGGCCGTGGCTAAACTCGCACGCTGTGTCCTGGCTCTAGGGTCACAAAGTGTGCCGGCAACGTTAGTAGAGATGTTCTCTATACATCTTCATGCCGCCGAGCCGACCCGTGACGAGACACAAACATTCTCATTCTCTGATCAGCACCTGGAACATTTCTGTTTCACTGATAATTACGACATCACACTGAAGACAAAGGTAACTTCACCACAACTGGATGGACCTCAGAAACAAACCTCGGTTGAGACATCGCTCACCGGAGCTCATGTCATTTAATAATTTTTGTAATGTTAACATGTCTTTGCAGGGGTGTGTTAATGTTTAACAGGTTTACTCTTTTTAAAGATAGTTGTGTGCTTTGTGCGTAGTCATTGATTACCTGATCTAGAACCTTATTGTGTACCCTATGTAGGGCATATTTGGTAGATTCATGTTTGTAGTTATTTCCCTATTTAGCTTCTTGAGAGATATTATATCTTTACTCTACTTAGAGAAGGTTGTGTGTCTGTTAGCGGGTAGTCCATGCCTCATATTCTTTCCCAGGATTAATACCCTGCTGTGTACCCTTTTGAGGTTGAATACTTACGGGTAGTCCATGCCCCATCATTTGTCCCAGGGTCATTGTTCCCATCCTGCGGTGTACCCTTCTCAGGGGAAGTTGAGTGTTTAAGGGTAGTCCACGCCCATTTTTATTCCCAGGCATTATCCTGCGGTGTACCCTACACAGGGGAAATTGTGTGCTTGTGGGTAGTCCATGCCCCATCTTTGGTTCCCAGGTATTTTTCCTGCGGTGTACCCTACACAGGGGAAGTTGTGTGCTTGTGGGTAGTCCATGCCCTATTTTCTTTTGTTCCCAGGTATTGTCCTGCGGTGTACCCTACATAGGGGAAGTTGTGTGTTTGCGGGTAGTCAATGCCCCATATAGTGGTGTTTGCAGGTAGTCCATGCCCCATGTAGTGGTGTTTGCGGGTAGTCCTTGCCCTATTTTTGTTCCCAGGTTTACTATCCTGTGGTGTACCCTATTTAGGGGAAGTTGTATATTTTTTTAATCTCAGTGTTTCTACTCTACGCTGTCCCCTACTTTTGGTGGAGACAGTTTGTGCATTATGTTCTAGTCAAAGTCTACCTTCTTGTTAGTCGTGGCCAGGGTTTCATGTTGGAAAGACTTTGTGCTGTGAACTTTTCATATCTTTAATGTCAGCACGTCTTTATCAGGGGAAGCTCTAGTTCTTTGCTAAGATTGTTTTTCTTTGGTGAATTTTTGTGAAACGGGTTTACTCTTTTAGAGTTGCCTTGAGTGAATATTGCCCCTATGTGTCTCTCTCTGTGTCTCCGTCTACACTCTCTTTAGTCCTAGGGTGTTTACCCTGTGGTGTGGGGAAGTTTTGAGTGTGACCACTTAGCTTAGCTGTTTCGGTTCGTTAAGGGAAGGGGATGTGACATATAGTGTTTAATTTACTTTTCTTTGTTCACATTTCTGCTTATGTTACCTCATGCTTGTGTCATCTTTGAACATTTCTTTTGGTTCATTCTTGTACTTTTCTGCTGATGTTGCATTTTAGGTATTTTGCCTATTGTGTTCTCTGTTCTGTTCCTATTCCATAAGGGAAGAGGATGTGTAGTAAATGTCCTCTCTAATGTTCTTCTCTAGATAGACTGTACTATGTCATCTGTGACATAATAGAATGCCTGGGTGACTCTCTGGCTCACAGTGCCTCTCTCTACCTAGCTGTGACAGTTGGTTAACTCAGGCTGAGCTGCTAACAGCTAGCTCCTGGTGGGGTCTTACTTCTATACTTAATAACTTGGAAGGAACTTACAATAAAGGAACTTACATCTACAGTGGACTCTGCATCTTCCTTTATTACAGCCCGCATCCTGCCACCCCCTCATCCTCTGAGCCGCACACATTGGTCGCCCCAGAGAAACGCTTGTAGCTAGCCGGCCGCCCGCTAAAGCCTACTAAGGAGATCACTCGCATTATCCCACGCAACCAGGACGGAAGGTACTGTCCGTTAGGCTCTATGTTCTAAGTTCTAGGCCTACAAGTATTGTATTCTAAGTTCTAAAAGTGCTGATTCCTGACAGTGGTCCAGGTGGCCCTGTCTTGTACATATCCCCTGAAAATTCTGCCTGTGCCTGTTGGCACATTGTAAAGTGTGTGTTTTCATCTAATGTGTTTTGGTGTAATACAAAGGCTAATTTTTATATAACCTTGTGTGGAGTTTCCTTTGTGGTGGGCCTTTGGGTGTTGTTGCTGGGGTGCGTGCGCAAATATTTAACTCACATCGCCTCCAAGTTTAGCCTTGCTGCTCGCGCCACGTTACCTAGAGGGTGAGCAGGGGTTATCTTGGCATGTAACTCCCTTGCCCTGACTTAGGAGTGGTGGTCTCTGACTGACTTTGGCGAAAGCCCTGGCCAGCCAGGGATCCCATTTCTAACAGTACCATACGATTCTGTACATGTAAGGGTGATTGCTTATTGTTGAATCTATGTCTGGAGTGCCATCTGGTGGTTGTATAACGGGGAATTACTATAAGCTTAGAACCAGTCATAGAGATCGTTGGAACTTGTTCTACACGTAAAATGGAATTGAAAGTGTACCTTTAAGCACTCGTGTTTCCAGCACTATTTTTGGTGCATCTTTGGTGTTGATTGTTTCTGTTGCATTTATATGTTATGCAGCACAACTCGGGTGAGATTGCTCACTGGTGTGGGGACATCGTTTGGAAGTGTTCTTTTCTTATGGGTATTGTACTTGCATACACCATGCAATTTTAATAGTTTGTGATGCCACAGTTTTTTTTCGCTATTTACAGTGTGAGGTGTCTCAGTCTCCTGGTGCATGGTCATCACTGGTTCTCTCTTGTTGAGGGTGGATCTGGTTGTGGGGGGTGGTCCCCATCTTCTTGTTTGGTGTTGGTAAGTCGCATTGCGCTGCACGTCTGGTTTGTTGGTATGTGTGTAAGTCGCCCTGCGCCTCATGTGTTGTTCTGTGCAAGTTGTCCTGCGCTTCAGATGTTGTTGTGTGAAAGTCGCCCTGCGCATCACGTGTTGTCCTGAGTAAGTCGTCCTGCGCTTCAGGTGTTGTCGTGTGTAAGTCGTCCTACGCGTCACATGTTGTTTTGTGTAAGTCGCTCGCGCTTCAGATGTTGTTGTGTGTAAGTCGCCCTGCGCCTCACTGTGTGTGTGTATTCTTTATGTGGTCCATATTGTGGTACACGTGCATCTGTAGTGTTTGTTTACCTTTGATGTTGGTTTTTGGGTTCGGGTGTTAGTTGTGGGATATTACACCCTTCATCTCTTGTGTTTTTGGGAAAGGATGGGGGTCTTTGTTAGCTGCATTCGTGATATTTCTTCACATTGTTCCTTCCCTATCTGCAAATGTGTGATTTTAACAACTTTGTTTATTTAATGAATCTTTACAACCTTCATTAGGGAGGAGGGGCGAATTTGATGCATGTTTTTACTATGCCGTATTATGCCCTTCTTTTCTGGTTTGCTTTGTTCTTCCCTTGGTGATGTTTTAGATTATTTTTCGTCCCTAGGTTATGAACATTATTGTTATGTTATGTTATGTTATTATTGGCTTATAAAGTGCTATATCACCCCCCAGGTATCTAAGCGCTATCAGCGGACACACAACATCGGTAGGCAAGACTGCCAAATCACAGAGGCTCCCACGCCTCCTCAAAAAGCACAGTCTTTAACTTCTTCCTAAACACTAACAGGTTAGTTTCCTTCCTGAGTTCTGCTGGGAGGTGGTTCCATGCCAAGGGGACAGTGCTAGAGAAGGCTCTGCCGCCCTTGGATGCAAAATTAGACCGAGGGCATATCAAGTTGCATGCCTCAGCAGACCGGAGGGTCCTACTTGGCATGTACTATTGTATTGTGTATAGTCCTTTTCTTATTTGATTGTTTTCATTTTTAAAGGAAAGGGATAATGTTGTATCCTGAGATTTACATGGCTATGTAAATCAGCCTAGGTCTTCCTAGCTGCTCAGCCAGAGCAAGAGATGGTGACGGAATGTTGGTGTGCCTGTGATGAATGGAATGCCTGGGTGCCTGTGTGTATGAGTGGGTGACAGTTGGAGATGGGCTGAGCAGCAAGGCAGGCTGCTCCTGGTGGGGCTGGCAGGGGCTGGCATAGGAGTTACTAGGGCAGGATTACAGATGTACTTGCATGATCCCTGTTTGATGTTGCTAGACATGGATTATTAAAGAAGACTTGAAGAAACCTACATCCCGACTACAAGTGTCTTCTTATTCAAAGTACAACAGACATGGTGATGGTGGACATGGTGGTGGTGGACATAGTGGATGTGGACGTGGTGGTGGTGGACATAGTGATGGTGGATGTAGGGGTGGATGTGGTGGTGGACTTGGTGGTGGACGTGGTGGTGGATATGGTGGTGGTAGTGGATGTGGTCGTGGTGGAGGTAGACGTGGTGGTGGTGAATGTGGTATTGGGCTCATGGTGAACGTGGGGGTGGCCATGGTGGTGGATGTGGGGCTGATGGTGGATGTTTGGGTGGTTGTAGTGGGTGTGGTGGTGGTGGACGTGGTGATGGTGGACATGGAGGTGATGAACATAGTGGTGGAGAATTTGGTGGTGGTTGATGTGGTGTTGGACATGGTGGTGGTGGGTGTGGTGGTGGATGTGGTGGACATGGTGGTTGTGGACATGGTGGTGAGGTATGTGGTGGTGGTGGTGGGGGTGGATGTGGTGGTGGTGGTGGATGTTGTGGTGGTGGATGTGGTGGTGGTGGACGTGGTGGACATGGTGGTGGTGGACATAGCGGTGGTGGATTTGGTGGTGGTGGATGTGGTGGTGGTGGATGTGGTGGTGGACGACATGGTGGTGGGTGTGGTGGTCATGGTGGTGGTGGACGTGGTGGTTGTGGACATGGTGGGGATAGACATGGTGTTGATGGATGTGGTGGTGATGGACGTGGTCATGGTGGACATGGTGGTGGTGGACATGGTGGTAGATGTAGTGGTGGACTTTGTGGTGGACTTGGTGGTGAACGTGGTGGTGGACGTGGTGGTGGTAGTGGATGTGGTTGTGGTGAATGTAGATGTGGTGGTGTTGGACGTGGCAGTGGCCTCGTGGTGGACGTGGTGGTGGCCATGGTGGTGGCTGTGGTGGACGTAGTGGTGGTGAAAGTCGTGGTGGGGACGTGGTGGTGGACATGGTGTTGACGTGGTAGTGGTGGACATGAATGTGGATGTGGTAGGGTGGACGTGGTGGTGGTGGATGTGGTGGTGGTGGATGTGGTGGTGGTGGACGTGGTGGTGGTGGACATGGTGGTGGTTGACGTAGTGGTGGTGGACATGGTGGTGGTGGACATGGTGGTGGTGAACGTGGTAGTGGCGTCATGGTGGATGTGGTGGTGGCCATGGTGGTGGTGGTGGATGTGGTGCTGATGGTGGATGTTGTGGTGGTGGTAGTGGGTGTGGTGGTGGTGGACGTGGTGAGGTTGGACATGGTGATGATGGACGTAGTGGTGGTGGATATGGTGGTGGTGGATGTGGTAGTGGTGGATGTGGTGGTGGTGGTGGATGTTGTGGTGGTGGGTGTGGTGGTGGTGAACGTGGTGGTGGTGGATGTGGTGGTGATGTACGTGGTGGTGATGGACATGGTCATGGTGGACGTGGTGGTGGTGAATGTGGTGGTGGTGGTGGATGTAGTGGTGAACGTTGTGGTGGACTTTGTGGTGGACGTGATGGTGGTAGTGGATGTGGTGGTGGTGGATGTAGACGTGGTAGTGGCCTCATGGTGGAGGTGGTGGTGGATGTGGTGGTGGACATGGTAGTGTTGGACATGGTGGTGGTGGACGTGGCGGTGGTGGATGTGGTGGTGGTCATAGTGGATGTGGTGGTGGATGTGGTGGTGGTGGTGGACATGGTGGTGGTGGATGTGGTGGTGGACACGGTGGTGGTGGACAAGGTGGTGGTGGACATGGTAGTGGTGGACGTTGTGGTGGTGGTGGTGGCGGACATGAAGGTGGACATGGTAGTGGTGGAGGTGGTGGTGGTGGAGGCAGTGGACGTGGTGGTCGTGATGGACGTGGTGGGGGACGTGGTGGTGGTGGATGTGGTGGTGGCGTATGTGGTGGTGGTGGATGTAGTGGTGGACTTGGTTGTGGACATAGTGGTGGTAGTGGATGTGGTGCACGTGGTGGTGGTAGTGGATGTGGTGGTGGTGGAGGTAGACGTGGTGGTGTTGGACGTAGTAGTGGCCTCTTGGTGGATGTGGTGGTGGACATGGTGGTGGTGGACATGGTGGTGGTGGATGTGGTGGACATAGTGGTGTTGGACATGGTGGTGGTGGTGGAGGACATGGTGGTGGTGGACATGGTGGTGGTTGATGTGGTGGTGGTGGATGTGGTGGTGTTGGACATGGTGGTGGTGGTGGACATGGTGGTGGTGGACGTGGTGGTGGTGGATGTTGTCGTGGTGGTTGTGGATGAGGTGGTGGATGTGGTGGTCGACATGGTGGGGGTGGATGTTTTGGTGGATGAGGTGGTGGTGGACATGGTGGTGGACATGGTAGTGATGGACGTGGTGGTGGTGGATGTGGTGTTGGTGGACATGGTGGTGGTGGTGGTGGACATGGTGGTGGTGGACATGAAGGTGGATATTGTGGTGGACATGGTGGTGGTGGTGGACATCATGGTGGTGGACGTGGCAGTGGTGGAAATGGTGGTGGTGGACGTGGTGGTGTTGGACATGGTGGTGATGGACATGGTGGTGATGGATGTGGTGGTGATGGGCGTGGTCATGGTGGACGTGGTGGTGGTGGATGTGGTGGTGGTGGTGGATGTAGTGGTGGACTTTGTGGTGGACTTGGTGGTGGACGTGGTGGTGGACGTGGTGGTGGTAGTGGATGTGGTGGTGGTGGATGCTAGATGTGTTGGTGTTGGACATGGTAGTGGCCTCGTGGTGGAAGTGGTGGTAGCCGTGTTGGTGGCTGTGGTGGACATAGTTGTGGTGGATGTGGTGGTGGTGAAAGTGGTGGTGGGGGATGTGGTGGTGGTGGTGGACATGGTGGTGACGTGGTGGACATAAAGGTGGATGTGGTAGGGTGGACGTGGTGGTGGTGGATGTGGTGGTGGTGGATGTGGTGGTGGTGGACGTGGTGGTGGACATGGTGGTGATTGACGTAGTGATGGTGGACGTGGTGGTGGTGGACATGGTGGTGGTGAACGTGGTAGTGGCCTCATGGTAGACGTGGTGGTGGCCATGGTGGTGGTGGTGGATGTGGTGCTGATGGTGGATGTTGTGGTTGTGGTAGTGGGTGTGGTGGTGGTGGACGTGGTGATGGTGGACATGGTGATGATGGATGTAGTGGTGGTGGATATGGTGGTGGTGGATGTGGTGGTGGACATGGTGGTGGTGGTGGTGGGTGTGGTGGTGGTTGTGGATGTGTTGGACGTGGTGGTTGTGGACATGGTGGTGATGGATGTGCTAGTGGTGGATGTGGTGGTGGTGGCAGATGTTGTGGTGGTGGGTGTGGTGGTGGTGAACGTGGTGGTGATGGACGTGGTGGTGATGGACATGGTCATGGTGGACGTGGTGGCGTGGATGGGGTGGTGGTGGTGGATGTAGTGGTGGACATTGCGGTGGACTTGGTGGTGGACGTGATGGTGGTAGTCAATGTGCTGGTGGTGGATGTAGACGTGGTGACTTTGGATGTGGTAGTGGCCTCATGGTGGAGGTGGTGGTGGACATGGTGGTGAACATGGTGGTGTTGGACATGGTGGTGGATGTGGTGGTGGTGGTGGATGTAGTGGTGGTGGTGGACATGGTGGTGGTGGATGTGGTGGTGGACACAGTGGTGGAGACGGTGGTGGTGGACGAGGTGGTGGTGGACATAGTAGTGGTGGACGTTGTGGTGGTGGTGGTGGTGGACGTGAAGGTGGACATGGTGGTGGTGGAGGTGGAGGTGGTGGTGGTGGAAGTGGTGGTCGTGGTGGACGTGGTGGAGGATGCGGTGGTGGTGGATGTGGTGGTGTATGTGGTGGTGGTGGATGTAGTGGTGGACTTGGTTGTGGACGTAGTGGTGGTAGTGGATGTGGTGGACGTGGTGGTGGTAGTGGATGTGGTGGTGGTGGAGGTAGATGTGGTGGTGTTGGACGTGGTAGTGGCCTCTTGGTGGATGTGGTGGTGGATATGGTGGTGGTGGATGCCGTGGACATAGTGGTGTTGGACCTGGTGGTGGTGGTGGAGGACATGGTGGTGGTGGACGTGGTGGTGGTTGATGTGGTGGTGGTCGATGTGGTGGTGTTGGACATGGTGGTGGTGGTGGACATGGTGGTGGTGGACGTGGTGGTGGTGGATGTTGTGGTGGTGGTTGTTGATGTGGTGGTGGATGTGGTGGTCGACATGGTGGGGGTGGATGTTTTGGTGGATGAGGTGGTGGTGGACATGGTGGTGGTGGTGAATGTGGTGATGGTGGACATGATAGTGGTGGACGTGGTGGTGGTAATTGTGGTGTTGGTGGTGGACCTGGTGGTGGTGATGGTGGACATGGTGGTGGTGGACATGGTGGTGTTGGACATGGTGGTGGTGGACGTGGTGGTGGTGGATGTGGTGGTGGTGGTGGATGTGGTGGTGGTGGTGGACATGGTGGTGGTGGTTGTGGTGGTGGACACGGTGGTGGTGGACGAGGTGGTGGTGGACATGGTAGTGGTGGACGTTGTGGTGGTGGTGGTGGTGGACGTGAAGGTGGACATGGTGGTGGTGGAGGTGGTGGTGGTGGGCGTGGTGGTTGTGGTGGATGTGGTGGTGGATGTGGTGGTGGTGGATGTAGTGGTGGACTTGGTTGTAGACGTAGTGGTGGTAGTGGATGTGGTGGACATGGTGGTGGTAGTGGATGTGGTGGTGGTGGAGGTAGATGTGGTGGTGTTGGACGTGGTAGTGGCCTCTTGGTGGATGTGGTGGTGGACATGGTGGTGGTGGACATTGTGGTGGTAGATGTGGTGGACATAGTGGTGTTGGAGATGGTGGTGGAGGACATGGTGGTGGTGGACGTGGTGGTGGTTGATGTGGTGGTGGTCGATGTGGTGGATGTTGTAGTGGTGGTTGTGGATGTGGTGGTCGACATGGTGGGGGTGGATGTTTTGGTGGACAAGGTGGTGGTGGACATGGTGGTGGTGGTGGATGTGGTGGTGGTGGACATGGTAGTGGTGGACGTGGTGGTGGTAATTTTGGTGTTGGACATGGTGGTGGTGGTGGTGGACATGGTGGTGGTGGACATGAAGGTGGATATGGTGGTGGACATGGTGGTGGTGGTGAACATCGTGGTGGTGGACGTGGTGGTGGTGGAAATGGTGGTGGAGGATTTAGTGGTGGACTTGGTAGTGGACTTGGTGGTGGACTTGGTGGTGGACGTGGTGGTGGATGTGGTGGTGGTGGATGTAGATGTGGTGGTGTTGGACGTGGTAGTGGCCTAATGGTGGATGTGGTGTTGGACATGGTGGTGGACGTGGTGGTGGTAGTGGATGTGGTGGAGGTAGACGTGGCGGTGTTGGACGTGGTAGTGGCCTCATGGTGGACCTGGTGGTGGACATGGTGGTGGTGGATGTGGTGGACATGGTGGTGGTGGACGTGGTGGTGGTGGACGAGCTGGTGGTGGAAGGTGTGGTGGTGGTGGTGGACGTGGTGGTGGTGGACATGGTTGTGGTGGACCTAGTGGTGGTGGATGTAGTGCTAGTGGATGTGGTTGTTGCGGAGGTGGTGGTTGTGGACGTGGTGGTGGTGAATGTGGTGGTGGTGGAAGCGGTGTTGGTAGATGTGGTGGTAGTGATGGATGAGGTGGTGTTTGTGGTGGACATGGTGGATGTGGTGGTTGTGGACGTGGTGGTGGTGGATGTGGTTTTGGTGGAAGCAGTAATGGTGGATGTGGTGGTAGTGGTGGATGTGGTGGTGTTTGCGGTGGACATGGTGGTTGTGGTGGTGGACATTGGGGTGGTGGGCGTGGTGGTGGATATGGTGGACGTGGTGATGGTGGAGGTGGTTGTGGACGTGGTGGTGGTGGACGTGGTGGTGGTGGTGGATGTGGTGGTGGTGGGTGTGGTGGTGGTGGATGTGGTGGTAGTGGATGCGGGTGTGGTGGTGGTGGTGGACGTGATGGTGTGGACATGGTGGTGGTGGACGTAGTGGTGGTGGATGTGGTGGAGGTGGATGTGGTGCTGGTGGATGTGGCGCTGGTGGATGTGGTAGTGGTGGTGGATGTGGTGGTGTTGGTGGTGGACATGGTGGTGGACATTGGGGTGGTGGACGTGGTGGTGGATGTGGTGGTGGTGGACATGGTGGTGGTGGAGGTGGGTGTGGTGGTTTTGGACATAGTATTGGTGGACGTAGTGGATGTGGTGGTGGTGGACGTGGTGGTGGTTGAGGTGGTGGTGGCTGTAGACGTGGTGGTCTTGGACCTGGTGGTGGTGGATATGGTGGTGGTGGTGGAGGTGGTGGAGGATGGGGTGGTGTTGGTGGTGGACATGGTGGTGGATGTGGTGGTGGATGTGGTGGTGGATGTGGTGGTGGACATGGTGGTAGTGGTGGGTGTGGTGGTGGACGTGATGGTGGTGGACATGGTGTCGCGGACATTGTGACGTGGTGGTTGTGGACATCGTGGTGATGGACGTGGTGGTGATGGAGGTGGTGGTGGTGGACGTGGTGGTGGTGGACATGGTGGTGGTTGACGTAGTGGTGGTGGACATGGTGGTGGGGACATGGTGGTGGTGAACGTGGTAGTGGCGTCATGGTGGATGTGGTGGTGGCCATGGTGGTGGTGGTGGATGTGGTGCTGATGGTGGATGTTGTGGTGGTGGTAGTGGGTGTGGTGGTGGTGGACGTGGTGAGGTTGGACATGGTGATGATGGACGTAGTGGTGGTGGATATGGTGGTGGTGGATGTGGTAGTGGTGGATGTGGTGGTGGTGGTGGATGTTGTGGTGGTGGGTGTGGTGGTGGTGAACATGGTGGTGGTGGATGTGGTGGTGATGTACGTGGTGGTGATGGACATGGTCATGGTGGACGTGGTGGTGGTGAATGTGGTGGTGGTGGTGGATGTAGTGGTGAACGTTGTGGTGGACTTTGTGGTGGACGTGATGGTGGTAGTGGATGTGGTGGTGGTGGATGTAGACGTGGTAGTGGCCTCATGGTGGAGGTGGTGGTGGATGTGGTGGTGGACATGGTAGTGTTGGACATGGTGGTGGTGGACGTGGCGGTGGTGGATGTGGTGGTGGTCATAGTGGATGTGGTGGTGGATGTGGTGGTGGTGGTGGACATGGTGGTGGTGGATGTGGTGGTGGACACGGTGGTGGTGGACAAGGTGGTGGTGGACATGGTAGTGGTGGACGTTGTGGTGGTGGTGGTGGCGGATGTGAAGGTGGACATGGTAGTGGTGGAGGTGGTGGTGGTGGAGGCAGTGGACGTGGTGGTCGTGATGGACGTGGTGGGGGACGTGGTGGTGGTGGATGTGGTGGTGGCGTATGTGGTGGTGGTGGATGTAGTGGTGGACTTGGTTGTGGACATAGTGGTGGTAGTGGATGTGGTGGACGTGGTGGTGGTAGTGGATGTGGTGGTGGTGGAGGTAGACGTGGTGGTGTTGGACGTAGTAGTGGCCTCTTGGTGGATGTGGTGGTGGACATGGTGGTGGTGGATGTGGTGGACATAGTGGTGTTGGACATGGTGGTGGTGGTGGAGGACATGGTGGTGGTGGACATGGTGGTGGTTGATGTGGTGGTGGTGGATGTGGTGGTGTTGGACATGGTGGTGGTGGTGGACATGGTGGTGGTGGACGTGGTGGTGGTGGATGTTGTGGTGGTGGTTGTGGATGAGGTGGTGGATGTGGTGGTCGACATGGTGGGGGTGGATGTTTTGGTGGATGAGGTGGTGGTGGACATGGTGGTGGACATGGTAGTGATGGACGTGGTGGTGGTGGATGTGGTGTTGGTGGACATGGTGGTGGTGGTGGTGGACATGGTGGTGGTGGACATGAAGGTGGATATTGTGGTGGACATGGTGGTGGTGGTGGACATCATGGTGGTGGACGTGGCAGTGGTGGAAATGGTGGTGGTGGACGTGGTGGGGTTGGACATGGTGGTGATGGACATGGTGGTGATGGATGTGGTGGTGATGGGCGTGGTCATGGTGGACGTGGTGGTGGTGGATGTGGTGGTGGTGGTGGATGTAGTGGTGGACTTTGTGGTGGACTTGGTGGTGGACGTGGTGGTGGACATGGTGGCGGTAGTGGATGTGGTGGTGGTGGATGCTAGATGTGTTGGTGTTGGACATGGTAGTGGCCTCGTGGTGGAAGTGGTGGTAGCCGTGTTGGTGGCTGTGGTGGACATAGTTGTGGTGGATGTGGTGGTGGTGAAAGTGGTGGTGGGGGATGTGGTGGTGGTGGTGGACATGGTGGTGACGTGGTGGTGGTGGACATAAAGGTGGATGTGGTAGGGTGGACGTGGTGGTGGTGGATGTGGTGGTGGTGGATGTGGTGGTGGTGGACGTGGTGGTGGACATGGTGGTGGTTGACGTAGTGATGGTGGACGTGGTGGTGGTGGACATGGTGGTGGTAAACGTGGTAGTGGCCTCATGGTAGACGTGGTGGTGGCCATGGTGGTGGATGTGGTGCTGATGGTGGATGTTGTGGTTGTGGTAGTGGGTGTGGTGGTGGTGGACGTGGTGATGGTGGACATGGTGATGATGTATGTAGTGGTGGTGGATATGGTGGTGGTGGATGTGGTGGTGGACATGGTGGTGGTGGTGGTGGGTGTGGTGGTGGTTGTGGATGTGTTGGACGTGGTGGTTGTGGACATAGTGGTGATGGATGTGCTAGTGGTGGATGTGGTGGTGGTGGCGGATGTTGTGGTGGTGGGTGTGGTGGTGGTGAACGTGGTGGTGATGGACGTGGTGGTGATGGACATGGTCATGGTGGACGTGGTGGCGTGGATGGGGTGGTGGTGGTGGATGTAGTGGTGGACGTTGTGGTGGACTTGGTGGTGGACGTGATGGTGGTAGTCAATGTGCTGGTGGTGGATGTAGACGTGGTGACTTTGGATGTGGTAGTGGCCTCATGGTGGAGGTGGTGGTGGACATGGTGGTGGACATGGTGGTGTTGGACATGGTGGTGGATGTGGTGGTGGTGGTGGATGTAGTGGTGGTGGTGGACATGGTGGTCGTGGATGTGGTGGTGGACACAGTGGTGGAGACGGTGGTGGTGGACGAGGTGGTGGTGGACATAGTAGTGGTGGACGTTGTGGTGGTGGTGGTGGTGGACGTGAAGGTGGACATGGTGGTGGTGGAGGTGGTGGTGGTGGAAGTGGTGGTCGTGGTGGACGTGGTGGAGGATGCGGTGGTGGTGGATGTGGTGGTGTATGTGGTGGTGGTGGATGTAGTGGTGGACTTGGTTGTGGACGTAGTGGTGGTAGTGGATGTGGTGGACGTGGTGGTGGTAGTGGATGTGGTGGTGGTGGAGGTAGATGTGGTGGTGTTGGACGTGGTAGTGGCCTCTTGGTGGATGTGGTGGTGGATATGGTGGTGGTGGATGCCGTGGACATAGTGGTGTTGGACCTGGTGGTGGTGGTGGAGGACATGGTGGTGGTGGACGTGGTGGTGGTTGATGTGGTGGTGGTCGATGTGGTGGTGTTGGACTTGGTGGTGGTGGTGGACATGGTGGTGGTGGACGTGGTGGTGGTGGATGTTGTGGTGGTGGTTGTTGATGTGGTGGTGGATGTGGTGGTCGACATGGTGGGGGTGGATGTTTTGGTGGATGAGGTGGTGGTGGACATGGTGGTGGTGGTGAATGTGGTGATGGTGGACATGATAGTGGTGGACGTGGTGGTGGTAATTGTGGTGTTGGTGGTGGACCTGGTGGTGGTGATGGTGGACATGGTGGTGGTGGACATGGTGGTGTTGGACATGGTGGTGGTGGACGTGGTGGTGGTGGATGTGGTGGTGGTGGTGGATGTGGTGGTGGTGGTGGACATGGTGGTGGTGGTTGTGGTGGTGGACAAGGTGGTGGTGGACGAGGTGGTGGTGGACATGGTAGTGGTGGACGTTGTGGTGGTGGTGGTGGTGGACGTGAAGGTGGACATGGTGGTGGTGGAGGTGGTGGTGGTGGGCGTGGTGGTTGTGGTGGATGTGGTGGTGGATGTGGTGGTGGTGGATGTAGTGGTGGACTTGGTTGTAGACGTAGTGGTGGTAGTGGATGTGGTGGACATGGTGGTGGTAGTGGATGTGGTGGTGGTGGAGGTAGATGTGGTGGTGTTGGACGTGGTAGTGGCCTCTTGGTGGATGTGGTGGTGGACATGGTGGTGGTGGACATTGTGGTGGTAGATGTGGTGGACATAGTGGTGTTGGACATGGTGGTGGAGGACATGGTGGTGGTGGACGTGGTGGTGGTTGATGTGGTGGTGGTCGATGTGGTGGTGGTGGATGTTGTAGTGGTGGTTGTGGATGTGGTGGTCGACATGGTGGGGGTGGATGTTTTGGTGGACAAGGTGGTGGTGGACATGGTGGTGGTGGTGGATGTGGTGGTGGTGGACATGGTAGTGGTGGACGTGGTGGTGGTAATTGTGGTGTTGGACATGGTGGTGGTGGTGGTGGACATGGTGGTGGTGGACATGAAGGTGGATATGGTGGTGGACATGGTGGTGGTGGTGAACATCGTGGTGGTGGACGTGGCGGTGGTGGAAATGGTGGTGGTGGATTTAGTGGTGGACTTGGTAGTGGACTTGGTGGTGGACTTGGTGGTGGACGTGGTGGTGGATGTGGTGGTGGTGGATGTAGATGTGGTGGTGTTGGACGTGGTAGTGGCCTCATGGTGGATGTGGTGGTGGACATGGTGGTGGACGTGGTGGTGGTAGTGGATGTGGTGGAGGTAGACGTGGCGGTGTTGGACGTGGTAGTGGCCTCATGGTGGACCTGGTGGTGGACATGGTGGTGGTGGATGTGGTGGACATGGTGGTGGTGGACGTGGTGGTGGTGGACGAGCTAGTGGTGGAAGGTGTGGTGGTGGTGGTGGACGTGGTGGTGGTGGACATGGTTGTGGTGGACCTAGTGGTGGTGGATGTAGTGCTAGTGGATGTGGTTGTTGCGTTGGTGGTGGTTGTGGACGTGGTGGTGGTGAATGTGGTGGTGGTGGAAGCGGTGTTGGTAGATGTCGTGGTAGTGATGGATGAGGTGGTGTTTGTGGTGGACATGGTGGATGTGGTGGTTGTGGACGTGGTGGTGGTGGATGTGGTTTTGGTGGAAGCAGTAATGGTGGATGTGGTGGTAGTGGTGGATGTGGTGGTGTTTGCGGTGGACATGGTGGTTATGGTGGTGGACATTGGGGTGGTGGGTGTGGTGGTGGATATGGTGGACGTGGTGATGGTGGGGGTGGTTGTGGACGTGGTGGTGGTGGACGTGGTGGTGGTGGTGGATGTGGTGGTGGTGGGTGTGGTGGTGGTGGATGTGGTGGTAGTGGATGTGGGTGTGGTGGTGGTGGTGGACGTGATGGTGTGGACATGGTGGTGGTGGACGTAGTGGTGGTGGATGTGGTGGAGGTGGATGTGGTGCTGGTGGATGTGGCGCTGGTGGATGTGGTAGTGGTGGTGGATGTGGTGGTGTTGGTGGTGGACATGGTGGTGGACATTGGGGTGGTGGACGTGGTGGTGGATGTGGTGGACATGGTGGTGGTGGAGGTGGGTGTGGTGGTTTTGGACATAGTATTGGTGGACGTAGTGGATGTGGTGGTGGTGGACATGGTGGTGGTTGAGGTGGTGGTGGCTGTAGACGTGGTGGTCTTGGACCTGGTGGTGGTGGATATGGTGGTGGTGGTGGAGGTGGTGGAGGATGGGGTGGTGTTGGTGGTGGACATGGTGGTGGATGTGGTGGTGGATGTGGTGGTGGATGTGGTGGTGGACATGGTGGTAGTGGTGGGTGTGGTGGTGGACGTGATGGTGGTGGACATGGTGTCGCGGACATTGTGACGTGGTGGTTGTGGACATCGTGGTGATGGACGTGGTGGTGATGGAGGTGGTGGTGGTGGACATGGTGGTGGTGGATGTATTGGTGGTGGTAGTGGTGGTGGTTGTTTACGTGGTGGTGGTGGACGTGGTGATGGTGGATTTGGTGGTGGTGGACGTGGTGGTGGTTAAGGTGGGTGTGGTGGTGTTGGACATGGTGGTGTGGACATGGTGGTGGTGGATGTAGCGGTAGTGGACATGGTGGTGGTGGACGTGGTGCTGGTGGACGTGGTGGTGGTGGACGTGGTAGTGGTGGACATGGTAGTGGTCGACATGGTGGTGGTGGTGGTGGTGGTGATGGATGTGGTGGTGGTGATGGATGTGGTGGTGGTGGACGTGGTGGTGGCGGACGTGAAGGTGGACATGGTGGTGGTGGATGTGGAGGTGGTGGATGTTGTGGTGGAGGACGTGGTAGTGGTGGACATTGTGGTGGTGAACGTAATGGTGGTGGATGTGGTGGTGGGGAAAGTGGTGGTGGGGGACATGGTGGTGGTGGAAATGGTGTTGGTGGATGTGGTGGTGGTGGACTTGAAGGTGGATGTGGTGGTGGTGGACGTGGTGGTGGTGGACATGGTGGTGGTGGACGTAGTGGTGGTGGACGTGGTGGTGGTGGACATGGTGGATGTAAGGGTGGATGTGGTGGTGGACTTGGTGGTCGACATGGTGGTGGTAGTGGATGTGGTGGTGGTGGAGGTAGACGTGGTGGTGGTGAACATTGTAGTGGCCTCATGGTGGACGTGGGGGTGGCCATGGTGGTGGTAGTGGATGTGGGGCTGATGGTGGATGTTTGGGTGGTAGTGGGTGTGGTTGTGGTGGACGTGGTGATGGTGGACATGGTGGTGATGGACGTAGTGGTGGTGGATGTGGTGGTTGATGTGGTGGTGGAAGTGGTGGTAGTGGGTGTGGTGGTGGACATGGTGGACGTGGTGGTTGTGGACATGGTGGTGATGTATGTGGTGGTGGTGCATGTGGTGGTGGATGTTGTGGTGGTGGGTGTGGTGGTGGTGGGCGTGGTGGTGGTGGACATGGTGGTGGTGGAAATAGTGGTGGTGGACTTGGTGGTGGAAGATGTGGTGGTGGTGGATGTGGTGGTGGACAAGGTGGTGGTGGGTGTGGTGGTGGACGTGGTGGTGGTGGACGTGGTGGACGTGGTGGTGTGGACATGGTGGTCATGGACGTGTTGGTGACGGAGGTGGTCATGGTGGATGTGGTGGTGGTGAACGTGGTGGTGGTGGTGGATGTAGTGGTGGACTTTGTTGTGGACTTAGTGGTGGACGTGGTGGTGGACGTGGTGGTGGTAGTGGATATGGTGGTGGTGGATGTAAACGTGGTGGTGTTGGACGAGGTAGTGGCCTCGTGGTGGACATGGTGGTGGCTGTGGTGGTGGCTGTGGTGGACGTAGTGGTGGTGGATGTGGTGGTGGTGAAAGTGGTGGTCAGGGACATGGTGGTGGACATGGTGTTGGTGGACGTGGTGTTGGTGGACGTGAAGGTGGATGTGGTTTTGGTTGATGTGGTGGTAGTGGATGTGTTGGTGGTGGACGTGGTGGTGGTAGACATGGTGGTGGTGAACGTGGTAGTAGCCTCATGATGGACGTGGTGGTGGCCATGGTGGTGGTGGTGGATGTGGTGCTGATGGTGGATGTTGTGGTGGTGGTAGTGGGTGTGGTGGTGGTGGACGTGGTGATGGTGGACATGGTGATGATGAATGTAGTGGTGGTGGATATGGTGGTGGTGGATGTGGTGGTGGACATGGTGGTGGTGGTGGTGGGTGTGGTGGTGGTTGTGGATGTGTTGGACGTGGTGGTTGTGGACATGGTGGTGATGGATGTGCTAGTGGTGGATGTGGTGGTGGTGGTGGTGGATGTTGTGGTGGTGGGTGTGGTGGTGGTGAACGTGGTGGTGGTGGACGTGGTGGTGATAGACGTGGTGGTGATGGACATGGTCATGGTGGACGTGGTGGTGGTGGATGGGGTGGTGGTGGTGGATGTAGTGGTGGACGTTGTGGTGGACTTGGTGGTGGACGTGATGGTGGTAGTCAATGTGCTGGTGGTGGATGTAGACGTGGTGACTTTGGATGTGGTAGTGGCCTCATGGTGGAGGTTTTGGTGGACGTGGTGGTGGACATGGTGGTGTTGGACATGGTGGTGGATGTGGTGGTGGTGGTGGTGGATGTAGTGGGGGTGGTGGACATGGTGGTGGTAGATGTGGTGGTGGACACGGTGGTGGACACGAGGGTGGTGGACGAGGTGGTGGTGGACATTGTAGTGGTGGACGTTGTGGTGGTGGTGGACGTGAAGGTGGACATGGTGGTGGTGGAAGTGGTGGTCGTGGTGGACGTGGTGGAGGATGCGGTGGTGGTGGATGTGGTGGTGTATGTGGTGGATGTAGTGGTGGACTTGGTTGTGGACGTAGTGGTGGTAGGGGATGTGGTGGACGTGGTGGTGGTAGTGGATGTGGTGGTGGTGGAGGTAGATGTGGTGGTGTTGGACGTGGTAGTGGCCTCTTGGTGGATGTGATGGTGGACATGGTGGTGGTGGATGCAGTGGACATAGTGGTGTTGGACATGGTGGTGGTGGTGGAGGACATGGTGGTGGTGGACGTGGTGGTGGTTGATGTGGTAGTGGTCGATGTGGTGGTGTTGGACATGGTGGTGGTGGTGGACATGGTGGTGGTGGACGTGGTGGTGGTGGATGTTGTGGTGGTGGTTGTTGATGTGGTGGTGGATGTGGTGGTCGACATGGTGGGGGTGGATGTTTTGGTGGATGAGGTGGTGGTGGACTTGGTGGTGGTGGTGGATGTGGTGATGGTGGACATGATAGTGGTGGACGTGGTGGTGGTAATTGTGGTGTTGGTGGTTGACATGGTGGTGGTGGTGGTGGACATGGTGGTGGTGGACATGGTAGTGTTGGACATGGTGGTGGTGGACGTGGTGGTGGTGGATGTGGTGGTGGACATGGTGGTGGTGGATGTGGTGGTGGACACGGTGGTGGGGGACGAGGTGGTGGTGGACATGGTAGTGGTGGACGTTGTGGTGGTGGTGGTGATGGACGTGAAGGTGAGCATGGTGGTGGTGGAGGTGGTGGTGGTGGGCGTGGTGGTTGTGGTGGACGTGGTGGAGGATGCGGTGGTGGTGGATGTGGTGGTGTATGTGGTGGTGGTGGATCTAGTGGTGGACTTGGTTGTAGACATAGTGGTGGTAGTGGATGTGGTGGACGTGGTGGTGGTAGTGGATGTGGTGGTGGTGGAGGTAGATGTGGTGGTGTTGGACGTGGTAGTGGCCTCTTGGTGGTGGACATGGTGGTGGTGAACATGGTGGTGGTAGATGTGGTGGACATAGTGGTGTTGGACATGGTGGTGGTGGTGGAGTATTTATTTATTTTATTTATTTTTAGAATTTATTAAGCGCGAACAATTGCCCGCAGGCGTCTCGGCGCTGTATTGTATTACTCACTTGTTTGGTACTGAGGATGTTTTTCAGAGGTTAAACAGCCAGGTTTTCAATTTCTTCCTGAAGGACATTAGGTTCGGACAAGTTCTTATGATTTGTGGGAGAGAATTCCACAATCTTGGGGCGGCAACTAGGAAACGTCTGTCTCCCCAGTTGACCAGCCTAGTCCGAGGCACTGCTAGGTCATTCTGTCCTGCTGATCGTAGCATTCGAGTGGGAATGTATGGGACAAGATGGTCGCACAGGAATTGAGGTGCTTGTTGATGTAAAGCCTTGTAGACGATACAAAGTGTTTTAAATTTAATTCGGTTCCTGACCGGGAGCCAATGAAGACTCCTCAGGGATTCTTGTATTGGCTTAAATTTGGGAATGTTCAGGAGAAGTCTGGCTGCCGCATTCTGGATTGTTTGCAATTTCTTTATTATCCTGACTTGTGCGTTTGCGAACAAGCCATTGCAATAGTCCAGTGCTGACAATACCAGAGCGCTGACCAGTGTCTTTCCCACATTAGTAGGGAGAAAAGGAAGAATCTTCCTAACCAGACGTAGTTTGTAAAACGCCGTAGAGGCCGTCTGATTAGCATGCGCCAGAAAATTTAACTTGTCATCGAAGATGACACCCAAATTTCTTACTTTCGTAACCGGTTTGGGTACGGCTCCAAAAGATGATGGCCACCAGGTTGGGGACCAGCTAGGACTGAGGTGGCCAAAGGTGACCACCTCAGTTTTATCAGAATTTAATTTCAGACAGTTTGCTGACATCCATTTTCCAATGGCCAGCATACCTGTCTTGAAATTTTCCGCCACTGTTTCCCCATTATTCCTAACAGCCAGTATCAGCTGTGTATCATCCGCATATGAGGTAAGGTTCATCCCGTGCGCTTTGATGGTATTAGCGAGGTCCGACACATATATATTGAATAGTGTCGGACTAAGGGATGAACCTTGAGGCACCCCACATGGCAGCGATAACTCAGCAGATTCAAACCGGCCCAGTATAACTGCCTGGGATCTCTCTGCTAGAAAAGACGCTAGCAGATCTTTTGCTAGGCCTTGTACACCCATCTTTTCGACACGGTTGACCAGGATTTTATGGTCAACCGTGTCGAAAGCAGCAGATAAATCTAAGAGTACCAACAGTGCAGTGCCACCTTGGTCTCTGATGAGTCGAATGTCATCTGCAGCTTTGATGAGTGCTGTTTCCGTTCCATGATATTTACGGAATCCAAATTGTGTTTCATCGAGCAGGTGGTATTGCTCGATGAATTCCGTAAGTTGAGTATTCATGGTTTTTTCCACTATTTTAGCAAGGAAAGGTAGATTCGCTATGGGCCGATAATTTTTAAGTTCTGCTTTGTCCAGGCCAGGTTTTTTCAAAAGGGGTTTGAGTAATGTTTTTTTTAACTGGCTTGGAAAGATGCCTGTGCGGAACATGAGGTTAATTATTTGGGTAATGGCTGGGATAACCGTATCCAGTATTGAACGAAGGGTGTTTAAGGGACATGGATCCAGGGCTGATCCAGATTTAATTGTTTTAATAGTGTCCTGAATATAAACTTCCGTAACCTCTGCAAAACAGGAAAAATTTATACTTGGGGATGGGGTATTTATTTTTTCAAGGCATTGGTTATCGGCTAGATTGAAGGCTGAAAATATGTCATTCACTTTGCTAAAAAAGAATGAAGCCAATGAATCACAGAAATCTTGTGAGCACGGGGGGTTAAGGTCTGGGACACTTCCCGCAAGTTGTTTAGTTATTTCAAACAACTTTTTATTTGAGTTTTTTGCGCTTTCAATTTGCTCAGTGTAGAATTTCTTTTTTGTCTCTGTGATCAGTAGTTTATATTGGGTTAGCAGGCCCTTGTACACTGTCTTATCCTCGTTCTCATACTTTTTCCTCCAAATTCTTTCTTTGTTTCTGCATTGCTGTTTTAGTTTTTTTAGTTCATCCGTGTACCATGGTGCTGAGGGGGATCTTCTGTTCCTGGACATCCTTTTTTCAGGTACCAGTTTGTTGGCCGCCTGGCCGACCCATGTATGATATTGATTAGTAGCAGTTTCTGGATCAGTAGCCCATGTGGGTATAGAGTTCTGTAACGCCTCCTGAAGATTGGGAATATTAACGTCTTTCCAGACTTTAAACATTTCATGTTTGGGGTACATGGTGGTGGTGGACGTGGTGGTGGTTGATGTGGTGGTAGTCGATGTGGTGGTGTTGGACATGGTAGTGGTGGTGGACATGGTGGTGGTGGACATGGTGGTGGTGGATGTTGTGGTGGTGGTTGTGGATGTGGTGGTCGACATGGTGGGGGTGGATGTTTTGGTGGATGAGGTGGTGGTGGACATGGTGGTGGTGGTGGATGTGGTGGTGGTGGACATAGTAGTGGTGGATGTGGTGGTGGTAATTGTGGTGTTGGTGGTGGACGTGGTGGTGGTGGACATGGTGGTGGTGGTCATGAAGGTGGATATGGTGGTGGACATGGTGGTGGTGGTGGACATCATGGTGGTGGACGTGGCGGTGGTGGTAATGGTGGTGGTGAACCTGGTGGTGGTGGATTTAGTGGTGGACTTGGTGGTGGACTTGGTGGTGGACTTGGTGGTGGACGTGGTGGAGGATGCGGTGGTGGTGGATGTGGTGGTGTATGTGGTGGTGGTGGATGTAGTGGTGGACTTGGTTGTGGACGTAGTGGTGGTAGTGGATGTGGTGGACGTGGTGGTGGTAGTGGATGTGGTGGTGGTGGAGGTAGATGTGGTGGTGTTGGACGTGGTAGTGGCCTCTTGGTGGATGTGATGGTGGACATGGTGGTGGTGGATGCAGTGGACATAGTGGTGTTGGACATGGTGGTGGTGGTGGAGGACATGGTGGTGGTGGACGTGGTGGTGGTTGATGTGGTAGTGGTCGATGTGGTGGTGTTGGACATGGTGGTGGTGGTGGACATGGTGGTGGTGGACGTGGTGGTGGTGGATGTTGTGGTGGTGGTTGTTGATGTGGTGGTGGATGTGGTGGTCGACATGGTGGGGGTGGATGTTTTGGTGGATGAGGTGGTGGTGGACATGGTGGTGGTGGTGGATGTGGTGATGGTGGACATGATAGTGGTGGACGTGGTGATGGTAATTGTGGTGTTGGTGGTGGACATGGTGGTGGTGGACATGGTGGTGGTGGACATGATAGTGTTGGACATGGTGGTGGTGGACGTGGTGGTGGTGGATGTGGTGGTGGACATGGTGGTGGTGGATGTGGTGGTGGACATGGTGGTGGTGGACGAGGTGGTGGTGGACATGGTAGTGGTGGACGTTGTGGTGGTGGTGGTGATGGACGTGAAGGTGAGCATAGTGGTGGTGGAGGTGGTGGTGGTGGGCGTGGTGGTTGTGGTGGACATGGTGGAGGATGCGGTGGTGGTGGATGTGGTGGTGTATGTGGTGGTGGTGGATGTAGTGGTGGACTTGGTTGTAGACATAGTGGTGGTAGTGGATGTGGTGGACGTGGTGGTGGTAGTGGATGTGGTGGTGGTGGAGGTAGATGTGGTGGTGTTGGACGTGGTAGTGGCCTCTTGGTGGATGTGGTGGTGGACATGGTGGTGGTGAACATGGTGGTGGTAGATGTGGTGGACATAGTGGTGTTGGACATGGTGGTGGTGGTGGAGGACATGGTGGTGGTGGACGAGGTGGTGGTTGATGTGGTGGTGGTCGATGTGGCGGTGTTGGACATGGTAGTGGTGGTGGACATGGTGGTGGTGGACGTGGTGGTGGTGGATGTTGTGGTGGTGGTTGTGGATGTGGTGGTCGACATGGTGAGGGTGGATGTTTTGGTGGATGAGGTGGTGGTGGACATGGTGGTGGTGGTGGATGTGGTGGTGGTGGACATAGTAGTGGTGGACGTGGTGGTGGTAATTGTGGTGTTGGTGGTGGACGTGGTGGTGGTGGTGGTGGTGGACATGGTGGTGGTGGACATGAAGGTGGATATGGTGGTGGACATGGTGGTGGTGGTGGACATCGTGGTGGTGGATGTGGCGGTGGTGGTAATGGTGGTGGTGGATTTAGTGGTGGACTTGGTGGTGGACTTGGTGGTGGACGTGGTGGTGGATGTGGTGGTGGTGGATGTAGATGTGGTGGTGTTGGACGTGGTAGTGGCCTCATGGTGGATGTGGTGGTGGACATGGTGGTGGTGGACATGGTGGTGGACGTGGTGGTGGTAGTGGATGTGGTGGAGGTAGACATGCCGGTGTTGGACGTGGTAGTGGCCTCATGGTGGACCTGGTGGTGGACATGGTGGTGGTGGACGTGGTGGACATGGTGGTGGTGGACGTGGTGGTGGTGGACGAGCTGGTGGTGGAAGGTGTGGTAGTGGACGTGGTGGTGGTGGTGGACATGGTTGTGGTGGACGTAGTGGTGGTGGATGTAGTGCTGGTGAATGTGGTTGTTGCGGAGGTGGTGGTTGTGGACCTGGTGGTGGTGAATGTGGTGGTGGTGGAAGTGGTATTGGTAGAGGTAGTGGTGGATGTGGTGGTGTTTGTGGTGGACATGGTGGATGTGGTGGTTGTGGAGGTGGTGGTTGTGGACGTGGTGGTGGTGGATGTGGTTTTGGTGGAAGCAGTAATGGTGGATGTGGTGGTGTTTGTGGTGGACATGGTGGTTGTGGTGGTGGACATTGGGGTGGTGGGCGTGGTGGTGGATATGGTGGACGTGGTGATGGTGGAGGTGGTTGTGGACGTGGTGGTGGTGGACGTGGTGGTGGTGGTGGATGTGGTGGTGGTGGGTGTGGTGGTGGTGGACGTGGTGGTAGCGGATGTGGGTGTGGTGGTGGTGGTGGACGTGATGGTGTGGACATGGTGGTGGTGGACGTAGTGGTGGTGGATGTGGTGGAGGTGGATGTAGTGCTGGTGGATGTGGTAGTGGTGGTGGATGTGGTGGTGTTGTTGGTGGACATGGTGGTGGAAATTGGGGTGGTGGACGTGGTGGATGTGGTGGACATGGTGGTGATGGACGTGGTGGTGGTGGTAGTGGTGGTGGACGTGGTGGTGGACATGGTGGTGGTGGAGGTGGGTGTGGTGGTTTTGGACATAGTATTGGTGGACGTAGTGGATGTGGTGGTGGTGGACGTGGTGGTGGTTGAGGTGGTGATGGCTGTAGACGTGGTGGTCTTGGACCTGGTGGTGGTGGATATGGTGGTGGTGGTGGAGGTGGTGGAGGATGTGGTGGTGTTGGTGGTGGACATGGTGGTGGATGTGGTGGTGGATGTGGTGGTGGACATTGTGGTAGTGGTGGGTGTGGTGGTGGACGTGATGGTGGTGGACATGGTGTTGTGGACATTGTGACGTGGTGGTTGTGGACATTGTGGTGATGGACGTGGTGGTGATGGAGGTGGTGGTGGTGGACGTGGTTGTGGTGGACATGGTGGTGGTGGACGTGGTGGTGGTGGATGTGTTGGTGGTGGTAGTGGTGGTGGTTGTTTACGTGGTGGACGTGGTGATGGTGGATTTGGTGGTGGTGGACGTGGTGGTGGTTAAGGTGGGTGTGGTGGTGATGGACATGGTGGTGTGGACTTGGTGGTGGTGGATGTAGCGGTAGTGGACATGGTGGTGGTGGACGTGGTGCTGGTGGACGTGGTGGTGGTGGACGTGGTAGTGGTGGATGTGGTGGTGGTGGACATGTTGGTGGTGGACGTGGTAGTGGCCGACATGGTTGTGGTGGTGGTGATGGATGTGGTGGTGGTGATGGATGTGGTGGTGGTGGACGTGGTGGTGGCGGACGTTTACGTGGACATGGTGGTGGTGGATGTGGAGGTGGTGGACGTTGTGGTGGTGGACATTGTGGTAGTGGTGGACGTGGTGGTGGTGAACGTAATGGTGGTGGATGTGGTGGTTTGGAAAGTGGTGATGGGGGACATGGTGGTGGTGGAAATGGTGTTGGTGGATGTGGTGGTGGTGGACTTGAAGGTGGATGTGGTGGTGGTGGTGGACGTGGTGGTGGTGGACGTGGTGGTGGTGGACATGGTGGTGGTGGACATAGTGGTGATGGACGTGGTGGTGGTGGACATGGTTGATGTAGGGGTGGATGTGGTGGTGGACTTGCTGGTGGACATGGTGGTGGTAGTGGATGTGGTGGTGGTGGAGGTAGACGTGGTGGTGGTGAACATTGTAGTGGCCTCATGGTGGACGTGGGGGTGGCCATGGTGGTGGTGGTGGATGTGGTGCTGATGGTGGATGTTGTGGTGGTGGTAGTGGGTGTGGTGGTGGTGGGCGTGGTGATGGTGGACATGGTGATGATGAATGTAGTGGTGGTGGATGTGGTGGTGGTGGATGTGGTGGTGGTGGATGTGGTGGTGGACATGGTGGTGGTGGTGGTGGTGGGTGTGGTGGTGGTTGTGGATGTGTTGGACGTGGTGGTTGTGGACATGGTGGTGATGGATGTGCTAGTGGTGGATGTGGTGGTGGATGTTGTGGTGGTGGGTGTGGTGGTGGTGAACGTGGTGGTGGTGGACGTGGTGGTGATGGACGTGGTGGTGATGGACATGGTCATGGTGGATGTGGTGGTGGTGGATGGGGTGGTGGTGGTGGATGTAGTGGTGGACGTTGTGGTGGACTTGGTGGTGGACGTGATGGTGGTAGTCAATGTGCTGGTGGTGGATGTAGACGTGGTGACTTTGGATGTGGTAGTGGCCTCATGGTGGAGGTGGTGGTGGACGTGGTGGTGGATATGGTGGTGTTGGACATGGTGGTGGATGTGGTGGTGGTGGATGTAGTGGGGGTGGTGGACATGGTGGTGGTGGATGTGGTGGTGGACACGGTGGTGGACACGAGGGTGGTGGACGAGGTGGTGGTGGACATGGTAGTGGTGGACGTTGTGGTGGTGGTGGACGTGAAGGTGGACATGGTGGTGGTGGAAGTGGTGGTCGTGGTGGACGTGCTGGAGGATGCGGTGGTGGTGGATGTGGTGCTGTATGTGGTGGTGGTGGATGTAGCGGTGGACTTGGTTGTGGACGTAGTGGTGGTAGTGGATGTGGTGGACGTGGTGGTGTTGGACATGGTGGTGGTGGTGGAGGACATGGTGGTGGTGGACATGGTGGTGGTTGATGTGGTGGTGGTGGATGTGGTGGTGTTGGACATGGTGGTGGTGGTGGACATGGTGGTGGTGGACGTGGTGGTGGTGGATGTTGTGGTGGTGGTTGTGGATGAGGTGGTGGATGTGGTGGTCGACATGGTGGGGGTGGATGTTTTGGTGGATGAGGTGGTGGTGGACATGGTGGTGGACATGGTAGTGATGGACGTGGTGGTGGTGGATGTGGTGTTGGTGGACATGGTGGTGGTGGTGGTGGACATGGTGGTGGTGGACATGAAGGTGGATATTGTGGTGGACATGGTGGTGGTGGTGGACATCATGGTGGTGGACGTGGCAGTGGTGGAAATGGTGGTGGTGGACGTGGTGGTGTTGGACATGGTGGTGATGGACATGGTGGTGATGGATGTGGTGGTGATGGGCGTGGTCATGGTGGACGTGGTGGTGGTGGATGTGGTGGTGGTGGTGGATGTAGTGGTGGACTTTGTGGTGGACTTGGTGGTGGACGTGGTGGTGGACGTGGTGGTGGTAGTGTGCTAGATGTGTTGGTGTTGGACATGGTAGTGGCCTCGTGGTGGAAGTGGTGGTAGCCGTGTTGGTGGCTGTGGTGGACATAGTTGTGGTGGATGTGGTGGTGGTGAAAGTGGTGGTGGGGGATGTGGTGGTGGTGGTGGACATGGTGGTGACGTGGTGGTGGTGGACATAAAGGTGGATGTGGTAGGGTGGACGTGGTGGTGGTGGATGTGGTGGTGGTGGATGTGGTGGTGGTGGACGTGGTGGTGGACATGGTGGTGGTTGACGTAGTGATGGTGGACGTGGTGGTGGTGGACATGGTGGTGGTGAACGTGGTAGTGGCCTCATGGTAGACGTGGTGGTGGCCATGGTGGTGGTGGTGGATGTGGTGCTGATGGTGGATGTTGTGGTTGTGGTAGTGGGTGTGGTGGTGGTGGACGTGGTGATGGTGGACATGGTGATGATGGATGTAGTGGTGGTGGATATGGTGGTGGTGGATGTGGTGGTGGACATGGTGGTGGTGGTGGTGGGTGTGGTGGTGGTTGTGGATGTGTTGGACGTGGTGGTTGTGGACATGGTGGTGATGGATGTGCTAGTGGTGGATGTGGTGGTGGTGGCAGATGTTGTGGTGGTGGGTGTGGTGGTGGTGAACGTGGTGGTGATGGACGTGGTGGTGATGGACATGGTCATGGTGGACGTGGTGGCGTGGATGGGGTGGTGGTGGTGGATGTAGTGGTGGACATTGTGGTGGACTTGGTGGTGGACGTGATGGTGGTAGTCAATGTGCTGGTGGTGGATGTAGACGTGGTGACTTTGGATGTGGTAGTGGCCTCATGGTGGAGGTGGTGGTGGACATGGTGGTGGACATGGTGGTGTTGGACATGGTGGTGGATGTGGTGGTGGTGGTGGATGTAGTGGTGGTGGTGGACATGGTGGTGGTGGATGTGGTGGTGGACACAGTGGTGGAGACGGTGGTGGTGGACGAGGTGGTGGTGGACATAGTAGTGGTGGACGTTGTGGTGGTGGTGGTGGTGGACGTGAAGGTGGACATGGTGGAGGTGGAGGTGGTGGTGGTGGAAGTGGTGGTCGTGGTGGACGTGGTGGAGGATGCGGTGGTGGTGGATGTGGTGGTGTATGTGGTGGTGGTGGATGTAGTGGTGGACTTGGTTGTGGACGTAGTGGTGGTAGTGGATGTGGTGGACGTGGTGGTGGTAGTGGATGTGGTGGTGGTGGAGGTAGATGTGGTGGTGTTGGACGTGGTAGTGGCCTCTTGGTGGATGTGGTGGTGGATATGGTGGTGGTGGATGCCGTGGACATAGTGGTGTTGGACCTGGTGGTGGTGGTGGAGGACATGGTGGTGGTGGACGTGGTGGTGGTTGATGTGGTGGTGGTCGATGTGGTGGTGTTGGACATGGTGGTGGTGGTGGACATGGTGGTGGTGGACGTGGTGGTGGTGGATGTTGTGGTGGTGGTTGTTGATGTGGTGGTGGATGTGGTGGTCGACATGGTGGGGGTGGATGTTTTGGTGGATGAGGTGGTGGTGGACATGGTGGTGGTGGTGAATGTGGTGATGGTGGACATGATAGTGGTGGACGTGGTGGTGGTAATTGTGGTGTTGGTGGTGGACCTGGTGGTGGTGATGGTGGACATGGTGGTGGTGGACATGGTGGTGTTGGACATGGTGGTGGTGGACGTGGTGGTGGTGGATGTGGTGGTGGTGGTGGATGTGGTGGTGGTGGTGGACATGGTGGTGGTGGTTGTGGTGGTGGACACGGTGGTGGTGGACGAGGTGGTGGTGGACATGGTAGTGGTGGACGTTATGGTGGTGGTGGTGGTGGACGTGAAGGTGGACATGGTGGTGGTGGAGGTGGTGGTGGTGGGCGTGGTGGTTGTGGTGGATGTGGTGGTGGATGTGGTGGTGGTGGATGTAGTGGTGGACTTGGTTGTAGACGTAGTGGTGGTAGTGGATGTGGTGGACATGGTGGTGGTAGTGGATGTGGTGGTGGTGGAGGTAGATGTGGTGGTGTTGGACGTGGTAGTGGCCTCTTGGTGGATGTGGTGGTGGACATGGTGGTGGTGGACATTGTGGTGGTAGATGTGGTGGACATAGTGGTGTTGGACATGGTGGTGGAGGACATGGTGGTGGTGGACGTGGTGGTGGTTGATGTGGTGGTGGTCGATGTGGTGGATGTTGTAGTGGTGGTTGTGGATGTGGTGGTCGACATGGTGGGGGTGGATGTTTTGGTGGACAAGGTGGTGGTGGACATGGTGGTGGTGGTGGATGTGGTGGTGGTGGACATGGTAGTGGTGGACGTGGTGGTGGTAATTTTGGTGTTGGACATGGTGGTGGTGGTGGTGGACATGGTGGTGGTGGACATGAAGGTGGATATGGTGGTGGACATGGTGGTGGTGGTGAACATCGTGGTGGTGGACGTGGCGGTGGTGGAAATGGTGGTGGAGGATTTAGTGGTGGACTTGTTAGTGGACTTGGTGGTGGACTTGGTGGTGGACGTGGTGGTGGATGTGGTGGTGGTGGATGTAGATGTGGTGGTGTTGGACGTGGTAGTGGCCTCATGGTGGATGTGGTGTTGGACATGGTGGTGGACGTGGTGGTGGTAGTGGATGTGGTGGAGGTAGACGTGGCGGTGTTGGACGTGGTAGTGGCCTCATGGTGGACCTGGTGGTGGACATGGTGGTGGTGGATGTGGTGGACATGGTGGTGGTGGACGTGGTGGTGGTGGACGAGCTGGTGGTGGAAGGTGTGGTGGTGGTGGTGGACGTGGTGGTGGTGGACATGGTTGTGGTGGACCTAGTGGTGGTGGATGTAGTGCTAGTGGATGTGGTTGTTGCGGAGGTGGTGGTTGTGGACGTGGTGGTGGTGAATGTGGTGGTGGTGGAAGCGGTGTTGGTAGATGTGGTGGTAGTGATGGATGAGGTGGTGTTTGTGGTGGACATGGTGGATGTGGTGGTTGTGGACGTGGTGGTGGTGGATGTGGTTTTGGTGGAAGCAGTAATGGTGGATGTGGTGGTAGTGGTGGATGTGGTGGTGTTTGCGGTGGACATGGTGGTTGTGGTGGTGGACATTGGGGTGGTGGGCGTGGTGGTGGATATGGTGGACGTGGTGATGGTGGAGGTGGTTGTGGACGTGGTGGTGGTGGACGTGGTGGTGGTGGTGGATGTGGTGGTGGTGGGTGTGGTGGTGGTGGATGTGGTGGTAGTGGATGCGGGTGTGGTGGTGGTGGTGGACGTGATGGTGTGGACATGGTGGTGGTGGACGTAGTGGTGGTGGATGTGGTGGAGGTGGATGTGGTGCTGGTGGATGTGGCGCTGGTGGATGTGGTAGTGGTGGTGGATGTGGTGGTGTTGGTGGTGGACATGGTGGTGGACATTGGGGTGGTGGACGTGGTGGTGGATGTGGTGGTGGTGGACATGGTGGTGGTGGAGGTGGGTGTGGTGGTTTTGGACATAGTATTGGTGGACGTAGTGGATGTGGTGGTGGTGGACGTGGTGGTGGTTGAGGTGGTGGTGGCTGTAGACGTGGTGGTCTTGGACCTGGTGGTGGTGGATATGGTGGTGGTGGTGGAGGTGGTGGAGGATGGGGTGGTGTTGGTGGTGGACATGGTGGTGGATGTGGTGGTGGATGTGGTGGTGGATGTGGTGGTGGACATGGTGGTAGTGGTGGGTGTGGTGGTGGACGTGATGGTGGTGGACATGGTGTCGCGGACATTGTGACGTGGTGGTTGTGGACATCGTGGTGATGGACGTGGTGGTGATGGAGGTGGTGGTGGTTGACATGGTGGTGGTGGACATGGTGGTGGTTGACATAGTGGTGGTGGACATGGTGGTGGTGGACATGGTGGTGGTGGACATGGTGGTGGTGAACGTGGTAGTGGCGTCATGGTGGATGTGGTGGTGGCCATGGTGGTGGTGGTGGATGTGGTGCTGATGGTGGATGTTGTGGTGGTGGTAGTGGGTGTGGTGGTGGTGGACGTGGTGAGGTTGGACATGGTGATGATGGACGTAGTGGTGGTGGATATGGTGGTGGTGGATGTGGTAGTGGTGGATGTGGTGGTGGTGGTGGATGTTGTGGTGGTGGGTGTGGTGGTGGTGAACGTGGTGGTGGTGGATGTGGTGGTGATGTACGTGGTGGTGATGGACATGGTCATGGTGGACGTGGTGGTGGTGAATGTGGTGGTGGTGGTGGATGTAGTGGTGAACGTTGTGGTGGACTTTGTGGTGGACGTGATGGTGGTAGTGGATGTGGTGGTGGTGGATGTAGACGTGGTAGTGGCCTCATGGTGGAGGTGGTGGTGGATGTGGTGGTGGACATGGTAGTGTTGGACATGGTGGTGGTGGACGTGGCGGTGGTGGATGTGGTGGTGGTCATAGTGGATGTGGTGGTGGATGTGGTGGTGGTGGTGGACATGGTGGTGGTGGATGTGGTGGTGGACACGGTGGTGGTGGACAAGGTGGTGGTGGACATGGTAGTGGTGGACGTTGTGGTGGTGGTGGTGGCGGATGTGAAGGTGGACATGGTAGTGGTGGAGGTGGTGGTGGTGGAGGCAGTGGACGTGGTGGTCGTGATGTACGTGGTGGGGGACGTGGTGGTGGTGGATGTGGTGGTGGCGTATGTGGTGGTGGTGGATGTAGTGGTGGACTTGGTTGTGGACATAGTGGTGGTAGTGGATGTGGTGGACGTGGTGGTGGTAGTGGATGTGGTGGTGGTGGAGGTAGACGTGGTGGTGTTGGACGTAGTAGTGGCCTCTTGGTGGATGTGGTGGTGGACATGGTGGTGGTGGATGTGGTGGACATAGTGGTGTTGGACATGGTGGTGGTGGTGGAGGACATGGTGGTGGTGGACATGGTGGTGGTGGTGGATGTGGTGGTGTTGGACATGGTGGTGGTGGTGGACATGGTGGTGGTGGACGTGGTGGTGGTGGATGTTGTGGTGGTGGTTGTGGATGAGGTGGTGGATGTGGTGGTCGACATGGTGGGGGTGGATGTTTTGGTGGATGAGGTGGTGGTGGACATGGTGGTGGACATGGTAGTGATGGACGTGGTGGTGGTGGATGTGGTGTTGGTGGACATGGTGGTGGTGGTGGTGGACATGGTGGTGGTGGACATGAAGGTGGATATTGTGGTGGACATGGTGGTGGTGGTGGACATCATGGTGGTGGACGTGGCAGTGGTGGAAATGGTGGTGGTGGACGTGGTGGGGTTGGACATGGTGGTGATGGACATGGTGGTGATGGATGTGGTGGTGATGGGCGTGGTCATGGTGGACGTGGTGGTGGTGGATGTGGTGGTGGTGGTGGATGTAGTGGTGGACTTTGTGGTGGACTTGGTGGTGGACGTGGTGGTGGACATGGTGGTGGTAGTGGATGTGGTGGTGGTGGATGCTAGATGTGTTGGTGTTGGACATGGTAGTGGCCTCGTGGTGGAAGTGGTGGTAGCCGTGTTGGTGGCTGTGGTGGACATAGTTGTGGTGGATGTGGTGGTGGTGAAAGTGGTGGTGGGGGATGTGGTGGTGGTGGTGGACATGGTGGTGACGTGGTGGTGGTGGACATAAAGGTGGATGTGGTAGGGTGGACGTGGTGGTGGTGGATGTGGTGGTGGTGGATGTGGTGGTGGTGGACGTGGTGGTGGACATGGTGGTGGTTGACGTAGTGATGGTGGACGTGGTGGTGGTGGACATGGTGGTGGTAAACGTGGTAGTGGCCTCATGGTAGATGTGGTGGTGGCCATGGTGGTGGATGTGGTGCTGATGGTGGATGTTGTGGTTGTGGTAGTGGGTGTGGTGGTGGTGGACGTGGTGATGGTGGACATGGTGATGATGGATGTAGTGGTGGTGGATATGGTGGTGGTGGATGTGGTGGTGGACATGGTGGTGGTGGTGGTGGGTGTGGTGGTGGTTGTGGATGTGTTGGACGTGGTGGTTGTGGACATAGTGGTGATGGATGTGCTAGTGGTGGATGTGGTGGTGGTGGCGGATGTTGTGGTGGTGGGTGTGGTGGTGGTGAACGTGGTGGTGATGGACGTGGTGGTGATGGACATGGTCATGGTGGACGTGGTGGCGTGGATGGGGTGGTGGTGGTGGATGTAGTGGTGGACGTTGTGGTGGACTTGGTGGTGGACGTGATGGTGGTAGTCAATGTGCTGGTGGTGGATGTAGACGTGGTGACTTTGGATGTGGTAGTGGCCTCATGGTGGAGGTGGTGGTGGACATGGTGGTGGACATGGTGGTGTTGGACATGGTGGTGGATGTGGTGGTGGTGGTGGATGTAGTGGTGGTGGTGGACATGGTGGTCGTGGATGTGGTGGTGGACACAGTGGTGGAGACGGTGGTGGTGGACGAGGTGGTGGTGGACATAGTAGTGGTGGACGTTGTGGTGGTGGTGGTGGTGGACGTGAAGGTGGACATGGTGGTGGTGGAGGTGGTGGTGGTGGAAGTGGTGGTCGTGGTGGACGTGGTGGAGGATGCGGTGGTGGTGGATGTGGTGGTGTATGTGGTGGTGGTGGATGTAGTGGTGGACTTGGTTGTGGACGTAGTGGTGGTAGTGGATGTGGTGGACGTGGTGGTGGTAGTGGATGTGGTGGTGGTGGAGGTAGATGTGGTGGTGTTGGACGTGGTAGTGGCCTCTTGGTGGATGTGGTGGTGGATATGGTGGTGGTGGATGCCGTGGACATAGTGGTGTTGGACCTGGTGGTGGTGGTGGAGGACATGGTGGTGGTGGACGTGGTGGTGGTTGATGTGGTGGTGGTCGATGTGGTGGTGTTGGACATGGTGGTGGTGGTGGACATGGTGGTGGTGGACGTGGTGGTGGTGGATGTTGTGGTGGTGGTTGTTGATGTGGTGGTGGATGTGGTGGTCGACATGGTGGGGGTGGATGTTTTGGTGGATGAGGTGGTGGTGGACATGGTGGTGGTGGTGAATGTGGTGATGGTGGACATGATAGTGGTGGACGTGGTGGTGGTAATTGTGGTGTTGGTGGTGGACCTGGTGGTGGTGATGGTGGACATGGTGGTGGTGGACATGGTGGTGTTGGACATGGTGGTGGTGGACGTGGTGGTGGTGGATGTGGTGGTGGTGGTGGATGTGGTGGTGGTGGTGGACATGGTGGTGGTGGTTGTGGTGGTGGACACGGTGGTGGTGGACGAGGTGGTGGTGGACATGGTAGTGGTGGACGTTGTGGTGGTGGTGGTGGTGGACGTGAAGGTGGACATGGTGGTGGTGGAGGTGGTGGTGGTGGGCGTGGTGGTTGTGGTGGATGTGGTGGTGGATGTGGTGGTGGTGGATGTAGTGGTGGACTTGGTTGTAGACGTAGTGGTGGTAGTGGATGTGGTGGACATGGTGGTGGTAGTGGATGTGGTGGTGGTGGAGGTAGATGTGGTGGTGTTGGACGTGGTAGTGGCCTCTTGGTGGATGTAGGGTGGTGGACATGGTGGTGGTGGACATTGTGGTGGTAGATGTGGTGGACATAGTGGTGTTGGACATGGTGGTGGAGGACATGGTGGTGGTGGACGTGGTGGTGGTTGATGTGGTGGTGGTCGATGTGGTGGTGGTGGATGTTGTAGTGGTGGTTGTGGATGTGGTGGTCGACATGGTGGGGGTGGATGTTTTGGTGGACAAGGTGGTGGTGGACATGGTGGTGGTGGTGGATGTGGTGGTGGTGGACATGGTAGTGGTGGACGTGGTGGTGGTAATTGTGGTGTTGGACATGGTGGTGGTGGTGGTGGACATGGTGGTGGCGGACATGAAGGTGGATATGGTGGTGGACATGGTGGTGGTGGTGAACATCGTGGTGGTGGACGTGGCGGTGGTGGAAATGGTGGTGGTGGATTTAGTGGTGGACTTGGTAGTGGACTTGGTGGTGGACTTGGTGGTGGACGTGGTGGTGGATGTGGTGGTGGTGGATGTAGATGTGGTGGTGTTGGACGTGGTAGTGGCCTCATGGTGGATGTGGTGGTGGACATGGTGGTGGACGTGGTGGTGGTAGTGGATGTGGTGGAGGTAGACGTGGCGGTGTTGGACGTGGTAGTGGCCTCATGGTGGACCTGGTGGTGGACATGGTGGTGGTGGATGTGGTGGACATGGTGGTGGTGGACGTGGTGGTGGTGGACGAGCTGGTGGTGGAAGGTGTGGTGGTGGTGGTGGACGTGGTGGTGGTGGACATGGTTGTGGTGGACCTAGTGGTGGTGGATGTAGTGCTAGTGGATGTGGTTGTTGCGTTGGTGGTGGTTGTGGACGTGGTGGTGGTGAATGTGGTGGTGGTGGAAGCGGTGTTGGTAGATGTCGTGGTAGTGATGGATGAGGTGGTGTTTGTGGTGGACATGGTGGATGTGGTGGTTGTGAACGTGGTGGTGGTGGATGTGGTTTTGGTGGAAGCAGTAATGGTGGATGTGGTGGTAGTGGTGGATGTGGTGGTGTTTGCGGTGGACATGGTGGTTGTGGTGGTGGACATTGGGGTGGTGGGCGTGGTGGTGGATATGGTGGACGTGGTGATGGTGGGGGTGGTTGTGGACGTGGTGGTGGTGGACGTGGTGGTGGTGGTGGATGTGGTGGTGGTGGGTGTGGTGGTGGTGGATGTGGTGGTAGTGGATGTGGGTGTGGTGGTGGTGGTGGACATGATGGTGTGGACATGGTGGTGGTGGACGTAGTGGTGGTGGATGTGGTGGAGGTGGATGTGGTGCTGGTGGATGTGGCGCTGGTGGATGTGGTAGTGGTGGTGGATGTGGTGGTGTTGGTGGTGGACATGGTGGTGGACATTGGGGTGGTGGACGTGGTGGTGGATGTGGTGGACATGGTGGTGGTGGAGGTGGGTGTGGTGGTTTTGGACATAGTATTGGTGGACGTAGTGGATGTGGTGGTGGTGGACGTGGTGGTGGTTGAGGTGGTGGTGGCTGTAGACGTGGTGGTCTTGGACCTGGTGGTGGTGGATATGGTGGTGGTGGTGGAGGTGGTGGAGGATGGGGTGGTGTTGGTGGTGGACATGGTGGTGGATGTGGTGGTGGATGTGGTGGTGGATGTGGTGGTGGACATGGTGGTAGTGGTGGGTGTGGTGGTGGACGTGATGGTGGTGGACATGGTGTCGCGGACATTGTGACGTGGTGGTTGTGGACATCGTGGTGATGGACGTGGTGGTGATGGAGGTGGTGGTGGTGGACGTGGTTGTGGTGGACATGGTGGTGGTGGACATGGTGGTGGTGGATGTATTGGTGGTGGTAGTGGTGGTGGTTGTTTACGTGGTGGTGGTGGACGTGGTGATGGTGGATTTGGTGGTGGTGGACGTGGTGGTGGTTAAGGTGGGTGTGGTGGTGTTGGACATGGTGGTGTGGACATGGTGGTGGTGGATGTAGCGGTAGTGGACATGGTGGTGGTGGACGTGGTGCTGGTGGACGTGGTGGTGGTGGACGTGGTAGTGGTGGACATGGTAGTGGTCGACATGGTGGTGGTGGTGGTGGTGGTGATGGATGTGGTGGTGGTGATGGATGTGGTGGTGGTGGACGTGGTGGTGGCGGACGTGAAGGTTGACATGGTGGTGGTGGATGTGGAGGTGGTGGATGTTGTGGTGGAGGACGTGGTAGTGGTGGACATTGTGGTGGTGAACGTAATGGTGGTGGATGTGGTGGTGGGGAAAGTGGTGGTGGGGGACATGGTGGTGGTGGAAATGGTGTTGGTGGATGTGGTGGTGGTGGACTTGAAGGTGGATGTGGTGGTGGTGGACGTGGTGGTGGTGGACATGGTGGTGGTGGACGTAGTGGTGGTGGACGTGGTGGTGGTGGACATGGTGGATGTAAGGGTGGATGTGGTGGTGGACTTGGTGGTCGACATGGTGGTGGTAGTGGATGTGGTGGTGGTGGAGGTAGACGTGGTGGTGGTGAACATTGTAGTGGCCTCATGGTGGACGTGGGGGTGGCCATGGTGGTGGTAGTGGATGTGGGGCTGATGGTGGATGTTTGGGTGGTAGTGGGTGTGGTTGTGGTGGACGTGGTGATGGTGGACATGGTGGTGATGGACGTAGTGGTGGTGGATGTGGTGGTTGATGTGGTGGTGGACGTGGTGGTAGTGGGTGTGGTGGTGGACATGGTGGACGTGGTGGTTGTGGACATGGTGGTGATGTATGTGGTGGTGGTGCATGTGGTGGTGGATGTTGTGGTGGTGGGTGTGGTGGTGGTGGGCGTGGTGGTGGTTGACATGGTGGTGGTGGAAATAGTGGTGGTGGACTTGGTGGTGGAAGATGTGGTGGTTGTGGATGTGGTGGTGGACAAGGTGGTGGTGGGTGTGGTGGTGGACGTGGTGGTGGTGGACGTGGTGGACGTGGTGGTGTGGACATGGTGGTGATGGACGTGTTGGTGACGGAGGTGGTCATGGTGGATGTGGTGGTGGTGAACGTGGTGGTGGTGGTGGATGTAGTGGTGGACTTTGTTGTGGACTTAGTGGTGGACGTGGTGGTGGACGTGGTGGTGGTAGTGGATATGGTGGTGGTGGATGTAAACGTGGTGGTGTTGGACGAGGTAGTGGCCTCGTGGTGGACATGGGGGTGGCTGTGGTGGTGGCTGTGGTGGACGTAGTGGTGGTGGATGTGGTGGTGGTGAAAGTGGTGGTCAGGGACATGGTGGTGGACATGGTGTTGGTGGACGTGGTGTTGGTGGACGTGAAGGTGGATGTGGTTTTGGTTGATGTGGTGGTAGTGGATGTGTTGGTGGTGGACGTGGTGGTGGTAGACATGGTGGTGGTGAACGTGGTAGTGGCCTCATGATGGACGTGGTGGTGGCCATGGTGGTGGTGGTGGATGTGGTGCTGATGGTGGATGTTGTGGTGGTGGTAGTGGGTGTGGTGGTGGTGGAGGTGGTGATGGTGGACATGGTGATGATGAATGTAGTGGTGGTGGATATGGTGGTGGTGGATGTGGTGGTGGACATGGTGGTGGTGGTGGTGGGTGTGGTGGTGGTTGTGGATGTGTTGGACGTGGTGGTTGTGGACATGGTGGTGATGGATGTGCTAGTGGTGGATGTGGTGGTGGTGGTGGTGGATGTTGTGGTGGTGGGTGTGGTGGTGGTGAACGTGGTGGTGGTGGACGTGGTGGTGATAGACGTGGTGGTGATGGACATGGTCATGGTGGACGTGGTGGTGGTGGATGGGGTGGTGGTGGTGGATGTAGTGGTGGACGTTGTGGTGGACTTGGTGGTGGATGTGATGGTGGTAGTCAATGTGCTGGTGGTGGATGTAGACGTGGTGACTTTGGATGTGGTAGTGGCCTCATGGTGGAGGTTTTGGTGGACGTGGTGGTGGACATGGTGGTGTTGGACATGGTGGTGGATGTGGTGGTGGTGGTGGTGGATGTAGTGGGGGTGGTGGACATGGTGGTGGTAGATGTGGTGGTGGACACGGTGGTGGACACGAGGGTGGTGGACGAGGTGGTGGTGGACATTGTAGTGGTGGACGTTGTGGTGGTGGTGGACGTGAAGGTGGACATGGTGGTGGTGGAAGTGGTGGTCGTGGTGGACGTGGTGGAGGATGCGGTGGTGGTGGATGTGGTGGTGGATGTGGTGGATGTAGTGGTGGACTTGGTTGTGGACGTAGTGGTGGTAGGGGATGTGGTGGACGTGGTGGTGGTAGTGGATGTGGTGGTGGTGGAGGTAGATGTGGTGGTGTTGGACGTGGTAGTGGCCTCTTGGTGGATGTGATGGTGGACATGGTGGTGGTGGATGCAGTGGACATAGTGGTGTTGGACATGGTGGTGGTGGTGGAGGACATGGTGGTGGTGGACGTGGTGGTGGTTGATGTGGTAGTGGTCGATGTGGTGGTGTTGGACATGGTGGTGGTGGTGGACATGGTGGTGGTGGACGTGGTGGTGGTGGATGTTGTGGTGGTGGTTGTTGATGTGGTGGTGGATGTGGTGGTCGACATGGTGGGGGTGGATGTTTTGGTGGATGAGGTGGTGGTGGACTTGGTGGTGGTGGTGGATGTGGTGATGGTGGACATGATAGTGGTGGACGTGGTGGTGGTAATTGTGGTGTTGGTGGTTGACATGGTGGTGGTGGTGGTGGACATGGTGGTGGTGGACATGGTAGTGTTGGACATGGTGGTGGTGGACGTGGTGGTGGTGGATGTGGTGGTGGACATGGTGGTGGTGGATGTGGTGGTGGACACGGTGGTGGTGGACGAGGTGGTGGTGGACATGGTAGTGGTGGACGTTGTGGTGGTGGTGGTGATGGATGTGAAGGTGAGCATGGTGGTGGTGGAGGTGGTGGTGGTGGGCGTGGTGGTTGTGGTGGACGTGGTGGAGGATGCGGTGGTGGTGGATGTGGTGGTGTATGTGGTGGTGGTGGATCTAGTGGTGGACTTGGTTGTAGACATAGTGGTGGTAGTGGATGTGGTGGACGTGGTGGTGGTAGTGGATGTGGTGGTGGTGGAGGTAGATGTGGTGGTGTTGGACGTGGTAGTGGCCTCTTGGTGGTGGACATGGTGGTGGTGAACATGGTGGTGGTAGATGTGGTGGACATAGTGGTGTTGGACATGGTGGTGGTGGTGGAGGACATGGTGGTGGTGGACGTGGTGGTGGTTGATGTGGTGGTAGTCGATGTGGTGGTGTTGGACATGGTAGTGGTGGTGGACATGGTGGTGGTGGACATGGTGGTGGTGGATGTTGTGGTGGTGGTTGTGGATGTGGTGGTCGACATGGTGGGGGTGGATGTTTTGGTGGATGAGGTGGTGGTGGACATGGTGGTGGTGGTGGATGTGGTGGTGGTGGACATAGTAGTGGTGGACGTGGTGGTGGTAATTGTGGTGTTGGTGGTGGACGTGGTGGTGGTGGACATGGTGGTGGTGGTCATGAAGGTGGATATGGTGGTGGACATGGTGGTGGTGGTGGACATCATGGTGGTGGACGTGGCGGTGGTGGTAATGGTGGTGGTGAACCTGGTGGTGGTGGATTTAGTGGTGGACTTGGTGGTGGACTTGGTGGTGGACTTGGTGGTGGAGGATGCGGTGGTGGTGGATGTGGTGGTGTATGTGGTGGTGGTGGATGTAGTGGTGGACTTGGTTGTGGACGTAGTGGTGGTAGTGGATGTGGTGGACGTGGTGGTGGTAGTGGATGTGGTGGTGGTGGAGGTAGATGTGGTGGTGTTGGACGTGGTAGTGGCCTCTTGGTGGATGTGATGGTGGACATGGTGGTGGTGGATGCAGTGGACATAGTGGTGTTGGACATGGTGGTGGTGGTGGAGGACATGGTGGTGGTGGACGTGGTGGTGGTTGATGTGGTAGTGGTCGATGTGGTGGTGTTGGACATGGTGGTGGTGGTGGACATGGTGGTGGTGGACGTGGTGGTGGTGGATGTTGTGGTGGTGGTTGTTGATGTGGTGGTGGATGTGGTGGTCGACATGGTGGGGGTGGATGTTTTGGTGGATGAGGTGGTGGTGGACATGGTGGTGGTGGTGGATGTGGTGATGGTGGACATGATAGTGGTGGACGTGGTGATGGTAATTGTGGTGTTGGTGGTGGACATGGTGGTGGTGGTGGTGGACATGGTGGTGGTGGACATGATAGTGTTGGACATGGTGGTGGTGGACGTGGTGGTGGTGGATGTGGTGGTGGACATGGTGGTGGTGGATGTGGTGGTGGACATGGTGGTGGTGGACGAGGTGGTGGTGGACATGGTAGTGGTGGACGTTGTGGTGGTGGTGGTGATGGACGTGAAGGTGAGCATAGTGGTGGTGGAGGTGGTGGTGGTGGGCGTGGTGGTTGTGGTGGACATGGTGGAGGATGCGGTGGTGGTGGATGTGGTGGTGTATGTGGTGGTGGTGGATGTAGTGGTGGAATTGGTTGTAGACATAGTGGTGGTAGTGGATGTGGTGGACGTGGTGGTGGTAGTGGATGTGGTGGTGGTGGAGGTAGATGTGGTGGTGTTGGACGTGGTAGTGGCCTCTTGGTGGATGTGGTGGTGGACATGGTGGTGGTGAACATGGTGGTGGTAGATGTGGTGGACATAGTGGTGTTGGACATGGTGGTGGAGGTGGAGGACATGGTGGTGGTGGACGAGGTGGTGGTTGATGTGGTGGTGGTCGATGTGGCGGTGTTGGACATGGTAGTGGTGGTGGACATGGTGGTGGTGGACGTGGTGGTGGTGGATGTTGTGGTGGTGGTTGTGGATGTGGTGGTCGACATGGTGAGGGTGGATGTTTTGGTGGATGAGGTGGTGGTGGACATGGTGGTGGTGGTGGATGTGGTGGTGGTGGACATAGTAGTGGTGGACGTGGTGGTGGTAATTGTGGTGTTGGTGGTGGACGTGGTGGTGGTGGTGGTGGTGGACATGGTGGTGGTGGACATGAAGGTGGATATGGTGGTGGACATGGTGGTGGTGGTGGACATCGTGGTGGTGGATGTGGCGGTGGTGGTAATGGTGGTGGTGAACATGGTGGTGGTGGATTTAGTGGTGGACTTGGTGGTGGACTTGGTGGTGGACGTGGTGGTGGATGTGGTGGTGGTGGATGTAGATGTGGTGGTGTTGGACGTGGTAGTGGCCTCATGGTGGATGTGGTGGTGGACATGGTGGTGGTGGACATGGTGGTGGACGTGGTGGTGGTAGTGGATGTGGTGGAGGTAGACATGCCGGTGTTGGACGTGGTAGTGGCCTCATGGTGGACCTGGTGGTGGACATGGTGGTGGTGGACGTGGTGGACATGGTGGTGGTGGACGTGGTGGTGGTGGACGAGCTGGTGGTGGAAGGTGTGGTAGTGGACGTGGTGGTGGTGGTGGACATGGTTGTGGTGGACGTAGTGGTGGTGGATGTAGTGCTGGTGGATGTGGTTGTTGCGGAGGTGGTGGTTGTGGACCTGGTGGTGGTGAATGTGGTGGTGGTGGAAGTGGTATTGGTAGAGGTAGTGGTGGATGTGGTGGTGTTTGTGGTGGACATGGTGGATGTGGTGGTTGTGGAGGTGGTGGTTGTGGACGTGGTGGTGGTGGATGTGGTTTTGGTGGAAGCAGTAATGGTGGATGTGGTGGTGTTTGTGGTGGACATGGTGGTTGTGGTGGTGGACATTGGGGTGGTGGGCGTGGTGGTGGATATGGTGGACGTGGTGATGGTGGAGGTGGTTGTGGACGTGGTGGTGGTGGACGTGGTGGTGGTGGTGGATGTGGTGGTGGTGGGTGTGGTGGTGGTGGACGTGGTGGTAGCGGATGTGGGTGTGGTGGTGGTGGTGGACGTGATGGTGTGGACATGGTGGTGGTGGACGTAGTGGTGGTGGATGTGGTGGAGGTGGATGTGGTGCTGGTGGATGTGGTAGTGGTGGTGGATGTGGTGGTGTTGTTGGTGGACATGGTGGTGGAAATTGGGGTGGTGGACGTGGTGGATGTGGTGGACATGGTGGTGATGGACGTGGTGGTGATGGTAGTGGTGGTGGACGTGGTGGTGGACATGGTGGTGGTGGAGGTGGGTGTGGTGGTTTTGGACATAGTATTGGTGGACGTAGTGGATGTGGTGGTGGTGGACGTGGTGGTGGTTGAGGTGGTGATGGCTGTAGACGTGGTGGTCTTGGACCTGGTGGTGGTGGATATGGTGGTGGTGGTGGAGGTGGTGGAGGATGTGGTGGTGTTGGTGGTGGACATGGTGGTGGATGTGGTGGTGGATGTGGTGGTGGACATTGTGGTAGTGGTGGGTGTGGTGGTGGACGTGATGGTGGTGGACATGGTGTTGTGGACATTGTGACGTGGTGGTTGTGGACATTGTGGTGATGGACATGGTGGTGATGGAGGTGGTGGTGGTGGACGTGGTTGTGGTGGACATGGTGGTGGTGGACGTGGTGGTGGTGGATGTGTTGGTGGTGGTAGTGGTGGTGGTTGTTTACGTGGTGGACGTGGTGATGGTGGATTTGGTGGTGGTGGACGTGGTGGTGGTTAAGGTGGGTGTGGTGGTGATGGACATGGTGGTGTGGACTTGGTGGTGGTGGATGTAGCGGTAGTGGACATGGTGGTGGTGGACGTGGTGCTGGTGGACGTGGTGGTGGTGGACGTGGTAGTGGTGGATGTGGTGGTGGTGGACATGTTGGTGGTGGACGTGGTAGTGGCCGACATGGTGGTGGTGGTGGTGATGGATGTGGTGGTGGTGATGGATGTGGTGGTGGTGGACGTGGTGGTGGCGGACGTTTACGTGGACATGGTGGTGGTGGATGTGGAGGTGGTGGACGTTGTGGTGGTGGACGTGGTAGTGGTGGACGTGGTGGTGGTGAACGTAATGGTGGTGGATGTGGTGGTTTGGAAAGTGGTGATGGGGGACATGGTGGTGGTGGAAATGGTGTTGGTGGATGTGGTGGTGGTGGACTTGAAGGTGGATGTGGTGGTGGTGGTGGACGTGGTGGTGGTGGACGTGGTGGTGGTGGACATGGTGGTGGTGGACATAGTGGTGATGGACGTGGTGGTGGTGGACATGGTTGATGTAGGGGTGGATGTGGTGGTGGACTTGCTGGTGGACATGGTGGTGGTAGTGGATGTGGTGGTGGTGGAGGTAGACGTGGTGGTGGTGAACATTGTAGTGGCCTCATGGTGGACGTGGGGGTGGCCATGGTGGTGGTGGTGGATGTGGTGCTGATGGTGGATGTTGTGGTGGTGGTAGTGGGTGTGGTGGTGGTGGGCGTGGTGATGGTGGACATGGTGATGATGAATGTAGTGGTGGTGGATGTGGTGGTGGTGGATGTGGTGGTGGTGGATGTGGTGGTGGACATGGTGGTGGTGGTGGTGGGTGTGGTGGTGGTTGTGGATGTGTTGGACGTGGTGGTTGTGGACATGGTGGTGATGGATGTGCTAGTGGTGGATGTGGTGGTGGATGTTGTGGTGGTGGGTGTGGTGGTGGTGAACGTGGTGGTGGTGGACGTGGTGGTGATGGACGTGGTGGTGATGGACATGGTCATGGTGGATGTGGTGGTGGTGGATGGGGTGGTGGTGGTGGATGTAGTGGTGGACGTTGTGGTGGACTTGGTGGTGGACGTGATGGTGGTAGTCAATGTGCTGGTGGTGGATGTAGACGTGGTGACTTTGGATGTGGTAGTGGCCTCATGGTGGAGGTGGTGGTGGACGTGGTGGTGGATATGGTGGTGTTGGACATGGTGGTGGATGTGGTGGTGGTGGATGTAGTGGGGGTGGTGGACATGGTGGTGGTGGATGTGGTGGTGGACACGGTGGTGGACACGAGGGTGGTGGACGAGGTGGTGGTGGACATGGTAGTGGTGGACGTTGTGGTGGTGGTGGACGTGAAGGTGGACATGGTGGTGGTGGAAGTGGTGGTCGTGGTGGACGTGCTGGAGGATGCGGTGGTGGTGGATGTGGTGCTGTATGTGGTGGTGGTGGATGTAGCGGTGGACTTGGTTGTGGACGTAGTGGTGGTAGTGGATGTGGTGGACGTGGTGGTGGTAGTGGATGTGGTGGTGGTGGAGGTAGATGTGGTGGTGTTGGACGTGGTAGTGGCCTCTTGGTGGATGTGATGGTGGACATGGTGGTGGTGGATGCAGTGGACATAGTGGTGTTGGACATGGTGGTGGTGGTGGAGGACATGGTGGTGGTGGACGTGGTGGTGGTTGATGTGGTAGTGGTCGATGTGGTGGTGTTGGACATGGTGGTGGTGGTGGACATGGTGGTGGTGGACGTGGTGGTGGTGGATGTTGTGGTGGTGGTTGTTGATGTGGTGGTGGATGTGGTGGTCGACATGGTGGGGGTGGATGTTTTGGTGGATGAGGTGGTGGTGGACATGGTGGTGGGGTGGATGTGGTGATGGTGGACATGATAGTGGTGGACGTGGTGGTGGTAATTGTGGTGTTGGTGGTGGACATGGTGGTGGGGGTGGTGGACATGGTGGTGGTGGACATGGTAGTGTTGGACATGGTGGTGGTGGACGTGGTGGTGGTGGATGTGGTGGTGGACATGGTGGTGGTGGATGTGGCGGTGGACACGGTGGTGGTGGACGAGGTGGTGGTGGACATGGTAGTGGTGGACGTTGTGGTGGTGGTGGTGATGGACGTGAAGGTGAGCATGGTGGTGGTGGAGGTGGTGGTGGTGGGCGTGGTGGTTGTGGTGGACGTGGTGGAGGATGCGGTGGTGGTGGATGTGGTGGTGTATGTGGTGGTGGTGGATGTAGTGGTGGACTTGGTTGTAGACGTAGTGGTGGACGTGGTGGTGGTAGTGGATGTGGTGGTGGTGGAGGTAGATGTGGTGGTGTTGGACATGGTAGTGGCCTCTTGGTGGATGTGGTGGTGCACATGGTGGTGGTGAACATGGTGGTGGTAGATGTGGTGGACATAGTGGTGTTGGACATGGTGGTGGTGGTGGAGGACATGGTGGTGGTGGACGTGGTGGTGGTTGATGTGGTGGTGGTCGATGTGGCGGTGTTGGACATGGTAGTGGTGGTGGACATGGTGGTGGTGGACGTGGTGGTGGTGGATGTTGTGGTGGTGGTTGTGGATGTGGTGGTCGACATGGTGAGGGTGGATGTTTTGGTGGATGAGGTGGTGGTGGACATGGTGGTGGTGGTGGATGTGGTGGTGGTGGACATAGTAGTGGTGGACGTGGTGGTGGTAATTGTGGTGTTGGTGGTGGACGTGGTGGTGGTGGTGGTGGACATGGTGGTGGTGGACATGAAGGTGGATATGGTGGTGGACATGGTGGTGGTGGTGGACATCGTGGTGGTGGATGTGGCAGTGGTGGTAATGATGGTGGTGAACATGGTGGTGGTGGATTTAGTGGTGGACTTGGTGGTGGACTTGGTGGTGGACGTGGTGGTGGATGTGGTGGTGGTGGATGTAGATGTGGTGGTGTTGGACGTGGTAGTGGCCTCATGGTGGATGTGGTGGTGGACATGGTGGTGGTGGACATGGTGGTGGACGTGGTGGTGGTAGTGGATGTGGTGGAGGTAGACATGCCGGTGTTGGACGTGGTAGTGGCCTCATGGTGGACCTGGTGGTGGACATGGTGGTGGAGGACGTGGTGGACATGGTGGTGGTGGATGTGGTGGTGGTGGACGAGCTGGTGGTGGAAGGTGTGGTAGTGGACGTGGTGGTGGTGGTGGACATGGTTGTGGTGGACGTAGTGGTGGTGGATGTAGTGCTGGTGGATGTGGTTGTTGCGGAGGTGGTGGTTGTGGACCTGGTGGTGGTGAATGTGGTGGTGGTGGAAGCGGTATTGGTAGAGGTAGTGGTGGATGTGGTGGTGTTTGTGGTGGACATGGTGGATGTGGTGGTTGTGGAGGTGGTGGTTGTGGACGTGGTGGTGGTGGATGTGGTTTTGGTGGAAGCAGTAATGGTGGATGTGGTGGTAGTGGTGGATGTGGTGGTGTTAGTGGTGGACATGGTGGTTGTGGTGGTGGACATTGGGGTGGTGGGCGTGGTGGTGGATATGGTGGACGTGGTGATGGTGGAGGTGGTTGTGGACGTGGTGGTGGTGGACGTGGTGGTGGTGGTGGATGTGGTGGTGGTGGGTGTGGTTGTGGTGGACGTGGTGGTAGTGGATGTGGGTGTGGTGGTGGTGGTAGACGTGATGGTGTGGACATGGTGGTGGTGGACGTAGTGGTGGTGGATGTGGTGGAGGTGGATGTGGTGCTGGTGGATGTGGTGCTGGTGGATGTGGTAGTGGTGGTGGATGTGGTGGTGTTGGTGGTGTACATGGTGGTGGTGGTGGCCATTGGGGTGGTGGACGTGGTGGTGGATGTGGTGGACATGGTGGTGATGGACGTGGTGGTGGTGGTAGTGGTGGTGGACGTGGTGGTGGTGGTGGACATGGTGGTGGTGGAGGTGGGTGTGGTGGTTTTAGACATAGTATTGGTGGACGTAGTGGATGTGGTGGTGGTGGACGTGGTGGTGGTTGAGGTGGTGATGGCTGTAGACGTGGTGGTCTTGGACCTGGTGGTGGTGGATATGGTGGTGGTGGTGGGGGTGGTGGAGGTGGTGGAGGATGTGGTGGTGTTGGTGGTGGACATGGTGGTGGTTGTGGTGGTGGATGTGGTGGTGGACATTGTGGTAGTGGTGGGTGTGGTGGTGGACGTGATGGTGGTGGACATGGTGGCGTGGACATTGTGACGTGGTGGTTGTGGACATTGTGGTGATGGACGTGGTGGTGATGGAGGTGGTGGTGGTGGACTTGGTTGTGGTGGACGTGGTGGTGGACGTGGTGGTGGTGGATGTGTTGGTGATGGTAGTGGTGGTGGTTGTTTACGTGGTGGACGTGGTGATGGTGGATTTGGTGGTGGTGGACGTGGTGGTGGTTAAGGTGGGTGTGGTGGTGATGGACATGGTGGTGTGGACATGGTGGTGGTGGATGTAGCGGTAGTGGATATGGTGGTGGTGGACATGGTGCTGGTGGACGTGGTGGTGGTGGACGTGGTAGTGGTGGATGTGGTGGTGGTGGACATGTTGGTGGTGGACGTGGTAGTGGCCGACATGGTGGTGGTGGTGGATGTGGTGGTGGTGATGGATGTGGTGATGGTGGACGTGGTGGTGGCGGACGTTTACATGGACATGGTGGTGGTGGATGTGGAGGTGGTGGACGTTGTGGTGGTGGACGTGGTAGTGGTGGACGTGGTGGTGGTGAACGTAATGGTGGTGGATGTGGTGGTTTGAAAAGTGGTGATGGGGGACATGGTGGTGGTGGAAATGGTGTTGGTGGATGTGGTGGTGGTGGACTTGAAGGTGGATGTGGTGGTGGTGGACGTGGTGGTGGTGGACGTGGTGGTGGTGGACATGGTGGTGGTGGACGTAGTGGTGGTGGACGTGGTGGTGGTGGACATGGTTGATGTAGGGGTGGATGTGGTGGTGGACTTGGTGGTGGACATGGTGGTGGTAGTTGATGTGGTGGTGGTGGAGGTAGATGTGGTGGTGGTGAACATTGTAGTGGCCTCATGGTGGACGTGGGGGTGGCCATGGTGATGGTAGTGGATGTGGGGCTGATGGTGGATGTTTGGGTGGTGGTAGTGGGTATGGTTGTGGTGGACGTGGTGATGGTCGACATGGTGGTGATGGACGTAGTGGTGGTGGATGTGGTGGTTGATGTGGTGGTGGACGTGGTGGTGGTGGGTGTGGTGGTGGTGGTGGACATGGTGGACGTGGTGGTTGTGGACATGGTGGTGATGTATGTGGTGGGGGTGCATGTGGTGGTGGATGTTGTGGTGGTGGGTGTGGTGGTGGTGGACATGGTGGTGGTGGACATGGTGGTGGTGGACATAGTGGTGGTGGACATAGTGGTGGTGGACTTGGTGGTGGTGGATGTGGTGGTGGTGGATGTGGTGGTGGACAAGGTGGTGGTGGGTGTGGTGGTGGTGGACATGGTGGTGGTGGACGTGGTGGACGTGGTGGTGTGGACATGGTGGTGATGGACGTGGTGGTGACGGAGGTGGTCATGGTGGATGTGGTGGTGGTGAACGTGGTGGTGGTGGTGGATGTAGTGGTGGACTTTGTTGTGGACTTAGTGGTGGACTGTTGGACTTGGACCTTGTGGCAGGTTCACCCTTGAACTTTTTGCCTTGAAGTATAGTGATTTCTGGTCTTTGCGCACTTTGACACTGTGGCGCAGTGTAAAGTGCGTGCGCTCCTTGAGTGCATGTGGTGAGATAGGCCTGCCCTCCCATAGGAATGCATGGGGAATGTATGTGTCCCTGGTAGTTCCTGATGCGTGGGGAGTGCAGGCTCGAGTTTGGTATGTGTGAACTCGTGAGAGTGAATGCTGCGAGATGGTGTATGCGGCATGTATGTGTCTAGTGGGGAAGTGCTACTTCTAGACCTTGATGTATGTGTGCAGTGAGGGTGCTGGAGCGTGATTGGCTGGAGCTGGCTGGCATGCCAGGCTCCAGGAAGTCTGGATGGGTCTGCCCGGTGGTGAGTGGGAGATTAGCATGCTGATGGCTGGGGAGGAGTGTACCTGTGTCCTGAATGAGGCTGGGTTTTCCCCTGACAATGCTGGCTCCGCCCCCCTGTGGTGCGTCTAACGACCCTAGCCCTGCCAGTGAATAGAGAGGGTGGTTGAGCCCATCAACAGTGCTCACAGACCAGCTGCGCCTGGTTCTGCCCCCACCCTGCCCAAAGACAAAGGATTTGTCTGTATAAAAAGAGGCTGTGACCTCTTGGAAAATTTTCTTGTTCTCAACTTGAATCTTACCAGGGGCATGCTGCTGCTGGGGCCCGGGGGAAGGCTTGCCTCCCTGGGCCCTGCCCAGCCCTGGACTGCTGGTTTCCTGGATGGCTGAAGACCTTTGTTGGGTCTGGACCCCCCCTAGCGCTGGGAGCGCTTTACTTTCCCCTGTAGCGCTGTACTTGGACTTTTGCTGGACTTGTGTTCCCCTGAAGCACCTGGAAGCGCTTTATCCTGTCTGGTAGCGCTGGGAGCGCTGGACTGGTAGCTTCTAGCGCCTGGAAGCGCTTGTGTGCTGTCCCTAGCGCATTGGAGCGCTTTATGTCCCGCTAGCGCTGAGAGCGCTTTGTTTTCCGAAGCCGGTGCCCACCCGGCATTTGTCCCGTTCTGTGAAGGATTGTGGTGGTGGATGTAGGGGTGGATGTGGTGGCAGAATTGGTGGTGGACATGGTGGTGGTAGTGGAAGTGGTGATGGTGGAGGTAGACGTGGTGGTGGTGAACGTTGTAGTGGCCTCATGGTGGACGTGGGGGTGGCCATGGTGGTGGTAGTGGATGTGGGGCTGATGGTGGATGTTTGGGTGGTGGTAGTGAGTGTAGTGGTGGTGGACGCGGTGATGGATGTAGTGGTGGTGGATGTGGTGGTTGATGTGGTGGTGGATGTGGTGGTGGTGGGTGTGGTGGTGGTGGTGGACGTGGTGGGCATGGTGGTGATGTATGTGGTGGTGGTGCATGTGGTGGTGGTGGTGGATGTTGTGGTGCTGGACATGGTGGTGGTGGACATAGTGGTGGTGGACTTGGTGGTGGTGGATGTGGTGATGGTGGATGTGGTGGTGGACAAGGTGGTAGTGGACGTGGTGGTGGTGGACGTGGTGGATGTGGTGGTTGTGGACATGGTGTTGATAGACGTGGTTGTGACGGACGTGGTCATGGTGGATGTGGTGGTGGTCGATGTAGTGGTGGACTTTGGGGTGGACTTGGAAGTGGACGTGGTGGTGGACGTGGTGGTGGTAGTGGTGAATGTAGACGTGGTGGTGTTGGATGAGGTAGTGGCATCGTGGTGGATGTGGTGGTGGCTGTGGTGGTGGCTGTGGTGGTGGCTGTGGTGGACGTAGTAGTGGTGGATGTGGTGGTGGTGAAAGTGGTGGGCAGGGACATGGTGGTGGTGGTGGACATGGTGTTGGTGGACGTGGTGGGGGTGGACGTGGAGGTGGATGAGGTTTTGGTGGATGTGTTGGTGGTGGACGTGGTGGTGGTGGACATGGTGGTGGTGAACGTGGTAGTGGCCTCATGATGGACGTGGTGGTGGCCATGGTCGTGGCGGTGGATGTGGTGCTGATGGTGGATGTTGTGGTGGTAGTGGGTGTGGTGGTGGTGGACGTGGTGATGGTGGACATGGTGGTGATGGACGTAGTGGTGGTGGATATGGTGGTGGTGGATGTGGATGTGGTGGTGGTGGGTGTGGTGGTGGTGGTGGACGTGGTGGTTGTGGACACGGTGGTGATGGATGTGGTGGTGGTGGATCTGGTGGTGGTGGTGGATGATGTGGTGGTGGATGTCGTGGTGGGGAATGTGGTGGTGGTGGACATGGTGGTCATGGACGTAGTGGTGGTGGATGTGGTGGTGGTGGATGTGGTGGTGGTGGATGTGGTGGTTGACGTGGTGGTGGTGGTGGGTGTGGTGGTGGTGGACGTGGTGATGGTGGACGTGGTGGACGTTGTTGTTGTGGACGTGGTGGTGGTGGACGTGGTGGTGGTGGTGGATGTAGTGGTGGACTTTGTGGTGGACTTAGTGGTGAACGTAGTGGTGGTAGTGAATGTGGTGGTGGTGGATGTAGACGTGGTTGTGTTGGACGTGGTAGTGGCCTTGTGGTGGTCGTGGTGGTGGACGTGACGGTGGTGGATGTGGTGGTGGTGGTGGTAGTGGATGTGGTGGTGGATGTGGTGGTGGAATTGGACATGGTGGTGGTGGATGTGGTGGTGGATGTGGTGGTGGTGGATGAGATGGTGGTGGACTTGGTAGTGGTGGACGTGGTGGTGTTGGACTTGGTGGTGGTGGACATGGTGGTGGTGGATGTGGTGGTGGTGGTAGTGGATGTGGTGGTGGATGTGGTGGTGAAAGTGGACATGGTGGTGGTGGATGTGGTGGTGGAGGTGGTGGTGGACATGGTAGTGGTGGACTTGGTGGTGGTGGATGTGGTGGTGGTGGTGGATGTGGCGGTGGTGGAGGACGTAAAGGTGGACTTGGTGGTGGTGGTGGACGTGGTGGTGGTGGACGTGGTGGAGGACGTGGTGGTGGACGTGGTGGTGGTGTATGTGGTGGTGGTGGATGTAGTGGAGGACTTAGTGGTGGACTTGGTGGTGGACGTGGTGGTGGTAGTGGATGTGGTGGATGTGGTGGTGGTAGTGGATGTGGTGGTGGTGGAGGTAGACATGGTGGTGTTGGACGTGGTAGTGGCCTCTTGGTGGATGTGGTGGTGGACATGGTGGTGGTGGACATGGTGGTGGTGGATGTGGTGGACATGGTGGTGTTGGACATGGTGGTGGTGGTGGAGGACGTGGTGGTGGTGAAAGGTGTGGTGGTGGACGTGGTGGTGGTCATGGTGGTGGAGGACGTAGTGGTAGTGGACGTAGTGGTGGTGGATGTGGTGGTTGTGGAGGTGGTGGTGGTGGATGTGGTGGTGGTGGACATGGTGGTGGTGGATGTGGTGGTAGTGGTGGATGTGGTGTTGTTGGTGGTGGATATGGTAGTTGTGGTGGTGGACATTGGGGTGGTGACGTGGTGATGGATGTAGTGAACGTGGTGGTGGTTGTGGACGTGCTAGTGGTGGATGTGGTGGATGTGGTGGTGGTGGGTGTGGTGGTGGTGGACATAGTGGTGGTGGAGGTGGGTGTGGTGGTGGTGATGGTGGTGGATGTGATAGTGCAGACATGGTGGTGGGGGACATAGTGATGGTGGATGTGGTGGTGGTGGACGTGGTGGTGGTGGATGTGGTGGTGTTGGTGGTAGACATGGTGGTGGACATTGGGGTGGTGGACATGGTGGTGGATGTGGTGGACATGGTGGTGGTGGACGTTGTGGTGGTGGTAGTGGTGGACGTGGTGGTGGAGGTGGGTGTGGTTTTGGTGGTGTGGACGTAGTGGTGGTGGACATAGTGGATGTGGTGGTGGTGGAGGTGGTGGTGGTGGAGGTGGTGTCGGTGGATGTGGTG
>NC_136070.1:1280823937-1281118809 GCF_964261635.1 Lissotriton helveticus
CAAACTGTGCTATTGGAAACCTTGAGTATTCGTCCATAATAGCCAACACATATTTGCCTGACTGGAGTGGTCCATAAAAGTCCATGGCAAGTTCTTGCCATACCCCACTGGGTAGCTTGGTCATTTGAAGAGGAGCTGGGGAGTCCCCGTGCCTAACCAGTTGACACTGAGGACAGTCCTTTAAGGTGAGTTACACCATTTGATCCAGTAGGGGAACCCACACTCGCTCCCAGGGAGCTCTCTTTGTCGCAACAACTCCACGATGGCCCTCGTGGGCTAGGTTAATTACATCTTGACGTAACTGCCTCGGGATGACAATCCGATGATCTCTCAGTAGGAGCCCCTCTGAGGTGGCAGATAACTCTTCACTAATGTACCTGAAAGCTGGCATTTCCTGGTGGACTTGCGGATCATTCTTCTCATCCTCACTGTCATGTCTCCAGCGCTGTGTGTGCAGTCGGCGCACCACTTTCTGAAGGATGCTGTCTTGCACAGTGGCTTCCTGTATCACTTCCAAAGGAACTGCCGGTGGCCGGGCTAAACCCACTACAAAATGTATGTACTCTTCAGCTATTGAAGGAGGTGAGGCCTGGGATGCTTGAGGGTACCGGGACATGTAGTCCGCAGGATTCTCTGCCTTTCCCGGTTTGTGTATGATTGTGTAGGTGTATTCCTGCAGGCGCAAACCCCACCGCTCAATACGAGGTGGCATCTTGGATTTGGGATTACCAAAGATGGTGACGAGCGCCTGGTGGTCCATAACCATGGTGAAATGTTTTCCATAGATAAATACATGAAAATGCTCGCAGGCCCATACAACCGCGAGACTCTCTTTTTCGGGTTGGGAATACGCCTTTTCAGTGTCTAATAGGCTGCGGCTGGCGTAAGCCACTGTGTCGTTGGTCAGTATCATTGTCGTACTGAGCTAGGATTGCACCCAACCCCACGGGGCTGGCATCCACCGTTATCTCCGTTTTCCTCTTAGGGTTAAAGTAGGCTAAATTGTCAGCTGATTCCACAGCCTGTTTGATCTCTTGAAACGCCCGCTCACACTGGGAGTTCCAGACAAATGGTTGTCCTTGTTTGGTGAGAGCTCGTAGTGGGTGACTAATGGTGGCATAGTCTTTGATGTATCGGGCGCAATAGTTCGCCATGCCCAGGAACGATCGGATGTCACTCACATCTTGAGGGCTCTTGGTGGCATTGAACGCTGTCACTTTCTCCTGGTCTGGCTTCATCCCAGCCCCCGAGAATACATGTCCGAAGAACTTAAGAGTGGATTGATGGAACTCACACTTGTCCTTGTTGAGAGTAAGATTCGCTTCCAGGAGCGCATGGCATACTCGATCCAGCGCTTTGTCATGTTCCTGTGTGTTTGACCCATACACCAGAATATCATCACTATAGTTCAGTGAATTTTGTATGTGTCTGATGGTCCGGCGGATGGTTTCTTGGAAGATTATCGCCGCAGAGGAGATACCGAAACTCAGTAGTTTGTATCGAAACAAACCCAAATGAGTGGCGAATGTCGTTATGTATCTTGATTTTTCATGTAATTTCAGCTAGTGGTATCCCTTATTTAGATCAAGTTTGGAAAATACCCTGGCTCCATTCAGTGCTGATATCATGTCACTCAGATGAGGCCCTGGGTGACGCTCTCTTTCTATGGCCGTGTTGGGAAGCCTCATGTCCACACATAAACGCACCTTTTCAGGAGTGCCCTTCTTTGGAACGATGACAACTGGTGACACCCATGGTGTGGGACCATCCGTTTTTTCAATAATGTCGGCTTGTTACAGCTCCTGGATTTCATCCTCTACGGCTTGCTGAAGATGAAAAGGCACTCGCCTGGGGTGTTGGGCCACCGGGCGCACTTGATCATTGATGTGCAGGCGAATCAGACATTTGTTCATTTTTCCAAGCCCAGTGAATAACTTGGGGAACTTGCGGACAATGTCCGGATTGTCACTGACTCGGTATAGGATCTCAACCAGTCGGAGGCGCTCCGCTGTAGGCAGGCTGAGAAGACAATCAGCCTCCGGGCCCTCGATTACATGAATATATGCCAACACAGAGGTAGATTCATGTTTGAGTGTCGTTGCGAATTTGCCCAGGCATGGAAGTGGTTTTCTCGCCATCCAGGTGAACACCCTGACATGTGCTGGACTCAGGAGGGGTGGTGGCTTCATCTTGATATATTCGGTCACGGGCATGTAATTTAGTGACGCTCCGCTGTCTAAAACGAACTTAGTCGCATGTGTCCCCACTCTGATGTCTAATGGGGGATATTTCTTTAGCTGGTCCGGGTCTGCTACCATGCAAATATATTCGTCCGTGTATTCTGAATCCCGAGATGTCGATCTCGATTCTCTCGACGATGACCGTCTCGGCGACCTTCTTGTCCATTGGGATTTGCGAGACTCCCTGCTGGAATGTGAAAAACCAGAGGATAATATCGCTCTATCCTGTACTGCTTTTGCATGATGTCGCTTGGTCTCTGGGTGAAACGACTTTGTTGTTTCACTCCTTCTTTCTTTGCTATATACTCCACACATCATCTCAAAGTGATTTTTTTGTCCACATTTTCGGCATTGTTGACCCACTGCTGGACACACATCTGTATGTGGGAAGTCATACCTACATCGATAGCATTTTCTTGGGCGCTCTGGTTTTCTTGCATGGTCCGATTTCTTGTTTCTCCGACCAGATTCATAGCGTCAGCGACCTTTGTATTGATGATGGGACGCCGGTCGGGACCTTCTCTGTCGCTGATTTGATCTTCTGCGAGTGCTGTTGGTTTGCATCCAATATGCTTGCTCTCTTCTCTCACTACACCCAGTCTCCATACTTTTAGCATGTTCCTCCGCTTGATCATTGTTAGACGGGGACCTGGAGGGTCGGCCGAGCACAGTGATCGCACAGACAGGTAACTTCCCCCCCACAGATGGACACCACACAAAGTTCAGGGTAACACCTTTTATAGGCACTTCTGGGAGTAGAGTGGTACGATACAAGGCAATCAGGACACGATGATCCTCTCAATTCTAGTCTCTAGTAGGGGAAGGGGGTAGCGGGACAGTCTGGGTACCCACGGGTACGGGGGTGTAACGGTGATGGCTCACAATCCTCGAGCTCGGTGTTCGGAGGGGTCAGACCGCGGCAGCGCCGGCAGGTCCCGAAGAGGTCGTAGGTGGCACGGGCCGCGGCAGCGCCAGCAGGTCCCAACGAGGATGAAGGTTACAACGGGCCGCGGCAGCGCCAGCAGGTCCCACGAGAATGCAGGTTGCAACGGGCCGCGGCAGCGCCAGCAGGTCCCACGAGGATGAAGGTTACAACGGGCCGCGGCAGCGCCAGCAGGTCCCACGAGGATGAAGGTTGCAGAGGGCCGCGGCAGCGCCAGCAGGTCCCACGAGGATGAAGGTTGCAGAGGGCCGCGGCAGCGCCAGCAGGCAGGACAATAGTTCACAAGGCAGGGCTGTGGCAGCGCCAACAGTCCGTCAAGGATGAGTTCGTCGCGGTGTCTCTCGACTCCAGGATACAACTGCCTTCCTGTCCTGGGGCTGCCTCAGTTATAGGTCTGGCGCCCTTTGATGTCCGGACCCTCGCTCTTGGAGGTCGGGAGGTCTGGGATGAGGGAGTCCAGACACCCAGCAGGGGGGTGGAGCCAGCGCCCGAGGAGGCTGGGGGTGATCGGCACCTAGCGGGGGAGAGCCATCGACACTTCTTACTCCCATTGACCTGCCAAGTGGGCCGTTCACCTCCTGGGTGGAGGGTGGTGCCGGGATGTCGGGGCCTGGCCAGGCCCAGGGCTGGGGTCGGGCTGAGGCCGCACGGCCGCGTGGTGCCGTGTCCAAGATGGCGGCTGGGCCGGGCAATGGTGCTGACGGTGGCCCGGGCCCTGTCCTGCGGGGAGGGAGCGAGCCCTTCATGTGGCCTGTCCAACATAAGTCCCCCCCAGCTGAAGGCGGGGAGAGTCACCCATCTTCTTGGGGACTTTCCTCGTCGAGGCGGAAAAAGCGGGACAGGCCATCCGCGTTGGCGTGGTCTTGGCCGAGTCGATGTTCCACAGTGAAGTCCATCCCCTGCAGGGAGATGGACCAACGTAGTAGTTTCGGGTTTTCCCCCCGCATCTGCATGAGCCATTGCAGGGGCCGATGATCGGTCTGGACCCGGAAGTGGGTGCCGAAGAGATAAGGCCGGAGCTTTTTGAGGGCCCACACCACGGCGAAGGCCTCCCTCTCGATGGTGCTCCAGCGTCGTTCTCGGGCCAGGAGCCGTCTGCTGATGAAAGCCACTGGCTGGTCAAGTCCTTCGGGGTTCAGCTGGGAAAGGACTGCCCCAACGCCATGGTCGGAGGCATCTGTTTGGACGATAAATTCCCGGCTGTAGTCGGGGGCCTGGAGCACCGGGGCGGAGCACATGGCGGCCTTCAGCTTCTCGAAGGCCGCTTGACAGTCTGGGGTCCAGTTGACCTTCTTTGGTTGGTTTTTGGAGGTGAGTTCCGTGAGGGGCCCTACGATGCTGCCATAGTCCCTCACGAACCGTCGGTAGTAGCCTGTGAGTCCCAAGAAGGCGCGGACCTCGGTCTGGGTGATGGGGGACTGCCACGACTGGATGGCAGCGATCTTGAGTTGCAGAGGGGCCACCAGACCGCTTCCCACCTGGTGCCCGAGATAGGTCACGGACCCCTGGCCAATTTGGCATTTGCTGGCCTTGATCGTGAGGCCAGCTCGTTGGAGGGCCTGTAGCACCTCTCGGAGGTGGTGGAGGTGGTCGGACCAGTGGTGGCTGTACACAGCGATATCGTCCAGGTAGGCGGCGCTGAATCCTTCGAGTCCTGCCAGGACCTGGTTTACTAGCCGCTGAAATGTTGCTGGCGCATTCTTCATGCCGAATGGCATGACCTTGAAGTGATAGTGGCCATCAGGGGTAGAGAATGCCGATCGTTCTTGGGCCCGGGGTGTGAGACCGATCTGCCAGTAGCCCGCTGTCAGGTCGAAGATGCTGAGGTAGCGGGCAGCTCCCATGCGGTCGATTAGTTCATCTGCTCGGGGGATGGGGTGTGCGTCTGTTCTGGTGACCGCATTCAAGCCCCGGTAGTCGACGCAGAACCGGAGCTCCGGCGTGGCGCCGGGGGCGGCCGCTTTGGGGACCAGTACCACTGGGCTGGCCCAGGGGCTGTCTGAGGGCTCGATGATCCCGAGTGTGAGCATCTTGGCCACCTCCTCTTGGATGCAGGCCCGTACCCGATCTGGTACGCGGTAGGCCCGATGGCGGATAGGGGGACTGTCTCCAGTGTCCACGTCGTGTAAGCACCAGGGGGTGACCCCTGGGGTGAGGGAGAACAGGGTGGAGAACTGGAGCAGGAGGACTCGGCAGCCTTGGCGCTGTTCCAGGGTGAGGGCCTCCGAGAGTCGGACCCCGTCCACGGAGCCGTCCTTCTCCCGTGACCGTAGGAGGTCAGGAAGGGGTTCGGAGTCCTCCTCGGTTCCATTGTCGGTTGCCATCAGGAGACTGAGTTCGGAGCGTACAAAGTGGGGTTTCAGTCTATTAGCGTGGAGGACCCGGAGAGGGTTTCGGGAAGATTCCATATCGATGAGATAGGTGACAGGGCTCTTGCGCTCGATTACTTTGAAGGGCCCCGTCCATTTGTCTTGCAGGGCGCATGGTTCGGTGGGAGACATTACCCACACTTGTTGGCCGGGTTCAAATTCGATGGAGGATGCATTTTGATCGTACCACCTTTTCATGTCCTCCTGACTGGCCTCCAGGTTTGCTTTTGCCATCTCTCTGAACCTTCTGGTCTGGTTGCGGAGGGTTAGGAGGTACTTGAAAACATCTGGAGGGTTCTTTAGAGGGGGCATTTCCCAGCCTTCTTTGACCAGGCTGAGCGGGCCTCGCACCGGGTGTCCATACAAGAGTTCGAAAGGGCTGAAGCCGAGGGACTTCTGGGGGACTTCTCGGTAGGCAAAGAGAAGGCACGGTAGTAGCACATCCCACTGGCGACGGAGGGGCTCTTCCAACCCCCCAATCATCCCTTTGAGCGTGCGGTTGAACCGCTCAACCAGTCCGTTCCCTTGAGGGTGATAGGGGGTCGTGAATCGGTAGGTGACCCCACACTGTTGCCAGAGGGACTTCATGTATTTTGAGATAAAGTTCGTACCCCTGTCGCTGACGACTTCCCGGGGGAAGCCCACTCGAGAGAAGATCCCCATCAAGGCTCGACCCACTACTGGGGCTGTTATCGTACGAAGGGGGACCGCCTCAGGATAGCGGGTAGCGTGATCCACCAGGACCAGGATGAAGCGATGTCCCTGTGCTGTTCGGGGGTCCAGGGGCCCCACAATGTCTATTCCCACCCTTTCGAACGGGGTGGTCACCACGGGGAATGGTTGTAGGGGTGCCTTGAGTTTGCGACCGCTCTTCCCACTGGCCTGGCAGGTCGGGCAGGACCGGCAATGGTTGGATACGTCATTTCTCATTTTGGGCCAAAAAAAGTGAGTCACCAGGCGGTGGTAGGTCTTGTCTTGGCCCAGGTGCCCGGCCAGGGGGACATCATGGGCTAGGTTCAACAGGAAGTCTCTGAAGTGGAGGGGCACCACCAGTACTCGCCCGGCCCCCAGTTCTGCGATTTTCTGTTCGCTGTACAAGAGATCATTGTCCCAATAAACCCAGTGGGCCCCGGTGGTGTCTCCTTGGCTCTGGGCGAGCGCTTGCTGTCGCAATCCCTCGAGGGAGGGGCAGGTCTTTTGCTCCTGCCGGAATTGTTCCTGGGTGGGCCCCCCTTCTTGACGCCACTGAGCCAGGTCGGGAAGCTCGGGGGGCTGTGTGGACCCCTCTGGGGTGGGGTCCGGGTGGTCGGTCTGGAGGAAGTCTTCTTCTGGAGTGATCGAGGGCGGAGGTGCTGCCCATTCTGGTTCTTCTGGTCTAGGGATGGTGCGGGTGGCCATGGACCGGGTGGTTACGCACGCCCAGTCCGGGAGACCCAACATCCCCAGATGCTCTCTTCTTTCCACAGCGGCCCACGGGGAGCTTTCGAGATCGTTCCCCAGGAGGCAGTCTACGGGGGCATCGTCACGGACAGTTACTTTCAGCATGCCGGACACTCCTCCCCATTCGAAGGGGACGCAGGCCATCCGACACAGGCTCTCCGAGTTATCTGCCGATCGGACGGGGCAAAGTACGTTTGGTAGGATTTGTTCTGGGGTCACCAGGTGACAGCGGACGGCCGTCACACTGGCCCCGGTGTCACGCAGGGCCTCGGCCTTGCGCCCATTGATGCTCACCCATTGGCTGTACTTCCGAGTGTTGGCGGGCAGGGGAGTCCGCGGGACCATGTCTCTTCCTCCTAGGCATGCCAGGGTCATGGCGGCGGGTTCCCACTCGAACTGCTCCGACTCATAGGTCTCCGTGTCTTCGGAGACTTGTTCTTCTCCCAGGGCGGCGGCCGCCATCTGGCGGGGCCCGGGGGCCTGGTTCTTCGGGCAGGTCGGGTCACTGGCATAGTGGCCGACTCGCTGGCATCGATGACACGTCACGTTAGCTCGGAACCCCGGGCGCATCGGGGGGTTTCCCCGGCCTGCTGGAGCCGGGGTGGCGTTAGTGGGTGCGGCCGGGGCGGCGTCTCTGCCCCGGCCCGGGCCTCCTCCTCCTCCTCGGGGTCGATGGTGGCCTTGGTTGGTTCTGTTCTGCTCATTCGGCCCACTCCGGGCCACTCGGGTGCTCTCCCACCGGTCAGCCTCGGTGGCGAGCTGCCGGGGTTCAGTCAATTTACTGTCGAGGAGGTGCTGCCTGAGCTCGACAAAGCAGTTGTTGGAGAGGTGCTCCCATACAATGAGATTGAAGAGTTGTTCGTAAGTGGTTACGTTGTTACCCTTGATCCACCCCTCGAAGGCTCGGCTGAAATAGTTCACGTATTCCAACCACGTCGTACCTGGGATCCGGGTGCAGTTGCGGAACCTCTGGCGGTACATTTCGGGTGTAAGTCCATATCGACTGAGGAGGGCGGCCTTCATATGGTCATAGGACGTCATTTGATGGTCCGGAAGCTGCAGCAGGGCATCACGACCCTCGTTGACGAATCTCCCCCATAGACCGGCTCCCCAGTCACTTCGAGCGACCCGGTGGGCGGTCATGGCAATCTCATAGGCTTTGAACCACTGCTGTATGTCGTCGTTCCGGTGATATTCTCGGACCACATCCTTGGGGATGTGGACCTTCTGCTCGGTAGGACCCGGGGAGTGCGGTTGCTCGGGCACCCCTAGGTTTTTGTTCAGTTTGCGTATTTCTATCTCCGCTAGTTTGCACTCGTGCTCGTATGCCAGTCTTTTTTCTTCGAGGTCTCTCTGTCTCTGTTTTTCCTCTCGCTCTTCTCTGAGCCGTAAGTGTTCTAAGTTTATTTTTTGTTCCGCCAGTTTCAATTCTCCGTCTAATCTGAGTCGTGCCAAGTCTAACTCGTGTAATCTATTTTTTTCCCGCTCCTGGATCTCTTCATGGGAGGGGCCTGGTCTCCGTTCCTCCGTCCGGTTGGTGTTGACTTCCGGGGCTGCGGGGTCCCGGGGGGTTGCGGTATTTGTCTCTGTCCAGGCCTCTAGGGCGTTTTTGAAGTCTTCTTTTGTGCTTAGCCCGGTGGTAGCAATGCCTAAGTCCATGCAAAATTGTTTGAGCTCTCGGTGGTTGTATTCTTCCAGCTTTTCCATCTGGAACTTCTCCGCCGATCCGCTCTCTTTGGTCGTCATTGTGGTTTTAGTCGTAGGGTGAGTTACTGTCTGTACGGTACGCGTTGGTTCGGATCGCGCCGCTAGCCACCAATGTTAGACGGGGACCTGGAGGGTCGGCCGAGCACAGTGATCGCACAGACAGGTAACTTCCCCCCCACAGATGGACACCACACAAAGTTCAGGGTAACACCTTTTATAGGCACTTCTGGGAGTAGAGTGGTACGATACAAGGCAATCAGGACACGATGATCCTCTCAATTCTAGTCTCTAGTAGGGGAAGGGGGTAGCGGGACAGTCTGGGTACCCACGGGTACGGGGGTGTAACGGTGATGGCTCACAATCCTCGAGCTCGGTGTTCGGAGGGGTCAGACCGCGGCAGCGCCGGCAGGTCCCGAAGAGGTCGTAGGTGGCACGGGCCGCGGCAGCGCCAGCAGGTCCCAACGAGGATGAAGGTTACAACGGGCCGCGGCAGCGCCAGCAGGTCCCACGAGAATGCAGGTTGCAACGGGCCGCGGCAGCGCCAGCAGGTCCCACGAGGATGAAGGTTACAACGGGCCGCGGCAGCGCCAGCAGGTCCCACGAGGATGAAGGTTGCAGAGGGCCGCGGCAGCGCCAGCAGGTCCCACGAGGATGAAGGTTGCAGAGGGCCGCGGCAGCGCCAGCAGGCAGGACAATAGTTCACAAGGCAGGGCTGTGGCAGCGCCAACAGTCCGTCAAGGATGAGTTCGTCGCGGTGTCTCTCGACTCCAGGATACAACTGCCTTCCTGTCCTGGGGCTGCCTCAGTTATAGGTCTGGCGCCCTTTGATGTCCGGACCCTCGCTCTTGGAGGTCGGGAGGTCTGGGATGAGGGAGTCCAGACACCCAGCAGGGGGGTGGAGCCAGCGCCCGAGGAGGCTGGGGGTGATCGGCACCTAGCGGGGGAGAGCCATCGACACTTCTTACTCCCATTGACCTGCCAAGTGGGCCGTTCACCTCCTGGGTGGAGGGTGGTGCCGGGATGTCGGGGCCTGGCCAGGCCCAGGGCTGGGGTCGGGCTGAGGCCGCACGGCCGCGTGGTGCCGTGTCCAAGATGGCGGCTGGGCCGGGCAATGGTGCTGACGGTGGCCCGGGCCCTGTCCTGCGGGGAGGGAGCGAGCCCTTCATGTGGCCTGTCCAACAATCATGCACTCTGGTCATTTCCTCTATCTCGTCGAGATTATGCCTTTTCCTTAGCAGCCGCCTTCGAAGGGTCTCTGAGTGGCAACCCTCGATGACTCGTAATCGGATGGCATCGTCCGTCGAGAACGCATCAAAATTGCAATACTGAGACAGTCGGCGTAGCCTAGATATGAACGTGCAGTATAAAGAAAAATGGATCCGAGTAACAATTATTAAGTAACACTTATGTCTATGTTCATACACACAATCACCTTAAAATATGATTGAATTGGAAATGAATTCTTTCACACAATTTTGCATAGTTCTCAAATTATATTTGTTCATACATGGTAATGATTAGATCAATCAATGAATAATTTGGCATGATATACAAATAGATAACTTCCATGTAATTGTAGAATCATTACATTTCTAGAGTACTCTCTGTGAGGAAGGGATAGGATGTGCATAGGGAGTGAGGGACAAGGTAAAGGTGATGTGACATGTTGAAACCATCATATAAAAATCAAAGACAGCCTTTACAGTCAAGTTTATGATAAAGGTTCCCAAATAGCATCACACATAGGTTTAAATCAGTTTCATTAGTTCGATCCTATGGTGTGCGGAATTGGCGTAGTTCTACGTTTCGACCCCCGAGAACGCTAAAGGGTTGGTTCAGGCCTCATGTTGGGGTCTTCATCAGGAAAAAAGACTGAGAGAGCATCAGGAGACGATAGCTGACTGTACCGTCTGTGGAGAGGGCCGTGTTGAGCTCCTCAGGTTGTTGGGTTGTATTATGCTTGGCCTGTAGTAAACCGTCTGCTCAGAAGTGTTCGGAATATTCGCGCCTCGTCTCGTGATAGGGATTGAATCCTTCTCTTCTCAAGATACCAGGAGCCGGAGCCCGCTACACCGTCTGGCAGCGTCTGTCTCAACAGCGTAGATATGAACGTGCTCATCATTTCTTCTTTGTCTTGTCGGGCTTGATGGAGTACATATCTCTCGTAATCAACATTTCTTTTGTGGACAAACTTTTTGTTTAACGCATCTCGCACTTTGTCATATGTTCCTTGATCATCTGTCTGCAGCTCTTTGATCAATTTGCAAACTTCTTTACCAACCAGATTGCGTAGTGCAATTAATTTGTCTCTGTCTCCCGTGACTTTTGATCCTTCAAGATAGTCTTCAAAGGCCTCTAGCCACTCCTGCCATCTGGGGCCCATGCTTCCGCCAGCCACCAGGGTCAGTAGTTCCGGCGGGCGCAAATGCGAAACTCAAGTTGCAACCGGGGCGGCCGCTGCTACTACACCACCATTTCGGTGCGGCGAATTTGACATTTCTGGACAGGTGTATCAATGTCACTTTTCCACTTGCTAGTGCTTGTTGCTCCTTGCCAATGTTGGTCTGCTTCCCACTTGCCTTTACCAATGCTTGGTTGCAGTTGCCACTGCTAGTTTGCTTATTTTCTGCTTTGACCAATGCTTGTTTTGCATTTAACAATATTCGGTTTGCATTTATCAGTGCTTGTTTTGCCTTTACCAGTGCTTGTCTTGCAGTTAACAGTGCTTGCTTTGCCTTTACCAGTGCTTGTCTTGCATTTAACAATGTTCGTTTTGCAGTTACCAATGCTTATTTTGCACTTGCCAGTGCTTGTTTTTGCATTTACCAATGCTTATTTCGCACTCGCCAGTGCTTGTTTTGCATTTACCAGTGTTCATCTGCTTAGGCCTTGTACTGCCTGACCTCAAAATGGCCGCTTCCACATTGCACAGGGGTTTGTTCTGCTAGCTGCCTGGTTCCAAGATGGCTGCCACTAGGGAAATCTCGGCTCCCGCGAGATTTCGACTTCATTCATTCCCTTCACGCCGATTCAATCACTGGGACTCACCGGATCGCCGGTCTTGCAGGCAGCACCACGGTGACGGCGCTCAACACACCCTCACTTACTGGACCCTTCAGAAAGGGTCGGGGTGGGCTCCCGACTCTGCCGCTTCACTCGCTGGCCACCTCCAACGCCATGCCGATTCGCACGCATCTGGGGTAAGCTCACCGTTTTGGCGCGAAACGGCGCTGAGGTGCAATTCTCTTCCAGCGCTCGATCGCGCTTGTCAGGCAGGGCTCCACGCGATCAGCAAATCGCGGAGCTGGCTCAAATATTGCTGGCCTGGGTCCTCAGGTGGCGATCTCTTTGGGGGCACACGTGTCGCACAGCGACCACGCTTTCATGCTGCCCAGGGACAGGACACTTTTCTTGTTCACGTAGGGATGGTAGGTCACTTCATCCCACCCTCGTCGCCAGCTGTAGTGTCATGGGCACAAAGATGACAGACACTTACTTTATGTTTCAAGGAGCTTTATTCTCACACTCCTGCCTCGTCCCTGTCCCTACTCTAACTGCCCTTTTCCTGCCTGTGCTCCTCCTCTTCCTCCAACCCCGTAACTCCGCCCATCCCAACTACTAGACTGCTCACATTATCACATCGAGCATATCGCTTCGACGGCCAGCCATGTCCGCTAGACTCACTTTCACCGCCAGCTGGGCGCCTTTGGTCAGAGACCGCTAGTGAAAAATTCAAATCAAACAACAAACTCTGTTCCGATCCCTGATACGACAATCATTGACCAATCAAAAGCTACGCTGCAAAACCATCAAATCGCAGGGTAGCTTTCTGTGGACGAATCCCGTCCCATGTAAAAAGAAAACTACTCGTCGACATAGAAAGAGGGTACTAAATCTATTTAAATAACATTAACATAGAAAGAGGACGCTAGACGGGCCATAACTTTCATAGTGCAAGTAGCCCTGTTTGGAAGAGAAAGATTGTTCCCGCCTCCGTTTAACAGCGTTACTACGGCTGTAGCTCAAAGATAGCCACACCGTTTCCGGATTCATTATCACAGCGTCTTTCGGTAATATGAAGGAAGTGAGCCATAACGTTTGCCTGTTTAAATAACGTATGCGCCATTTAGCTAAACCCGGTGTCACTTTGAAAGATTAAGTTTCACAACAACGTTACACCCCGGTTCTGCCCCGTCCCGAGACTCTTACCTTGCTCCGGTACCCACTAAGTAGGTGTTTGTGCCTTGCAGGGTCATAGGCCCCGGATTACTATCAGCCGTGAGGAGAGCTGCTCCAGGCGCGGCATTATTGTGCTCATTTTACATCTTCTCTAAAAACCAAACTGAGTTATGATGAGTTTGCTGAAAATGGTGCCGTTAACGGGAGGGGGGGGCATTCAAATTTGTGTGAACATTAACGTCTGTTGCAAAAACAACGCATGCGTAAGAACAAGGTGGCGTCTCATTTAGATGGCCATATTAAGTTCAGGCAGCTCCGAATAACATGGCGATCACCGCCTGAAGAGACGATTGTCTCACATTTTTAGGTCGAGCATTCCTGGGTGCAAAGGACCTATAACGAGCTTATTAAAATCTAACAGCGTCAGATATATACAATTTACAGACCGTGGGGTTAGAGACCGCTGTAGTGTTTTCTCAATAAATTACATAGCTGCCAAGGTTTCAGATTGCTCATGTGTAAAGTTTACATAATTTCAGTGAAATTGTGAGTGACGTTTAACGACTACGAGTGACACTTTCTCCCGAGCAAAATCAGGCAATAAAGTCGAGGGAGGTCTGTAAATATCAGGAATTACACCCATTTGAGCAACAAGAAACTCTGCAAACTTGAAACTGCTGCCAACCGCCAGTGCATAACACCGTTTTCTTGAAGTTCGTGTTTCTTATTTATACAACAGCACACATTCCTTTCTGAGGCACTGCACAATGTTCAGCCTCTTCATTTCTTATGTGCACAGTCTGTCTTACTTGCCATTTTTTTAGATTGCTCACGTGTAATATCTCAATGGTTTAAATGTTCTTATGAGTCACATTCAGCTGCCAAATGTGTGACACTTAGGGTGGTTCTTTCTGCATTTAAAGAAATCATAGAATGAAGTGCATTGGAAGAAATAAATATCACAAATTACTATGGGGTATATTATCAACAACTAGCGATAATTTTTGTCTCTAACTTGTTTAGAGACAAAAATTATCGCCGCACATCGGCGATTTTTATCGCAGATAAACCTTGCTATTAGCAAGGTTTATCGCAAATGCGATAAAAAACGCCCGCAATGCATGAATATCGCTGAAAAGTCAGCGATATTCATGCATTATCGAGCAAATGCTCTTAGCCATGTTATCCACCTCCCATTGGATAACATGGCTAAGAACTGCTCAGGGCAGGTGTTAGCTTTTGGAGATATTCGCCCTTAGCGCAAATATCTCCAAAAGTTGGTAATAGGAGATAGCGATGTTAGCGACTGTTTCCAGTCGCTAACATCTTGGCACGCCCACTTTGCATATCATTAGTGATAAATATCACTGACATGCAAAGTGGGGCCCATGATGGTCGCTATCTCCTATTAGCTGTCGCTAACTGGTGTTAGCGACAGCTTGGTAATAGGGAGATAATTTTATCTCCGCTTTCTTGGCTTTTAAAGCCAAAAAAGCGGAGATAAAACCCCTTGATAATATACCCCTATATTTTGAACGAGAAGCTCTAAACATATCTTGAAAATAATGGAAAACTCCTGAAATGAAAGGTCACTAACCTACAACCTCTTTCTAATATGACCACATTGTACAACAATTGCGGCAAAGCCTTTCCCTCTAATGAAGACGCACTAGAAGGAAGTTTGCAGACTTCGGCAAGATGGCGGCGGTGTGAGAGTCCGCTGTGCAGTGTGTCCAGACCGGTGTTTGTAGTACCTGAGACGCGGGTAAAAACAATTGCATGATGCTACTTCATCCTAAAACAATGCCTGGAATGCCTTAGAAATATTGGTTTTAAATTGCAGCAATGGTGCTTGGTACGATCATGCTTGAGCCTACTGTCTCTGGGAAGGGAGCGATAAGAGAACAACTATCGCTTTTCACCTCGCTAATTGGAATCGCCGTGCTACGGCTACTTGGGAGATTAAGGTCCAAGAAACTGGGAATACAAGGTGCGGGTCAACGTAGCTCTAGTGAGGGGGCTGAGGAAACGTACCTGACGCTGAATTCAGAGGGAGAGCACGGTGTTATGGCTCCAAAGAACGCAGCGACGCTGGCAGCTGCTGCCGCTAAGACAAGAGCGGCGAAGCAGGCTCAGCGGGATCGAGAGCTCGCTGCGAAGTGAGCGCAGAGCGGCGTCCCTGGAGGCGACATGATGGCTCCTTTGGTTCAAGTTCAAGTTCAAGTTCAGGCATTTATAAAGCGCACTACTCACCCAGAGGGTCTCAAGGCGCTAGAGGGAGGGGTTCATTGTTTATCGAATAGCCAAGTTTTCAGTTCTTTTCTGAAGGAGATGTGATTCTGAGTAAGGCGGAGGTGGGTGGGGAGTGAGTTCCATGTCTTGGCAGCCAGGAAGGAGAAGGATCTGCCACCCATGGTGGTTTTTCGGATGCGCGGGACTGCGGCGAGGGCTTGGATGGATGATCTAAGTAGGCGGGTGGGATAGTAGAAGGTCAATCGGGAGTTGAGGCATTCTGGTCCAAGATTATAAAGGGCCTTGTGTGCGTGGGTAAGAAGGCGGAAAGTAATTCTTTTGTTGATGGGAAGCCAGTGGAGGTTTTTTAAGTGACCGGTGATGTGCTCTTGGCGCGGGATGTCTAATATGAGTCTCGCTGATGCGTTTTGGATGCGCTGGAGCTTTTTCTGCAATTTTGTTGTAATTCCGGCGTAGAGAGTGTTGCCATAGTCCAGTCGACTCGTGACCAGTGCATGGGTGACAGTCTTTCTTGTTTCGAGGGGGATCCAGCGGAAGATCTTTTTGAGAATGCGAAGGACGTTGAAGCAGGACGACGATACGGCGTTGACTTGTCTGGACATTGAGAGAGAGGAGTCTAGAATGAAGCCAAGGTTACGTGCATGGTCAGTGGGTGTGGGCGCTGATCCCAAAGCGGAAGGCCACCAAGAGTCGTCCCAAGCTGAGGGGGAGGATCCAAGGATCAGTACCTCAGTTTTGTCTGAGTTGAGTTTTAAGCGGCTCTGTTTCATCCATTCGGCTACTTCTTTCATACCTTCGTGAAGGTTGTCCTTGGCGGTGTTGGGGTCTTTGGTGAGGGAAAGTACCAGCTGGGTGTCGTCGGCGTAGGAGATGATGTTGAGGTTGTGTCGACGTGCGATGGAGGCGAGGGGACTCATGTAGACATTGAAGAGGGTGGGACTGAGTGAGGAGCCTTGAGGTACGCCGCAGATGACTTCGGTGGGCTCTGAGTAGAAAGGGGGGAGTCGGACTCTCTGTGTTCTCCCGGCTAGGAACGAGATGATCCAGTCCAAGGCTTTTCCTTGTATGCCGATGTTGTTGAGGCGTTGTATGAGGGTGTTGTGACAGACAGTGTCGAAGGCGGCGGAGAGGTCGAGAAGAATGAGGGCCACTGTTTCACCGTTGTCCAGGAGTGCTCGAATGTCGTCGGTCGCCGCAATGAGGGCTGTCTCGGTGCTGTGTTTGGCTCGAAAGCTGTTCTGTGAGGGATCCAGGGAGTTGTTGGATTCAAGGAATGCTGCGAGTTGGCTGTTGACGGCTTTCTCGATGACTTTGGCCGGGAAAGGGAGGAGGGAGATGGGTCTGTAGTTTTTCAGTTCTGAGGTGCAAGATTCAGAGGCTGTTCTGACCCCCAGGACGCCGAAGCATGGTGAGGTTGTGGCAGGAAGAGGGAGTGCCGGCCCCTCTGTGGTTGAACTCCTGCGCAGAGCCCCAGCTCCTGTGAAACCTCTTCCGGGTAGTGGTGGGAAGAGGCAGTCGGCCGGATGGAGAAGCGTGGCTCAGTGGTTAGAGGCGGCAGACCCGGAAGCTGAGATCGGCCGTGGACCAGGGTTCGATTCCCCGCCTCGGCGGGTCGCGGGCTCAAAAATTCCACGGACTGGACAATTCTCGCTCCAGTGCCTACTCGACTCACAGGGTCACACTCTGCGACTCTGGGCAATAGCTTGCTTAATCTCCACTACGGCCCCTCGCGGTGGGATGCCTGGCTTTCACCTTGTGGATACCCTGCTGGGGTATCTCACAGGGGAATACCAGGACGGGTTCTCTAAGCAAGCGCCTTGATACCTTCGGGTGATACGTGCGCTATATAAGTCGCAATACATACATACACCTGGGGGAGAGAATCTGATACAGAGCAGTCTGTGAACGTCAGTGGCAATGCTGAGACTTCCCCAGGCGTAGCAATACCCCCTGCTTCAGGAGGAGGGAGCGGCTAATGGCACAGATGCTAGCTGTCTTACACTGGAGGGGGCTGGTGGCAATTCAGATGTAACTTCTGAGGAAATTCGTCATGAAGGTACGATCCCTTTAATTTCTGCTATACAGACTATCCCAGAGGCTTCTGCATCTTTAGACACAGTTAACAGCTTGACAGTCACCCCAAGCAATCAGGCAAACATTCTAACTTGGGCAGATAAGGGGATTGGGGGGGACATGACCCTGCAGGGGCGCGGCGTCACAACAATCCCCCAAATAAGACATGCTGAGAATAATAATATGCCTGAATTGGGCGGTACACAGGCACTGGGAGGTGTAGGGGAGACGGACAAAGACCCAAGTGATTTTTTCTCATTCGCGGATGAAGCCGAATGGTCAGATGAAATCGAGGCTGAGACTGAGACTGATTTCACCACAGAGAGTGAGGAGAATGCGAAATATAATGATCCCAGGGCTAGCCGGAAAACGGTTTTAAGGAGGAAAAAAGTCATCATGGGGCAGCTGAAATGACATGGGACTATTCTCCATCAATCAAACTTGGTAATCCCTTGGGCACAGCGAGTGTTTCACTAATTCCGACTTCTTCTAAGTCTACTCACCCTTCTCTCTTAGCGCAGTCAGACCATTCAGACCAACCTGTTTCCACGTTGGATTCTGTTATGGATACCGTCCTTCAGGCCATTGCTGCACATCGTGAGGAGACTTCCCAGGATAGACGCAAGTCACAGGCAGCTCTTCGCAAGGTGCAGGGGGTGGTACGGAAATTAACAAGAACTGTAGGTACTTTTAACGAGCGAATGGCTGAGATGGAATCTTGTATCGTTTCTAATTAGGCCGAGGCCGCGGCGACCCAGGAGCGAGTCGACTCCCATGAGGCAGAGTTGGCTGATGTAAGGTGGAAGTTACGAGATTGTGAAAACCGCTTACGCAGAAACAACCTGCGTGTTTTAGGCATTCCAGAAACAACAGAGGGAGATGATGTCCGCACATACATGATACAACTTTTCCGTGACAACCTGCCCGAACTATCCAATTGGAATTGGGACTTAGAAATTCAACGGGCACACCGATTTCCTCTGACTTTGAAGTCCACAGTAAAACCGGGGGGTACCCCCCGAGCCATTTTGGTTTATTTTGGAAATTTCCTTCTTAGGCACGCAATCTCCAATAAGACCAGACCTGAAGCATGATGCACTAGAGACTCAGTCTCCTATTTTGTCCGTCTGGATTATTGTCATGTAACTGTTGACAGGAGATGGCGACTTCGCCAAATGATTAAACCATTTCAAGAGAAGAAGGCGCAGGCATATCTTAATAACCCTGCCAGGCTAAAACTAATTTTTGGAGGCCAAACTACATTTTTCTTTACAGAAATTAAGGCAAAAGAATACCTCGATAGCCTGAAATAGATGAAAATTAAGGGAGAGATAGGAAATAAATGTACTATTGTATTGCATCTATATACATACAACGTTTTCTATTCTCTCTTCTTTCCCCTCTTTTAGATTAGATAATGATGAGGGATAGTGGGCACAGTGGGGGGAATGAAAATGGAAAAAAAAGGAAATGCTTAAGGAAGAAAAAAAGAAGGGAGAAAAAAAATCTGATATATAACTGTAATAATTAGATATCTACATAACTCTATGATGAAATGAGTAAGGCGTTTTTTTACAATTATTTATTCATTTATTTTTTACCCGTAAGACAAATACTCTGATTCTATTGAGCACCGGTCAGGAAGCGCTTTTCCATCATCACAGACTCTGATGGAGTCTGACTGCCCTTTTCTGGGTGCGAGGGGGGAGGGCTGGTGGTGTGGGGGGGGACGGAGTGGGGGGTGGGTGGAAGGTGGGGAAGAAATAAAAAAAAGAGCAATTTCAGAGGTATGAGATACGCAATAGGACATGCAATAAGAAGTGCACGTGAAAATATAATTAACTGCAGAAACAAGATTTTGATATCGGACGCTAAAAGTAAAAGAAGTAAGTTTAATGTTGCTAATAGTCTGTTTTTGAAAAAATTGCAATGGGGAAGCTAAGACTATATTCTTGGAATGTTGCTGGGCTGAATGACAGGGGGAAAAGGGCTCGCTTTTGCGAAATAATTCGGCAGAATTCATATGATGTCCTCTGTCTTCAGGAGACCCATCTTCCGGTGGGTGAGAAAAATCTGTTAAGAATCCCCGGTTACAATATGCTCGAACTCACAACACAAACCTCTAAAATACGAGGGGTGGCTATTTTAGCGAAAACTTTTCTTGGGCAAGCTAAGCGCAGGTTAGTTGATCCTTTAGGTAGATGGGTCATAGTTGAACTAGAGATGGGTATTACTATTTGTTCACTGTATGGTTCGAATCAGGATGACCCTCAGATATTTCAAGATTTAGAACTGGAGTTGGCTTCCTGGGCTAAGACACTGATTGTTTGTGGGGATTTTAATATATCTTTGGGCTCGATGTGGGATAGTCAAATACAGCAGAAATATACTGATCGCAAGCCTAAAGTTTTTAGGGCAATAAAACAGCTTATGGATAGCTATGACCTAATAGATATATGGGATCATAAACACAGAAATGACCCGGGATATACCTATTTTTCGTATCCCCACAATAAATATGTGCGGATTGACTATGTTATGACAACAAACGAACACTCCATATATGTGGAGATAAGTAAATCCCCAAAAACTATCTCGGACCATACTTCACTTGCTCTCACACTTAATATTGCCAATTTTAATAGGCCTCACTCCCAGTGGTCATTTGATAGGAAGTTACTGGCCGAAAGAGAATATATACAGCATATAACTGTCTGGGCGCAGGAATTTTTTAAATATAACCAATATAGTGCTCCTAGAATGATGGTCTGGGACTGCTTTATAGCGGCACTGAGGGGAGAGACTATTGGCTTTGTAGCCAAGCGTAAGCAAGTCCAGGATAAACTCAATCATCATCATATTTATGAGCTAGCAAAATTAGAAGGACAACACGCGACTCAGATAATGCGAGGGGAAGATGGGGGAAACAGCCTGCGCAAAATATTAGTTCTTAAAACTGAGCTTAACAGCGCTCTCACTCAAAGGGCAGCGGAAATCTTCCAGACAAATCAAACTAAAATTTATGAAAACGGGGAGAGGGTAGGAAAACAGCTGGCACTGCATACTCGCCAGAAACAGTCTTATAATGTAATAGACTCTATTGCTTCTGAAGGCCAGAAACATACGACACCCGCTGGTATTACAGAAGCTTTCCGGCGATATTATCAAAAACTATATCAAAATGAGGATCAAGTTGAACCAAGTGTTATTAAAGAATTTCTAACTGAATGGTTATTTGAGATAGGGTCGGGTCGGATTATTGATGAAGCTACAAGGGAAGACCTAGAAAGGGAAATTTCGATCACTGAGCTACAATTGGCATTGTCGGAGCTGGCCTATGGGAAAGCTGCCGGCCCAGACAAAATTCCATTAGATCTCTATAAAATCCTTGAAAAACAAATAACGCCGTATTTATTAGATCTACTTCTGGGGGTACAATGGTGCGGCATTCCACCAGAGTCGTGGCAACAAACAAACAGTTATTTTCCCTAAAAAAGGTAAACCCCCGGAATCCCCGTCTTCATATCGCCCAATTTCTTTGATCGCCCGGCAGCACCTGTGCGAGTGCGGGATCACACTCCCCCATATAGAAAAGGTTGTAACCAAGGAAGCTGGGGTGCTTCCAGGTCTGTAGAAATGTTTCCCCTCAAGCGGAGGTGTGATCTGCCGTAGCCCCCAACAGTCAGCTGTAGGCGCCAACAAGGCACCTGAAAGCCCCCGGGCCTCGTCAGCACAGTTCCCTCAAGCGGAGGTGTGACCTGCCGTAGCCCCCAGCAGTCAGCTGTAGGTGCCAACAAGGCACCTGAAACCCCCCAGGCCTCGTCAACACAGTTCCCTCAAGCGGAGGTGTGACCTGCCGTAGCCCCCAGCAGTCAGCTGTAGGTGCCAACAAGGCACCTGAAAGCCCCCGGGCCTCGTCAGCACAGTTCCCTCAAGCGGAGGTGTGACCTGCCGTAGCCCCCAGCAGTCAGCTGTAGGTGCCAACAAGGCACCTGAAAGCCCCCGGGCCTCGTCAGCACAGTTCCCTCAAGCGGAGGTGTGACCTGCCGTAGCCCCCAGCAGTCAGCTGTAGGTGCCAACAAGGCACCTGAAAGCCCCCGGGCCTCGTCAGCACAGTTCCCTCAAGCGGAGGTGTGACCTGCCGTAGCCCCCAGCAGTCAGCTGTAGGTGCCAACAAGGCACCTGAAAGCCCCCGGGCCTCGTCAGCACAGTTCCCTCAAGCGGAGGTGTGACCTGCCGTAGCCCCCAGCAGTCAGCTGTAGGTGCCAACAAGGCACCTGAAACCCCACGGGCCTCGCCACCACAGTTCCCTCAAGCGGAGGTGTGACCTGCCGTAGCCCCCAGCAGTCAGCTGTAGGTGCCAACAAGGCACCTGAAACCCCACGGGCCTCGCCACCACAGTTCCCTCAAGCGGAGGTGTGACCTGCCGTAGCCCCCAGCAGTCAGCTGTAGGTGCCAACAAGGCACCTGAAACCCCACGGGCCTCGCCACCACAGTTCCCTCAAGCGGAGGTGTGACCTGCCGTAGCCCCCAGCAGTCAGCTGTAGGTGCCAACAAGGCACCTGAAACCCCACGGGCCTCGCCACCACAGTTCCCTCAAGCGGAGGTGTGACCTGCCGTAGCCCCCAGCAGTCAGCTGTAGGTGCCAACAAGGCACCTGAAACCCCCCGGGCCTCGTCAGCACAGTTCCCTCAAGCGGAGGTGTGACCTGCCGTAGCCCCCAGCAGTAGGTGCCAACAAGGCACCTGAAAGCCCCCGGGCCTCGTCAGCACAGTTCCCTCAAGCGGAGGTGTGACCTGCCGTAGCCCCCAGCAGTCAGCTGTAGGTGCCAACAAGGCACCTGAAAGCCCCCGGGCCTCGTCAGCACAGTTCCCTCAAGCGGAGGTGTGACCTGCCGTAGCCCCCAGCAGTCAGCTGTAGGTGCCAACAAGGCACCTGAAACCCCTCGGGCCTCGTCAGCACAGTTCCCTCAAGCGGAGGTGTGACCTGCCGTAGCCCCCAGCAGTCAGCTGTAGGTGCCAACAAGGCACCTGAAAGCCCCCGGGCCTCGTCAGCACAGTTCCCTCAAGCGGAGGTGTGACCTGCCGTAGCCCCCAGCAGTCAGCTGTAGGTGCCAACAAGGCACCTGAAACCCCACGGGCCTCGCCACCACAGTTCCCTCAAGCGGAGGTGTGACCTGCCGTAGCCCCCAGCAGTCAGCTGTAGGTGCCAACAAGGCACCTGAAAGCCCCCGGGCCTCGTCAGCACAGTTCCCTCAAGCGGAGGTGTGTCCTGCCGTAGCCCCCAGCAGTCAGCTGTAGGTGCCAACAAGGCACCTGAAACCCCCCGGGCCTCGTCAGCACAGTTCCCTCAAGCGGAGGTGTGACCTGCCGTAGCCCCCAGCAGTCAGCTGTAGGTGCCAACAAGGCACCTGAAAGCCCCCGGGCCTCGTCAGCACAGTTCCCTCAAGCGGAGGTGTGACCGGCCGTAGCCCCCAGCTGTCAGCTGTAGGTGCCAACAAGGCACCTGAAAGCCCCCGGGCCTCGTCAGCACAGTTCCCTCAAGCGGAGGTGTGACCTGCCGTAGCCCCCAGCAGTCAGCTGTAGGTGCCAACAAGGCACCTGAAAGCCCCCGGGCCTCGTCAGCACAGTTCCCTCAAGCGGAGGTGTGACCTGCCGTAGCCCCCAGCAGTCAGCTGTAGGTGCCAACAAGGCACCTGAAAGCCCCCGGGCCTCGTCAGCACAGTTCCCTCAAGCGGAGGTGTGACCTGCCGTAGCCCCCAGCAGTCAGCTGTAGGTGCCAACAAGGCACCTGAAACCCCACGGGCCTCGCCACCACAGTTCCCTCAAGCGGAGGTGTGACCTGCCGTAGCCCCCAGCAGTCAGCTGTAGGTGCCAACAAGGCACCTGAAAGCCCCCGGGCCTCGCCACCACAGTTCCCTCAAGCGGAGGTGTGACCTGCCGTAGCCCCCAGCAGTCAGCTGTAGGTGCCAACAAGGCACCTGAAAGCCCCCGGGCCTCGCCACCACAGTTCCCTCAAGCGGAGGTGTGACCTGCCGTAGCCCCCAGCAGTCAGCTGTAGGTGCCAACAAGGCACCTGAAAGCCCCCGGGCCTCGTCAGCACAGTTCCCTCACATCTTCATTCTTGATGTCACTCAGAGATGGATTGACAGCGCGCACACTTTTGATGTGACCGATGACTGATCACTGCTTCTTCCTCAACATCCTGTCAGTCATTTATGCCAGCTGGTAAACGGGTGTGTATTAGGCCAATCTTCTTTTGATTAAAACTGTAAAGGTTTCAAAGGTCAGAAAGGAAAAGCAGCATGGCTACTTTCTAAAAGCATGCAAAGTAACAATTTTACATGTCTGAATGCAGCAGTGAGATTTCAGGCTTTTCTTTGGAATGGTGATAGTTCTCGTTAAATAAGCTTCTTTGCAACCGAACATGCATTGTCATGTCTTCCCTTCTAGACAAAAGCCTTGTTCACTCCTTTATTTATGTTTTAAGTAAAGTTTATTTAGGCTTTTCAAAATAAACTGAAGAAAGAGGTTGCTTATAACAACTGAGAACATTTCAGCTAGGTCTTTTGCCTCAGGTAGACAGACAGACAGATAGATAGATGGATGGATATATTAGTGCAATGTCCAAACTAAAATGGTTGTTGTTAGGTTGGTGCTAAGTACTGCTGAAGACTCTTCGCTGCTACTTCAGTCCAGACCTGCTGCAAATCCATCTTCCCAGCACAAAGAACATCTACTATTCTGCCAATGTATCTCCGCGCCTACCAGGAGGACAGCTCAATCCTGACTATTATCACACAGGCACGTAGTGTACTATGAGAAGGGTTGAGAACCTGCCACTGGGGTCAGACTCACCTCACTTCTGCAGGAAAAGTAAACTCAATACAGGTCCATGTCAAATACAGCTTCTCATGTCTGTGAGAGTCTATGGCCAGGAACTGGTACTTCAGATGACCTGGCAAATGAGACTCAGTGTGTAAAGCGACTTGCCTAGGATCACACAGCGCGGTTAAGAGGAGAATGTATGACTTAAGAGAAAACAAACCCGTCATGAAATGAGAGTATGAAAGGTGGCGCAAGAGGGAATATTGGTGCATCATGGCAATTAGCCATGGTTTTTAACAATTCACTCGTTGGTTATTTTTTATTTTACTCTATTTTTTGTTTTATTTTTCAACCATCTGTACACCGCCTGCTATCTTGAGGTGCTCTATAAACGATAGCATTAAAAATGATAAATGTGAATTAGTGTTTGCCATGTGTGTATCAATAGGTGTTTTTTAGGGACACACATTCTTCTTCTCCCTGCAGTTTTGTCCAAATTACGTGCCCAAGTGCTATGTATGTCTACTGGCCTGATATGGCAATGCCCATTGGGACTGAGGCAGCAGGAAAAGATGCATCTCTCACAACAGAGACAAGATTCATGCTGGTTACACTGCCCACATGTGTTTCAAGGATGCTGATATGGGAAAGGGAAATTAAGGCAAAATGTGTAAAGTGATTTGAATGGAAGAGAGAAATGAAAGAGGAAGCCGATAGTAACAGTAGGATACAGAAGAGGCAGAGGAACCCAAGGTTACAAAGCATAAGAAATCAAGAATGGGAGCGAGAGAAAGAAAGGAGGGGAAAGATTTAGAGAGGGCAAAAGGAAATGGAGAGAGGTAAAGCAGACCATCTGCTAAATTAAGATAAACAGAGAAAAAAAGTGAGCCGAGGCTATATATGGGATTGAAAGAATACAACATCTGGGCCGCTGCACATAGCCCCACAGACTTGGCAATGAACTAATGGGAATTCATTATTAACCATTTACTTTTCCGAAAATCCTCAAATATCCCTACAGAGTGCATTTTAAAATCCTTTCAAATGTTGGCCAATATTTATAGCATCATATCTTTTTTTCTGCAAATTTCTGAATAATAGTACCTCCTAAAGATGCCCCCTCTGGGCCGTGTTGACCCTGTCCTATCAAAAGGGTGGACTGCTGAGAAGTGTTAGTACTGTGATTAGTATACACGGGGTCTTCAGCACTGATAAGAAGGGATCATGAGAAGTATAGATGGTGGGTGAGAAGAAGAGATGAGCAGCAAGAATGAGGAATCAGAAGTAGAAATGATGGATGAGAAGTAGGGATGAAAAGCAGGGACAAGAAGTAGGGATGAAAAGCAGGGACAAGAAGTAGGGATGAAAAGCAGGGACAAGAAGTAGGGATGAAAAACAGGGACAAGAAGTAGGGATGAAAAGCAGGGACAAGAAGTAGGGATGAAAAGCAGGGACAAGAAGTAGGGATGAAAAACAGGGACAAGAAGTAGGGATGAAAAGCAGGGATGAGAAGTAGGGGTGGTCAATGAGAAGTAGGGATGTTGGATGAGAAGCAGGGATGATGGATGAGAAGCAGGGATGAAAAGCAGGGATGAGAAGTAGGGGTGGTCAATGAGAAGTAGGGATGATTGATGAGAAATAGAGCTGAGAAGTATGGCTAAGGAGTGAGGGATGAGGATGTCCTAAAATGGATGTTGTACCTGCAGTGAAAGAGAGTCTTCACTGGTAGTTCTTGAACATAGTATGATTAATATTTCCCAGTGCTATCAATTTGCTGGTACTAATTGGTACTGAATTCTTGCACTTTTTTTCATTTGAAACAGACAGACACTTCTCAGAATTGCTGCAATAAATTTAAATTAGAGAGTACAGGAGCATCACAGGAGCAAACAGATGTTGAACAGTAAGTACCAGCACTTCTGTATTTCCATTTATAGCACTGCTCTTTCCTGTTTCATCTATGTAACTTTAATACCCAGGAGTACAAACACCAACCTGCTTTAATAATGGTTATTATCATAGCACACAAATGTTTCCAGGATTATTGTGTTGGAAAAGAAAATTATAATAGTGGCTTATGATAGGCACTTGGAGCATTGAAGTTCATTACACTGTATACAAAGAACTAAATTCTGAAATCCATCTCATTTCATTGACATATCTGCTTTGTCACAATAAAAATACATTTTGTTTCAATTTGTTTATTAGATTCTGATAGTTTAGATAGAGAGAAGCATAGGTTCATACATGAAATACATACTGAAATAAACTGACATTAATGCAGCAGTGGATTGTACATTAGTGGTGATCTTCACACGTAATTGGCTCCCATCATTTGTATTGTCCTGGACGTACATGCATATTAGGGCTCTCCACATAGTCGAGGTGTGTTAGATATGATGTTGGTGTCATTAGGAGCCGTGGTTTTCTGTCCTCAGAGGTGGGCTAGGTATCTGCTAACCCATGTCGATACTAAATTGCTGGCCTGTATCCCTGGCTAATAACCGGGGCGTTAAACTGGGGTATGGATACGGGGTCACCGGCGAGGGGGGTGTGGAGACTGAGGGAGGGGGGGAGCAGGTCTTTAGTCTGAGTTCATCTGGTGATCCAGCATGCTACGGCCTTGAATGCAGGGGGGGGGGGGGGATGATCTCCCCGACGCTAATCTGGAATTGAGCTCATACACAGGAGTTGCTATGGGGTGTCCCTGGTGTGTGCGACCACCACTTCGGTATGTCTTTCAGGAGGACCTATCGGTGTGACGGGTGCTGCCTGGGTTGGGTGTGCCTCGTCTTGGTCGTCCTGTGTAGATTGCTGTCCACATTGGTACAGTAGTTGTGCCCATTCCATGGAAATATGATGTTTGTGTGTCCCTTTCACTTCCTTATCCCGTATCGCTTCCTCTTCAGCCACCCCCCATTTCTTAACCGCTGCCACCCAGGCCTCCACTGGGGGTTCCTCTGGGGCGTGCCAATGCATGGCTATTCCTCTTATCGCCAGGAGGAGGGAGAGTAATATGAATCAGACCTGTACTTTATCAGTTTTTCGTCTTCTAAACACGCCTATTGCACATGCCTCCCAGGAGTGAGCCCCGGGACATTTCTTGATGCCTGGAGTCTCTCGTGAATGTAATCTCAGTACTGTTGTAATGTGGGACACCCCCGAACATGTGTTTGAAGTCCGCTGCTGTGGCTGAGCACCGGGGGCCCAGGAATTGCGTATTTGATAGAAGCGGTGTAGGCGCTTTGGTGTCAAATATACCCTGTGTAAGATATTGAATTGTATATTCTTAAAGCACGCGTTTCAGGAGACCTTTTTGGGGTGATAGAGCAAGCTTCGCATTGCGACTTGCTCGAGTCAAGAACCTCGCCTGTGTATAATCAATTAATAGAATTTGTACGTCTTACTAATCTTTTATTTTCATATTCGAACAAAGTAGAGGAAGCTTGCGTACGTGTATTTCTAATACAACTAATCCATGTCTCTAAAACATGGCCGCCGCTTGGAAAATTGCTTCTGCGCATCCGTCAGTCACACTCACGTGACCTGACGTAGTTATAAGTTTGGTGGGAAAGGGTGCGCATGCGTAATACACAGCTTTGGCAATAACGTGGTACTGCTCGTGCAGTTGCTCTTGTGACAGTGTATATGTTGCTAACATTTAAATTGCATAGTATATTTTTATAATGATAAGTTTGAAGTACAAGACCAATGATGTGTTTTTCATACCGTCACTTCTATGTATTAATTTGTTTTCGCTTACTTTTCATGTATCCTCGACTCGGAGGGGTGCTGGGCTGGGGAGTCCATCTTGGAGGGTATTTCTGCGCAGACTCGCCAGAAGTTGCTATGGCATTGAACTCAGGCCAAAGAAGGTTGATGCCAGAGCCACCCTGGGAAAGGGACACCTCACCCAGCAGAAGCATCATGATTATGCTCAATTGTAACCAAAATGTATTCCCTTCATTGTATTCTGTGCGGCTTTCTCATGAGAACCCCAATTTTGCTAGGCGGTGCCCAGAGATGTAAATTAGGCCTCCAAATAGTCTATTCTGATTGGTGTGTTACCCAGACCCTACCTTAGGACCAATCCAAATTGAGGGATTCTGACACTTTGCAACAATGGGGGGTGGTACACCGTCCCTAAACAGTATAACTACCCTGGGTTCACCTAGGGAAGTCGTCCGACTTGTCTGGTTTAGCTGACCTGTCACTGACCCAACGCACTCAATAGGTGATTGAAGATACAGAGCGCTGCGGAGCACTCTGTCCGAAATTTGACCATAGACTAAGGTTTTACTGAACCTTAAGTGCTGGCGAAGCACTTTGCTGGGGAATTCGCTGACCCAATCGGGGTCTTGATCGATAGCTGCAGAGAGGGTGGAGCGCAGGCGTTGCTTCCGAACTGCGGGTGCTGGTCCTGTCCTGAGGGTCCTGTCCGAGAGGTCCTGTCCTGATTCCTAATCTGAGGGTTTCCTGTCCTGTCCTGGGCTTCCATTCTGCACCTGCTGTCCATTGAGGGGGTATCCTTCCTTGAGGGGTTCCTGTCCTTAACTGACCCGTGGCCAGGGTTTGGTATCCACACCAGTCTAGGTAAATATCACTCTGAAAACTCTAAATCTTGCACCTTTCTGAATTTCTGTCTTTTGCTTCAATAAAGACATACCTTTGCATATGTTAAATTTTCCATGCTTTCTCCCGCAACCATTGAATCATAAAGTCATTTGCATTTATTTCATAACGTGTTCCTATGTTACCCTACTTGTTAGAAATAATATTTTGCATTGCAGTTTGTCATTTCCTGATATGGTCTAGAACCTCCTTACTTAAACTGTCTAAAGAACTTTTGCCTTAAAGCATAGCGTGTCCTTCTCCATAGACTCTCCTCTAGTTATATAAATGCCCCGAACTCATGTCTCATTCGCTTGAAATAATTCTAGAATACTAGTCTTGATCAAAGCCTATCCCATCTTTAGTGACTCATCTCAAACGTTTTAGTTCTGGATCCTTCATTTAAGTGTGTCCTGGTTCCATTAGTTTATAAATGGTTGCACTGACTAATTTGCTATTCAGCTATGTACTTTCTGTTATTCTGATTATCGATTGCTTAATTACTGTGAATTTGATGCTCTCTGAATTTTACTAAATTAGATAAAGACTTTAAAACTTCCAGTTGTCCGTGGTCATTTTACAAAGATTATTGAATGTTATTTGTTGGGTTTGTATTTTGCTGCCTTTCCTTTTACAGCTAGCTCCCTGATCCATTGTGGTCATAGGTACCCGCATCGGTGGATGGTAAGTCGGGTACGCTGAAGAATAACGAAAGGAACTCACACAATTATCTGATAGCAGACCGTGAGGTCATCCGATCAATGTATATGGTGATTTGAAATATATGGGCCCGAAGCCGAAAGTGGCGAAATTATTGGTCGGGTGACCCGCGCGCTCTATCAGTAATTTTCTGGTAGCAGAGCTATGGTTAGGGAATAGTTAAAGGTTAGGTAGGACTAGTTAAGCTAGCCAAGCCGGTAGCTGCTAAACAGTATTGCTGCTATAAGAGCGGCCATTGCGAGGGACTTGATCACTCTCTTGAGAATGCGCTGCTTTTGAAATTTATGAATTGTTTGAAAATTATTATTCTTGTTCTTATATTGATCTATGTATTAATCCATGCGTATGTAAACCGTTTTGTTAAATGTTGTCGGAACTCCCCGGGGAATTGAATGGCAAGTGGTGAATAGAATCCATTTGCCTTGAGGTCGCAGGCTCAAGGAAAGTTAGGTGCAGGTTAGGTAGAACCAGGAAGCACTAACTAGGGTTTTTCTGAATACATGTGTGAATAAATGTTAGTAACGAGGTTCATTGGCAAAATTCCCATAGTGGCGTAACCTAATAAGGGTCACATCGGAAGAGTAGCAGGTTCATCGGAGCTTGGGTGAAAGCAAAGGGGTCCGCTGGGAAACCTTAGACTCGGATATATCCCGGAAAGAGTGGATGGGTCTAGGGAAGTAACAGGTTCACTGATGCTAGAGTGAAGGGTAGGCGGAAGAGATCTACCCGCAGCGTGTGAAAAGTAAATGGAAGTAGTTTACTTGCAGTAAAACAACTCTTTCCTGTCTAGACACTTGAGCACTGTGGCGAATGTGTATTCGTTGTAAAATAACCAAGTACTAAGCACTTTAGAAAGAAAGAAAGTTTCCGTTACCTTGTGAAGGGAGGGAGTCAGTCGCGAAGCGCCTCTGACGTCACTCCGAGCCGCGCTGGGATTGGTAGAAACAGCGGGCGGGTAGCGGGGTTGGAATTGTGAAGGAGGGGTGAGCGCCGAAGCGTGAGAACGATCTCGCGAAAAGGCCGCGCACCCATTGGATACTGTCTCACTTTCTCCTAACAGAAGGATCAGACTCAAACAGTGGCTGAGAAGGAAGCTCACTCCTAAACGCGAGTATCGTCGCAACTGCTTTCTCAACGCCGGGACCCACTATCGTCCCTTTCGCAAACTCGGACTGTACATTAAGTAACTCCAATGGGACCTGACCCGATTCATTATCTTCCCATTCCTCGCGGAGGAAAGTACACATAACATCAAAAACGTACCTTTGCTTCGGTGCTTCCCACTGCTGGAAGACATCCATAACTGACTCTAGATCATATCTCAAGACATTCGAAACCCATCTACGAGCCAAAAGATCTAACACTGCCCGTTCTTTGGGACCAGGAAGATGGCTACGTAATTGTTTACGTGCAGAAACAGGGGTCATACTCAATGACCAAAAGAAAGGAGACAAAAGACCAGTAACAGTATCAGTCATTCTTTGTCGAGCAGAAGGAGAAGCTGTCATAAGGACAGGAGACAAAGTATTTTGAGGTGATAGAAACGTAGCAGTAGTAGTAAGAGAAGTCGAAGGTACAGGAGAGTAAGACAAAGAAGTTTGAGGCAGAACTGATAGCAAAGTCGGCGGCCCCAGAGGAGGCTGCACCGTAGGAGGAGAAACCAGCTGAGGAGGAGCTGGCAGCTGAGCAACAGCAGGAGGTTGCGGAGGTGCTGTAGCACTCTGCACATAAGGGGGTGGTAATCTCAACAAATGTGACATCAAGGGATCCTTTTCAGGGTCCTTTGTTGCACTTTGTAGAAGAGATGGCAAAGCTGGATAACATTTATCGATGGCCATATTATGTTGCCTATGCAACTCCTCAATCTCTTGATCTTCTTCATTTTCTTTAAACTGCTTAGCAATTTGCATTATCGATACACCCTTTTCTCTCTTATCTCTTTTAGCTTGTTTAATTTCCTGTTGTTTAGCTTCCTTACGCCAAAGGCGCAAAGAGTCAAACATTGCCGGCCGGGCTTTCTTCCTAAATAATACAGCTTCCAAATTATTCAAAATCTCGGTATTGAAACTACCATGTTGAGGCCATCGTAAGACACCATCTTTCCTGGTGTAGCGGACCCATACTTCATTAAACGTAATGGAACCCACGCCATGTTTAGAATAGAGCTCATAAGTCGGAGTTCAAATCGGAGGTATCGGACATGAGTCCTCCAACCGGGAATCCCTGTTACGACCACAACAAAATATCTTCCTAATTTTGCTAAGACCAGGCATCTTCGCTCACTAATCTAGCTTCAAACTTCAAGGGATTTATTACAAACGATAGTCTCGTAAATGTACGAGTCCCTCGGCTTTGGTAATTGCAAGAACCAAATCAAAGACCCAAAGAAACCCAAAACAAAGGACTGGGAGCGACCCACTTATACTTAGCTAAGGTATCAGACACGCCACCAGAAGAACCGTCTATCGTCTCGCCGTACAAATCATCACAAGAGGGGGTGTCCAAAACAGGGCGACAGTCAGGGCAGCAGTCCTTCGTAGCCGTCAGGAAAAGCGGGAAGCCTTGCAGCAAAAACCTTCAGTCCACGTTCGACATACCGGGGTCGATGAAGTGGGGGCCCTCTTCCGGAATTTCCTCACAAAGCTCCTCGCAATCTTCGGGCTTGGACCGGTACCACTGAAGTCGCCCCACGTCGGGCGCCAACTGAAGAACCTGGCTTTTTAGTACCCAGCGGCGCCAGGGGCACGCCCAAAGTCTTCGGGTTCACCTGTCTTAGAATACAGAGACACGAGGTACTTCTTGGTGGCGTCAAAGATCGAATTTATTAGCTGCAGCCAGAAACAGAAGTCCACGAAGTACAACACCGCGTATATTCGTAGGAGACTGCTCAAATTCGTAAAAATGAGTCATCCCTTTTATGCCAAAAAATCACATTCCGGACAAATACCCATTATTTACAATTCGTCCAATCATAGGCATTATTACAGAAGGTATCGCATAACGGCAAACCCACTTTTCGGTTGTCCGGCCCACCATTAATTATACAGAAAAGCCCAACATTCCTTCTTACATAAGTCGGACAATACCCATAATAAAGGACCACCACCCATGTCATAAAGAGGCCATAAAGGAAGGAACAGAAACAGATACAGAGCAGGATAAAGGATGTGTGTGTGCATAATAAACTTTACAATGTCCTGTGCTCTGATCCTTAATCTTGATCAGCTATCGGGCAGGGGACTGGTTTAGCAAGGTCAGCTTCAGACAACGAGGTCAGTTCACTTGGTTCAGCCAAAGGTCAGCACGAACTCGAGCTAACGTGTACATGTACCCAGGACTCGTTCGGCCGCAGTCGACGGCCTATGTGAGGGCAACCAAAGAATGGCTGCCATGCACAAAATGGAACCCATGGTTCGGAACGAAATCTCCAAATACATCGTGAATCTGTCGGTCTAACATGACGAGATCACTCGTGCTTGCCGAACTCACTAGTTACGGTTTGCTACTATCAAATTCGTAACGAAACCATGACATTTATAAAACGGGTTCAGATTTCACGGAACCACAGCCGGACAAATTTATAATTGAAAAGCACAACCCATGTAATGTCAGAACATAAAGGAAACAGTAATAGATGCTGAACAAGATAAAACATGTGCAAGGAAACTAAAGGTTAACGAGGTCCTGAACATTAAGTGGCAATCTTAGACAAGGATCAAACCAAGGGAAATTGGCTTTGCGAGGTCAGTTTCAGGTGAAGAGGTCAATTTCTCTGCAGTTCATTCAGGGTCGAAAGAAACCTAGTTAATGTATACATGAACTCAGAAGGCCAGGCCACTTGTTCACCGGGCCTCTTTCATAGGCCTACGTGAGGGCAACACAAAATGGAGTCAGGCTCGAGAATTACAGAACCTTAGAAACCAGGTTTGAGTCCCAGCGTCAGCTCAGCATCCTGTGATTTTTGCCAAATTACCTAATCCACCTGAGCCTAAAAAGAAATTAGCCTGACCTTCTGCAATGTTATCTGATGCTCATGTAAAGTGCTCCAATGCCGCAGGGCTACGTGTGTGCTGTATAAAACTGCATTATGTGAGGAAAGTGACATTATGGTTTTTATTTTTGCACTTACACACTAGCATCATTCCATTTGTCAGAACTTACGCATGATGCTTGCAGCAAGTCAAACAACAATAAATATGCATCTTTCACCAGTCACTGAGCACTGAAGCGATCTCTCAAATACTGTAAAAATACTTTGACCACCTAAAAAAAGAACCCAGGGAGAGTGTAAAAACCTAAAGATAGAGGGCAGATCTACAAGAAAGTGCCGCAGCGTGGCAGCGAAAGCCCTTTGGCTGCGCCACGGTACAGCACTTTCAGAGCACAGGAATGCGACATATTTACAAGAATATGTCGCATTCCTGTGTTCCCCCCTGCGCTTGCGCACCAACAGCTGCCATGCGCTGGTGCAGGCACCCTTGCACCATGGTGCAAGGACACCTGCGCCACGGGGAGATTGTTTTTTTGCAAGAAGGTGCCCCTTCCTGCAAAAACAATCAGTAAAGGATTTTTCATCTTTCAATGTGTGCTGTAGAATGCAGCACGCATTGAAAGAGGAAAAAAACCAAGGAGAAATGATAACATTTCTCCTTGTTACCCCTCGCTACGCCACCTCTAGGGTGGCGTAGTATTCAGACACATCTCCAGATTTACGTTTTTTCTTAAATCTGGAGATGTGTCTTGTTCCATGGGTGGTGCATGGAAACACCCACAGCAACACCCATGGAAAGCCCCTTCCATGCACTGTGCTGCAGGTAAAGGGGCTGTATTTACAAGGAGTGGAAAAGTCATGCAGGGTGGCTTTTCCTCTCCTTGTAAATATGGAGCAGTAACATTGCGCCACCATTGCGTCACGAAAAGTGACGTACTGGTAGCGCAGGGGGCTTGTAAATCTGCCCCAACGAGTGGGCCCGATCCAACCCTGAAAAAAGTCTTCCCATAGAGAACCACAACAAACTCAATCCTAAACTTACTACTGTTTTGCCATTCACAGAATTAACTTACTACTTTTGATATTCACAGAAATTAGGATTTTGTCTTAAGTTTGTCTTAAGACAAACTTAAGACAGACTTAAGACAAAATCCTAACTTTAGTCTGTCTTAAGTCTGGCATAATGGATACAAATAGAGGTATAAAACTGCAATAAGTGGCAGTCACTCCAAACACAAGAACGCACTGGCACAGCACTTCTATAGGCACGGAGTACAGCATTTCCTATAGTAAAAGAACTTCCTTGAGGGAACAGATATGGCGCGAGTTAGGTTTAGAAGTGTCTTTGAAGGAGGAAAAGTTGGGGGGACGCCATGTTTTGCCCTCACAAGTATCAAATGTTGCTCCTTATATTTCTGGAGGTCAGTTTGTAAAAATTTGACTTTTTCCTCCTGTCTTAACCTCTTCCATGCGACCGCGTTTCCCCCTCCGGTGCTGGGGGGTAATAGAAACGGGCGTGGTCATGACGGAACGGTTCCGTCATGAGCACAGCTCAACCGTAGCTCATGACGGAACCGTTCCGTCATGAGCATCGAAGGGGTTAAGTTTGTCTTAAGTATGAAGACAAACTTAAGACAAAATCCTAACTTCTGTGACTACCAAAAGTAGTAAGTTCATTCTGTGAATACTAAAAGTAGTAAGTGCATTCTGTGAATACCAAAATGGTAGTAAGTTTAGGATTGAGTCTTAAATTCATTCTGTGAATCAGGCCCTAGATGACTTAGAGTGAAGTGCCACACGGGGGCGCTCCAGGATAAATTACACTTCGCTCTTCAGCCTCATATTTCCAAGGATACTTCTCCTCTCACAGCAGCAGTTTAAATAAAACAAAACAGGCAACGGCACAGCTGGCGGGAACCCCGATCCAGAGGAGTACATGACATGGTGGTAAAATGCAACACGAAAACAGTGAAAAAGGAGGCCCATTCAAGCAAGAAAATATAGGGGATTCTGTTGAGGCTCTCTTATCCCTCACCCCGACTTCCCACTCACTCCCCCCTCACCTCCCTTATTTATTTATTTTTGCTTTTTTTTTATGTCGCGCGGACTTTACCCGAAGGTGTCAGAGGCTTCACAATAGGAACAGTAATGATACATGAGGAGAAAATTACAAGTGAACAAATTACAAAGCAAACGTTACGTTACATGAGGCAAAAGTGACAACTGTGCACGTAACAACAGTAAACAAGACACAAGGGGCCTCATTTATGAGGCCGTGCGTCACTTTTACGCCGCTGCTGCGTCACTTTTTGTGACGCAACAGTGGCGTAAAAAATGCGCCTTGTTGTGTCATATTTACAAAGTGACGCATCTAGGTAGTTGCGTCTCTTTGTAAACCCCTGCGCCACATTATACCTACGCCAGGTATAATGGGCCTCATTTATGAGGCCTTGCGTCAGTTTTGCGCTTCTGATGCGTCACTTTTTGTGACACCGGCGGCGTAAAACATGCCTCCTGTTGTGCACTATTTACAAAGTGACGCATCTAAGCAGATGCGTCACTTTGTAAACCCCTGCGCTACATTATACCTGCGTCAGGTATAATGTATGCAGAGGGGGTGTTCCCTCGCAAAAAGCCTCGTAATAGTGATGCAGTGAAATCTATGAGATTTCACTGCGTCACTTTTAGGACGCTGTTACGTCAAAATCTTGCGCCTGCCTCACAGCAGGCGTAAGACTGACGCAAGCCCTTTCACATGGGGCTTTCCCCATGTGAAAGGACGCATTGCTGTAGTTGCGCCACTTTTGTGACACACCCCAGCAATGCGTCACTTTTGCACTTACAGATATGTCAGAAATACTGACGTATCTGTAACTCCTTGCGACATGATGCGTCATACTGTAAATATGACGCATCATTGGTGTCGCAAGGAGGACGCAGTGAAAAGTGAAGCATCGCTGTTTTCACGCAGCGATGCGTCACTTTTCATAAATGAGGCCCATTTTTTTCCAGGTGGGACGTATTGTTGCAAGAAAGGGTCGTGGAAGTGACGCAGTGAAATCTATGAGATTTCACTGCGCCCCTTCTAGGACGCAAATGCGTCAATTTCTGACGCCTGCCTCACAGCAGGCGTAAGACTGACGCAGGCTTGCCCCATGTGAAAGGATACATTGCTGGAGTTGCGTCACTTTTGTGACACACTCCAGCAATGCGTCACTTTTGCGCCATACAGATCCTAAAGAAATACTGACGTATCTGTAACTCCTTGCGCAATGATGCATCATACTGTAAATATGACGCATCATTGGTCTCGCAAGGAGGGCGCAGTGAAAAGTGACGCATCCCTGCTTTCACGCAGCGATGCGTCACTTTTCATAAATGGGGCCCAAGAAGAGGTAGCAAACGATACTTTACAGGAGGAAAGAGTGAGAAGTGCGCATGTTGCATGAGCATACTGGATACAAATAGAGGTATAAAACTGCAATAAGTGGCAGTCACTCCAAACACAAGAACGCACTGGGACGGCACTTCTATAGGCGTGGAGTACCGCATTTCCTATAGTAAAAGGACTTCCTTGAGGGAATAGATATGGCGCGAGTTAGGTTTGGAAGTGTCTTTGAAGGAGGAAAAGTTGGGGGGGGGGACGCCATGTTTTGCCCTCACAAGTATCAAATGTTGCTCCTTATATTTCTGGAGGTTAGTTTGTAAAAATGTGACTTTTCCTCCTGTGTCATATCCAGGGCACCAGCCTCGTCCGCCCTTATCTATGGAGCCCCAAACACCCACATTTCTGAAGAAGGAGGACGAAGGCACTTTTCTAGGACATACCAATAACTGGCTTCTGTCCACTACTAGCAATTAAAAACAACGGCCACCAGAAGAAGATTACCCAAGAAACGCCTCAGCTGCACACACAGCTCTGGATGGATCTTCAGATAATGAGGCGTTTTCAGAAATGTACAAAGATGTTTCTCCGGCCATGTGCACAGCGCCCTGAGGCGGCTGCCGGCTTCGTGTAGGGCTTTACTTAACCACTTCGGCGCTCATGACGAGCTCAGCTCGTCATGAGTGACGACGCTCGTACGCTCATGACGGGCTGAGCTCGTCATGTAAAGCGGCTTTTAAAAAAACGCAGCGCACAGCGGGAAAACCGCTAGCGCGCATGCGGTTAAAACAACAAAAAATGTATAAACGCAGCCCGTGTATGTGTCTCATCTTACAGCACGTCGCGTCACGCCACAGGATAGTAAGCAGATGCTGTGTGATCAGAAAACGTCACAAAAGTCATTTCAAAGGTTACTTGGGGCCATATTATCAAGAAACCGCGTTAGAATTATCACCGCTTTAGCGGCAGGAAATGGCCGCTAAAGCGGCGATAATGGGCTTGATAATATGCCCTGGAGAATTCCAATAGAAGCCCAGGTTGACATCAGAACATGGGCTTCTATGGGAATTCACAAGGGCGTATTATCAAGCACCTTATCACCGCTTTAGAGGCAGCTTCCTGCCGCTAAAGCGGCGATAATTTTAACGCCGTTTCTTGATAATATGCCCCTACATTCGGCCTCCTCCTGCGGCTGTGCAGGGGTACAGGTAATACAAATGGTCGAAGTGGGCGGAATCTGAGGGGCACAACAAGCCCAAACTTTTTATAATTGAAGAAAAACAGTCCCCCTAGTTTTTTGTGAAAATACAACTGTCCTGGTGAAGTTTAATTCCGAGAGTTGAAATGCTTCAGCTGAAGGGTAAGGCAGGGAGTCTCCTGTGCTGTGAAACCGAGAGAGGAGCAGACCGCTAAACAAACCTTCCTGCCAGGGTGCTGTTGCACGGGAGTTACTTACCAGCTGAGCCATGAAGTGTGTGCTTTTAAATGACAGTTATAAAAAAAATGACACTATGTGTAATCTGGGTGTTACTAAATTCTATATTTTGGAACCCCTTTTCTTATCTTAAACCTTTTTGCACATGTAGGAAAGTGCCCTTTCTGCAGGGTTGGTTGCCCCTAACTTTTATGCCAGATACCTGATGCAATTTGACCGAGAGTGCCTCAGGTCCCTGCCGATTCGGTTCCCAGGGCCTGTATTCTTTCCCTAAATTGTACCATTGTTTCCACAATTGCCACAACTTTGGCCTACCTATAAGTGCCTTGTAAAATGCACCTGTGCTACCAAGGGCATGGTAGCCAGGGAAAGGCCTCCGAGGGCTGCAGCATGTATTATGCCACCCTCGGAGACCTCTCACCACAAACACGCACCACTGCCATTGCAGCCCGCGTGTTGTGTTGCAGCTAAAAGTGCAGAATGGACATGGCACACATCCCTGTGTGCCACACCTGCCCAGCACTCCATGAGGCCTAGGTAAGTCACCCTTAAGTCAGGGTGCACTATCCCTCATATGATGACCTATCAGCATGACTGACAGGCCCCTATAACATCTAAGGCAATTCTTAGATATTATAAGTGCACAGTAAAGCCATATTGAGTACATGGTGTGGAAACTGGTCATTACGTGTTTTCCAGCACCATAAAGGCTTTACGGAATCCTGGGACGTTTGGTATCAAACATCTCAGAATAATGAGCCCGTACTGATTCCAGTGTCAGATTGCTTACTCCATGACCTCAGGGGTCCCTTCTAGAGGGACCCCTGGTGGGTGCCTGACTAGTGCACACCAGCCTGCCACCATGACACATGCTTCTAGACCCCTGGGGTGAGAGCCTTCGCTCTCAGGGTCCAGAAACACAGACTTTCCTGGGCAGAGGTGTTCAAACCTCCCCCAGGCCAAGAAGAGCCATCTGAGGCAGGGGAGCTTCAAAGGCCTTGCCACCTTTGTACTGCGACCACAGCCTCTCCTGCTATCAGGCACAGGAGTCTCGAGCCTGAATCTATCAAGGGGTGACGTCTCCCAGCTTTTGAGACAACTCCTGCAGCCTCTGCACAAAGACCACCCTCGGCAGCGACCTTCCTGGTAAAGAGATACCCGATGTCCAAAGATACCCCTGCAACCCCTGGGCCTGTGTCCTGGTGACCAGAAGCAATGGCATCTCAACCTCCACCCCTGGCGGTTGGTTCCATCACAGAGATCTTCTGATTTGAACTTGTGGCCTGAAACCGGAACCGACGATCTCCATAGGGTAACAATGGCCGCCCGATGCTGTGTGAGCACCCTGCACCCGGCCGCCCCTGTGCCAATGGTGGTGTGGTTTTGGTGCTGCCTTGGGCCCCCTTTATACTTACCTTAACCCCTGAAGATTGCCCTCCAGGGCTGCTTTACCTTCCCGTGAGCCGCCTCCAACCGATGCCCCTAGTCCCCATGACTAGCATTGGCACCCTTGTCCTCTGCACCCGCACGCCCCAGTGCTGCTGCAGGGGCACCTTGAGTGCAGAATTGAACCTTGGGGAACCTTGGTTGCACCCCCAAAAGAACCCCAGCAGAAGTTGTTTTGCTTACCTACAATTGCTAACTTTGTTTTCTCCATAGGATTGCATGGTTTGGTTTTTCTATGAACATTTTTTAAAGTGTTGACCCTGTCTTGTACTGAAACAAAGTAACTTAGGGGCAGATTTAGAAGGAAGTAACGCATTTGCATAGATGCGTCAGTTCGCTTGCGCCAGCGCCGAATGTCCTTCTGCCACTATGGATGCGCTGTATTGACAATATAGTGCTCCATGGCGCAAGGATTGACAGATGCGTCAGAAATACTGACACATCTATTGGCACAAAAGTGACTCATTGCTGAAGTCCCTCATGAAAGTGACGCAACTCTAGCACTGTGCCACAACAGATAGGTGAGTCCCATTCAAATAGCCCTGCATCATTCCTTACGCCTGATCTGAGGAGGCATAGGGATTTTGGTGCAGTGGAAGCATAGAGTGACGCAGTGAAATGTTGTAAGTTTCACTGTGTTAGTTCTACATGGCTTTTTGCATGGGAACGCCAATGCGGCATACATTATACTTGGCATTGGTATAATGTGACGCAGGGCTTTACAACATGACACATCTTCTTAATGCGTCACGTTGTAAATTAGCCGCATTGTTTGCACCACCGTTGCGTCGAAAAAAGTCACTCAATGGTGGCTCAACGAGGCTCAATGGGCTTGTGAATCTGCTTCTTAGTCTCTTCAAATGGGTTGTCCTGCTTACCGATCTACTGCCGTGCCTAAACTGTGGTATGAGTTTGTTTTGTCCTAAGCTAGAAAAGTAACTATAAAGTTATCTAAAGTAATTACACATATTCTAAAGAGTTTACAACACATTTTCTCTTCTGTACAGTAATGTGTATGCTTCTACAAAACCAGTATGCACCGTATCTTGAAAAGTATTTATTGTAATGAAAGTATCACTTACCTGAGACTAAGTGAAACTTTGGTTCTAGTAATAAAACTAACATCTTTTTTATACAAACAATTGGTCTGGATTTATTCTTTGAGAGAGTGACATCATTTCTTGCCTGGGTGTGTACGACAAATGTTTAACCCCTTCCATGCTGATGACGAGCTCAGCTCGTCATCAGCGTAACCTGCCGTACGCGGATGACGAGCTGAGCTCGTCATGTAACGCGGTAATTCGTAAATTGCCGCACACAGCGGGAAAAGCCGCAGCAGAGATGCGGTTAACATTGCCCTCTGATAAGTCTGGCTGCTCAACCACACTGCCAAAAAAGAGAGTACGGCATTATCTAATTTAGCCTCTGCTATACCTCTGGTAAGACACTGTACTCTGTGCACACTATACCTTACTTTGGTACAGTATATACAGAGGCAGCTTCCAACAGCACATTTTCTAGCAGCCAATCTTTTACTGTGGATAATGCAAGTTTAAAATAAAGACTTACATATTCACAGTGCTTTCTGTCACAGACTGGGACCTCTTAGCACTAAATATACACAATTCACTATTCTTCACTGCACCGGCCAAGTTCCAATTCGGTGGTTCTCTGGTTACAGACATAACCCTCTGCAATACATTAACTAATAGAGGTTTCATGGTGTACAATACTGCATTTCCCACTGATTAACATAACTTGCATTTATTTTTGATTCGAACTATGTGTTATTTTATATGTAGTTACCTACAGGTGAAAGCCCAAAAAAAGTAAATCATATATTATTTGCCCTCGTCTTTGACCTCACGCTCACTCACCCTGCCCCCATTGCCCACTGCATCACAGTTCCTACACTTTTGTTAATGCACATCGACCACTGGGTAATGGTGATTTTCTTTTGTACAGCAGGGGGCGGCAAAGGACTACAGATCTCGACAGAGGTAGAAAAGTAAAAGTGTGATGGTGAGGAACATCAGGAAACCACAGCCAGGCGCCGTGGCCTGAAAGTTTCATGAGCTCTAACACTTTAATCAGTCACATGACTCTGCTAAGAATTATTCTTGTAGCCATAAGAGAGCCAACGATGATCTCTGGGCCGTTATCTAAGCTCTGAATCTATTTTACACCTGGACCCAAATCTTATTCCTAATTTCTTTTTATCGTGAGGCTAAGATTTGCTCACATTTTACGTCATGGCTGCACATAGAGATTTACAAACCCCCTGTACCATTTTTGCGTCACTTTTAACATGGGAAAAGTGACACTAAAGTGGCACAAAGGGGTTGTTAATCTGCCCCTTGATTTGCATTGCCCTGCGTGGTTGTGTAAAACACTTAGGGGCAGATTTACAAGCCCCTTGCGCCCCTTTTACACCGCTGTTGCGTCACTTTTGTGATGCAGCGGCGGCGCAAAAGATGCTCCATGGTGTGGGGTACTTACAACATGACGCATCAGGAAGATGCGTCACGTTGTAAAGCCTTGCGCCAGAAGTAGGCGTTCCATCGCAGGGGGAGACGTTCCGGCGCAGAAACACCTCCCAAAAGTGGCTGAGTGAAATATACAAGATTTCACTCAGTCACTTTTGGGCCCATGCTGCGTCAAAACCCTGCGCCTGCTTGAGCGCCTGCTTGAAGCATGCGTAAGGATTGACGCAGCATTGTGCAGATAGGGCCCCCAGGGCATTGCTGGAGCTGCGTCCCGCTTGCGACGAAACTCCAGCAATGCGCCGCTTTCATGGTACAGATGCGTGACGCATCTGTGCCGTTTTTGCCCCATGGTGTGCCGCAATGTAAATGCAGTGAATCCATGGTGGCGGAGGCATGGCGCACAATAAGTGGCGCATCCCTGCTGGTATGCAGGGATGCGCCACTTATTGTAAATCTGCCCCAAAGCAACACAACTTGGGCCAGGGGCCAGGTTTACTATATACTTGCATTGTTCTTGAGTCACTTATGTCAATGCAAGGCAACATAAGTGCTGAAGTGACATTTAAATTGAAATTTGCACCGCTTTGCATCACTTTTCAGGCACCGAGTAACGCAACACAGCAACTTGCACTGGCTTGCATTGCCCTGCGTCAGATAGGCGCTACATGAGTGGGGCGTTGGACATTGACACATCGACCCGTGCATTTTGATGCAACCCATACTTACTGAAGTCAGTAACTTAGGTTTGCACCAAAGTGGTGTGCCTGCACGAGAGAGGCGTAATGAGGAGGAACATCTTTATTTCTCCTTGTTACTTCCTCTTTGCATGTGTGCTGCAGTCTGCAGGCGTGAATACGCCCATAGAGATTGTGTTGCGTGCAAGAAGGCAATGCTTATGGCACGAGTGCTATCCTGACCACAACACAGGCAGTCTAGCATTGTGGCACAAAGCTGTTGGCGCTAGGCTCCCTGAAGCACGTCAGCTCACCAAGAGAGCAGAAGTGCGACATATCTTAGTAGATAAGGCACAATTCTGCTCTCTATATTTCATGCACGGTGTTTATATACTGGTGGAAAAATCCGCGGTGGTTCCAGTTCCTACACCAGAGCGAGAGGAGAAGGGTTTTAGTCCATTCTCTTTTTGGTGAAGAAGCCATCCGCCGATTTCCGTCCAGTGTTATACTTGAAAGTAGGGGTGGGCGGACATTTCCGTTCCGCCCACGGAATGTGCGGAAATTTGCCCCTTCCACCTTCCGCAAAGAAGGCGGAAAAACGGGGCAAATTTCTACACGCTCGGGGGCGGAACGGAAGTTGGCCGCCCGCCGCCCGCCCGCCTCCCGCCCGCAGTATTAAACAGATTAAAGCCAGAAATAAGATGTAAAACACTTACCTTATCGCGGGGACATCTCGTCCTGGTTTATCGCGCCTTCTTCTTGAAACTGCGCATGCGTGGGAGCATGCGCATTCCTTGCCAGGATGTGCTTGTGGAGTCAAGGAGAGATGGCGTCCATCTTGTACATTGTGCCTTGGCGCAGAGTGCATTTGTGTGCTCTGGTGCATCGTCTCCTGGCTCGCTGGCTCCCTCAACCTCAAATGTACGAGACATTAATTCCAGTGACGTCGGAGATCTGACTGGCTCTCCAGTGGGGTTTGCCACCAGGCTCTCTGATGAAGGGGGTTATCTTGGATCCTCAGGTCCCTGTGGTCCCTGTGGTGCTGTGCACAGATGCCAGCACGTTGGGTTGGGTGCAGTGCTGCGCACTGCTTCAGCTCAGGGGAGATGGGGTCCCGGAGTGATTCCACCGGTCCCCCAACTGGCGGGAACTGGCTGCTGTTCAGAGAGCTTTCCTGTCCTTCCTTCCTTTGATGCAGGGTCAGGGGTCAGGCTGTCTGCGTCCAGATGGACAACCAGGTGGTGAGATCATACCTGAATCAGAGGGGGGAATGGTTCCTGCTCTATTTCATTGGCTCAGGAGATTTGTTTGTGGTTAGAGCTCCATCTCCTCTCTCTGAACTCTGTTTTTCTTCCGGGGAGGGAGGATGGGCCTGAGGACCAGTTGAGCTGGAGGTTTCCTTCGTCCATGTCCCTGTGTCTGAATCTCAAGGTTTTTAAGGAGCTGGATCTCAGGTTTGGGGGGGTGGGGGAGTGCTCTGCCATTCAGGTGGCGGACTGGTCTCCTGTGTTGTTTTCTGCTAATTCCTCTTCTTCCAGCCGAAAATCAGGACGGACCTTGCATCAGTCACTCTGGTGTCTCAGAGATGGATGAGGAGGCCTTGGCAGTCCCAGATATTGCTTCTGGCTGTCACTCCTGCCGGGGTGTTTCCACTGAAGCCCTCTCTGTTGTCCCTTCCAATGCTTGCACCAGCCATGCTGCTGCATCTGAGCCCGGCAGCACGGCTGCTAAGGACGGACCTTGCATCAGGCACTCTGGTGGCTCAGGGATGGATGAGGAGGCCTTGGCAGTCTCAGATATTGCTTCTGGCTGTCACTCCTGCCGGGGTGTTTCCACCTCAGCCCTCTCTGTTGTCCCTTCCAATGCTTGCACCAGCCATGCTGCTGCATCTGAGCCCGGCAGCACGGCTGCTGTGGACGGAGCATGCATCAGTCACTCTGGTGGCTCAGAGATGGATGAGGAGGCCTTGGCAGTCTCAGATATTGCTTCTGGCTGTCACTCCTGCCGGGGTGTTTCCACCTCAGCCCTCTCTGTTGTCCCTTCCAATGCTTGCACCAGCCATGCTGCTGCATCTGAGCCCGGCAGCACGGCTGCTGCGGACGGACCTTGCATCAGTCACTCTGGTGTCTTAGAGATGGATGAGGAGGCCTTGGTACCCTCAGATATTGCTTCTGGCTGTCACTCCTGCCGGGGTGTTTCCACCTCAGCCCTCTCTGTTGTCCCTTCCAATGCTTGTACCAGCCATGCTGCTGCATCTGAGCCCGGCAGCACGGCTGCTGCGGACGGACCTTGCATCAGTCCCTCTGGTGTCTTAGAGATGGATGATGAGGCCTTGGCAGTCTCAGATATTGCTTCTGGCTGTCACTCCTGCCGGGGTGTTCCCACCTCAGCCCTCTCTGTTGTCCCTTCCAATGCTTGCACCAGCCATGCTGCTGCATCTGAGCCCGGCAGCACGGCTGCTGCGGACGGAGCATGCATCAGTCACTCTGGTGGCTCAGAGATGGATGAGGAGGCCTTGGCAGTCTCAGATATTGCTTCTGGCAGTCACTCCTCCCGGGTGTTTCCACCTCAGCCCTCTCTGTTGTCCCTTCCAATGCTTGCACCAGCCATGCTGCTGCATCTGAGCCCGGCAGCACGGCTGCTGCGAACGGACCTTGCATCAGTCACTCTGGTGTCTTAGAGATGGATGAGGAGGCCTTGGCAGTCTCAGATATTGCTTCTGACTGTCACTCCTGCCGGGGTGTTTCCACCTCAGCCCTCTCTGTTGTCCCTTCCAATGCTTGCACCAGCCATGCTGCTGCATCTGAGCCCGGCAGCACGGCTGCTAAGGACGGACCTTGCATCAGGCACTCTGGTGGCTCAGGGATGGATGAGGAGGCCTTGGCAGTCTCAGATATTGCTTCTGGCAGTCACTCCTCCCGGGTGTTTCCACCTCAGCCCTCTCTGTTGTCCCTTCCAATGCTTGCACCAGCCATGCTACTGCATCTGAGCCCGGCAGCACGGCTGCTGCGGACGGAGCATGCATCAGTCACTCTGGTGTCTTAGAGATGGATGAGGAGGCCTTGGCAGTCTCAGATATTGCTTCTGGCTGTCACTCCTGCCGGGGTGTTTCCACCTCAGCCCTCTCTGTTGTCCCTTCCAATGCTTGCACCAGCCATGCTGCTGCATCTGAGCCCGGCAGCACGGCTGCTGCGGACGGACCTTGCATCAGTCACTCTGGTGTCTCAGAGATGGATGAGGAGGCCTTGGCAGTCCCAGATATTGCTTCTGGCAGTCACTCCTCCCGGGTGTTTCCACCTCAGCCCTCTCTGTTGTCCCTTCCAATGCTTGCACCAGCCATGCTGCTGCATCTGAGCCCGGCAGCACGGCTGCTGCGGACGGACCTTGCATCAGTCCCTCTGGTGGCTCAGAGATGGATGAGGAGGCCTTGGCAGTCTCAGATATTGCTTCTGGCAGTCACTCCTCCCGGGTGTTTCCACCTCAGCCCTCTCTGTTGTCCCTTCCAATGCTTGCACCAGCCATGCTGCTGCATCTGAGCCCGGCAGCACGGCTGCTGCGAACGGACCTTGCATCAGTCACTCTGGTGTCTTAGAGATGGATGAGGAGGCCTTGGCAGTCTCAGATATTGCTTCTGACTGTCACTCCTGCCGGGGTGTTTCCACCTCAGCCCTCTCTGTTGTCCCTTCCAATGCTTGCACCAGCCATGCTGCTGCATCTGAGCCCGGCAGCACGGCTGCTAAGGACGGACCTTGCATCAGGCACTCTGGTGGCTCAGGGATGGATGAGGAGGCCTTGGCAGTCTCAGATATTGCTTCTGGCAGTCACTCCTCCCGGGTGTTTCCACCTCAGCCCTCTCTGTTGTCCCTTCCAATGCTTGCACCAGCCATGCTACTGCATCTGAGCCCGGCAGCACGGCTGCTGCGGACGGAGCATGCATCAGTCACTCTGGTGTCTTAGAGATGGATGAGGAGGCCTTGGCAGTCTCAGATATTGCTTCTGGCTGTCACTCCTGCCGGGGTGTTTCCACCTCAGCCCTCTCTGTTGTCCCTTCCAATGCTTGCACCAGCCATGCTGCTGCATCTGAGCCCGGCAGCACGGCTGCTGCGGACGGACCTTGCATCAGTCACTCTGGTGTCTCAGAGATGGATGAGGAGGCCTTGGCAGTCCCAGATATTGCTTCTGGCAGTCACTCCTCCCGGGTGTTTCCACCTCAGCCCTCTCTGTTGTCCCTTCCAATGCTTGCACCAGCCATGCTGCTGCATCTGAGCCCGGCAGCACGGCTGCTGCGGACGGACCTTGCATCAGTCCCTCTGGTGGCTCAGAGATGGATGAGGAGGCCTTGGCAGTCTCAGATATTGCTTCTGGCAGTCACTCCTCCCGGGTGTTTCCACCTCAGCCCTCTCTGTTGTCCCTTCCAATGCTTGCACCAGCCATGCTGCTGCATCTGAGCCCGGCAGCACGGCTGCTGTGGACGGACCTTGCATCAGTCCCTCTGGTGGCTCAGAGATGGATGAGGAGGCCTTGGTACCCTCAGATATTGCTTCTGGCTGTCACTCCTGCCGGGGTGTTTCCACCTCAGCCCTCTCTGTTGTCCCTTCCAATGCTTGCACCAGCCATGCTGCTGCATCTGAGCCCGGCAGCACGGCTGCTGCGGACGGAGCATGCATCAGTCACTCTGGTGTCTTAGAGATGGATGATGAGGCCTTGGCAGTCTCAGATATTGCTTCTGGCTGTCACTCCTGCCGGGGTGTTTCCACCTCAGCCCTCTCTGTTGTCCCTTCCAATGCTTGCACCAGCCATGCTGTTGCATCTGAGCCTGGCAGCACGGCTGCTGTGGACGGACCTTGCATCAGTCACTCTGGTGGCTCAGAGATGGATGAGGAGGCCTTGGCAGTCTCAGATATTGCTTCTGGCTGTCACTCCTGCCGGGGTGTTCCCACCTCAGCCCTCTCTGTTGTCCCTTCCAATGCTTGCACCAGCCATGCTGCTGCATCTGAGCCCGGCAGCACGGCTGCTGCGGACGGAGCATGCATCAGTCACTCTGGTGTCTTAGAGATGGATGATGAGGCCTTGGCAGTCTCAGATATTGCTTCTGGCTGTCACTCCTGCCGGGGTGTTTCCACCTCAGCCCTCTCTGTTGTCCCTTCCAATGCTTGCACCAGCCATGCTGTTGCATCTGAGCCCGGCAGCACGGCTGCTGTGGACGGACCTTGCATCAGTCACTCTGGTGTCTTAGAGATGGATGATGAGGCCTTGGCAGTCTCAGATGTTGCTTCTGGCTGTCACTCCTGCCGGGGTGTTCCCACCTCAGCCCTCTCTGTTGTCCCTTCCAATGCCTGCACCAGCCATGCTGCTGCATCTGAGCCCGGCAGCACGGCTGCTGTGGACGGACCTTGCATCAGTCACTCTGGTGTCTTAGAGATGGATGATGAGGCCTTGGCAGTCCCAGATATTGCTTCTGGCAGTCACTCCTCCCGGGTGTTTCCACCTCAGCCCTCTCTGTTGTCCCTTCCAATGCTTGCACCAGCCATGCTGCTGCATCTGAGCCCGGCAGCACGGCTGCTGCGGACGGACCTTGCATCAGTCCCTCTGGTGGCTCAGAGATGGATGAGGAGGCCTTGGTACCCTCAGATATTGCTTCTGGCTGTCACTCCTGCCGGGGTGTTCCCACCTCAGCCCTCTCTGTTGTCCCTTCCAATGCTTGCACCAGCCATGCTGCTGCATCTGAGCCCGGCAGCACGGCTGCTGCGGACGGACCTTGCATCAGTCACTCTGGTGTCTCAGAGATGGATGAGGAGGCCTTGGCACTCTCAGATATTGCTCTGATAGTAACTCCTGCCGGGGTGTTCCCACCTCAGCCCTCTCTGTTGTGCCTTCCAATGCTTGCACCAGCCATGCTGTTGCATCTGAGCCCGGCAGCACGGCTGCTGTGGACGGACCTTGCATCAGTCACTCTGGTGTCTTAGAGATGGATGATGAGGCCTTGGCAGTATCAGATATTGCTTCTGGCTGTCACTCCTGCCGTGGTGTTTCCACCTCAGCCCTCTCTGTTGTCCCTTCCAATGCTTGCACCAGCCATGCTGCTGCATCTGAGCCCGGCAGCACGGCTGCTGCGGACGGAGCATGCATCAGTCACTCTGGTGTCTTAGAGATGGATGAGGAGGCCTTGGCAGTCTCAGATATTGCTTCTGGCTGTCACTCCTGCCGGGGTGTTTCCACCTCAGCCCTCTCTGTTGTCCCTTCCAATGCTTGCACCAGCCATGCTGCTGCATCTGAGCCCGGCAGCACGGCTGCTGCGGACGGACCTTGCATCAGTCACTCTGGTGTCTTAGAGATGGATGAGGAGGCCTTGGCAGTCTCAGATATTGCTTCTGGCTGTCACTCCTGCCGGGGTGTTTCCACCTCAGCCCTCTCTGTTGTCCCTTCCAATGCTTGCACCAGCCATGCTGCTGCATCTGAGCCCGGCAGCACGGCTGCTGCGAACGGACCTTGCATCAGTCACTCTGGTGTCTTAGAGATGGATGAGGAGGCCTTGGCAGTCTCAGATATTGCTTCTGGCTGTCACTCCTCCCGGGTGTTTCCACCTCAGCCCTCTCTGTTGTCCCTTCCAATGCTTGCACCAGCCATGCTGCTGCATCTGAGCCCGGCAGCACGGCTGCTAAGGACGGACCTTGCATCAGGCACTCTGGTGTCTCAGAGATGGATGAGGAGGCCTTGGCAGTCTCAGATATTGCTTCTGGCAGTCACTCCTCCCGGGTGTTTCCACCTCAGCCCTCTCTGTTGTCCCTTCCAATGCTTGCACCAGCCATGCTGCTGCATCTGAGCCCGGCAGCACGGCTGCTAAGGACGGACCTTGCATCAGGCACTCTGGTGGCTCAGAGATGGATGAGGAGGCCTTGGCAGTCTCAGATATTGCTTCTGGCTGTCACTCCTCCCGGGTGTTTCCACCTCAGCCCTCTCTGTTGTCCCTTCCAATGCTTGCACCAGCCATGCTGCTGCATCTGAGCCCGGCAGCACAGCTGCTGCGGACGGACCTTGCATCAGTCACTCTGGTGTCTTAGAGATGGATGAGGAGGCCTTGGCAGTCTCAGATATTGCTTCTGGCTGTCACTCCTGCCGGGGTGTTTCCACCTCAGCCCTCTCTGTTGTCCCTTCCAATGCTTGCACCAGCCATGCTGCTGCATCTGAGCCCGGCAGCACGGCTGCTGCGGACGGAGCATGCATCAGTCACTCTGGTGTCTTAGAGATGGATGATGAGGCCTTGGCAGTCTCAGATATTGCTTCTGGCTGTCACTCCTGCCGGGGTGTTTCCACCTCAGCCCTCTCTGTTGTCCCTTCCAATGCTTGCACCAGCCATGCTGCTGCATCTGAGCCCGGCAGCACGGCTGTTGCGGACGGACCTTGCATCAGTCACTCTGGTGTCTTAGAGATGGATGAGGAGGCCTTGGCAGTCTCAGATATTGCTTCTGGCTGTCACTCCTGCCGGGGTGTTCCCACCTCAGCCCTCTCTGTTGTGCCTTCCAATGCTTGCACCGGCCATGCTGCTGCATCTGAGCCCGGCAGCACCGCTGCTGCGGACGGACCTTGCATCAGTCACTCTGGTGTCTTAGAGATGGATGAGGAGGCCTTGGCAGTCTCAGATATTGCTTCTGGCTGTCACTCCTGCCTGTGTCTTTCCACTTCAGCCCTCTCTGTTGTCACCAGCTGCTTCTCAGTTGTCTGAGCCCGGCAGCACGGCTGCTGTGGACGGACCTTGCATCAGTCACTCTGGTGTCTTAGAGATGGATGATGAGGCCTTGGCAGTCCCAGATATTGCTTCTGGCTGTCACTCCTGCCGGGGTGTTCCCACCTCAGCCCTCTCTGTTGTCCCTTCCAATGCCTGCACCAGCCATGCTGCTGCATCTGAGCCCGGCAGCACGGCTGCTGTGGACGGACCTTGCATCAGTCACTCTGGTGTCTTAGAGATGGATGATGAGGCCTTGGCAGTCCCAGATATTGCTTCTGGCAGTCACTCCTCCCGGGTGTTTCCACCTCAGCCCTCTCTGTTGTCCCTTCCAATGCTTGCACCAGCCATGCTGCTGCATCTGAGCCCGGCAGCACGGCTGCTGCGGACGGACCTTGCATCAGTCCCTCTGGTGGCCCAGAGATGGATGAGGAGGCCTTGGTACCCTCAGATATTGCTTCTGGCTGTCACTCCTGCCGGGGTGTTCCCACCTCAGCCCTCTCTGTTGTCCCTTCCAATGCTTGCACCAGCCATGCTGCTGCATCTGAGCCCGGCAGCACGGCTGCTGTGGACGGACCTTGCATCAGTCACTCTGGTGTCTTAGAGATGGATGATGAGGCCTTGGCAGTCTCAGATATTGCTTCTGGCTGTCACTCCTGCCGTGGTGTTTCCACCTCAGCCCTCTCTGTTGTCCCTTCCAATGCTTGCACCAGCCATGCTGCTGCATCTGAGCCCGGCAGCACGGCTGCTGCGGACGGAGCATGCATCAGTCACTCTGGTGTCTTAGAGATGGATGAGGAGGCCTTGGCAGTCTCAGATATTGCTTCTGGCTGTCACTCCTGCCGGGGTGTTTCCACCTCAGCCCTCTCTGTTGTCCCTTCCAATGCTTGCACCAGCCATGCTGCTGCATCTGAGCCCGGCAGCACGGCTGCTGCGGACGGACCTTGCATCAGTCACTCTGGTGTCTTAGAGATGGATGAGGAGGCCTTGGCAGTCTCAGATATTGCTTCTGGCTGTCACTCCTGCCGGGGTGTTTCCACCTCAGCCCTCTCTGTTGTCCCTTCCAATGCTTGCACCAGCCATGCTGCTGCATCTGAGCCCGGCAGCACGGCTGCTGCGAACGGACCTTGCATCAGTCACTCTGGTGTCTTAGAGATGGATGAGGAGGCCTTGGCAGTCTCAGATATTGCTTCTGGCTGTCACTCCTCCCGGGTGTTTCCACCTCAGCCCTCTCTGTTGTCCCTTCCAATGCTTGCACCAGCCATGCTGCTGCATCTGAGCCCGGCAGCACGGCTGCTAAGGACGGACCTTGCATCAGGCACTCTGGTGTCTCAGAGATGGATGAGGAGGCCTTGGCAGTCTCAGATATTGCTTCTGGCAGTCGCTCCTCCCGGGTGTTTCCACCTCAGCCCTCTCTGTTGTCCCTTCCAATGCTTGCACCAGCCATGCTGCTGCATCTGAGCCCGGCAGCACAGCTGCTGCGGACGGACCTTGCATCAGTCACTCTGGTGTCTTAGAGATGGATGAGGAGGCCTTGGTACCCTCAGATATTGCTTCTGGCTGTCACTCCTGCCGGGGTGTTTCCACCTCAGCCCTCTCTGTTGTGCCTTCCAATGCTTGCACCAGCCATGCTGCTGCATCTGAGCCCGGCAGCACGGCTGCTAAGGACGGACCTTGCATCAGGCACTCTGGTGGCTCAGAGATGGATGAGGAGGCCTTGGCAGTCTCAGATATTGCTTCTGGCTGTCACTCCTCCCGGGTGTTTCCACCTCAGCCCTCTCTGTTGTCCCTTCCAATGCTTGCACCAGCCATGCTGCTGCATCTGAGCCCGGCAGCACAGCTGCTGCGGACGGACCTTGCATCAGTCACTCTGGTGTCTTAGAGATGGATGATGAGGCCTTGGCAGTCTCAGATATTGCTTCTGGCTGTCACTCCTGCCGGGGTGTTTCCACCTCAGCCCTCTCTGTTGTCCCTTCCAATGCTTGCACCAGCCATGCTGCTGCATCTGAGCCCGGCAGCACGGCTGCTGCGGACGGACCTTGCATCAGTCACTCTGGTGTCTTAGAGATGGATGAGGAGGCCTTGGCAGTCTCAGATATTGCTTCTGGCTGTCACTCCTGCCGGGGTGTTCCCACCTCAGCCCTCTCTGTTGTGCCTTCCAATGCTTGCACCGGCCATGCTGCTGCATCTGAGCCCGGCAGCACCGCTGCTGCGGACGGACCTTGCATCAGTCACTCTGGTGTCTTAGAGATGGATGAGGAGGCCTTGGCAGTCTCAGATATTGCTTCTGGCTGTCACTCCTGCCTGTGTCTTTCCACTTCAGCCCTCTCTGTTGTCACCAGCTGCTTCTCAGTTGTCTGAGCCCGGCAGCACGGCTGCTGTGGACGGACCTTGCATCAGTCACTCTGGTGTCTTAGAGATGTATGATGAGGCCTTGGCAGTCTCAGATATTGCTTCTGGCTGTCACTCCTGCCGGGGTGTTTCCACCTCAGCCCTCTCTGTTGTCCCTTCCAATGCTTGCACCAGCCATGCTGCTGCATCTGAGCCCGGCAGCACGGCTGCTGTGGACGGACCTTGCATCAGTCACTCTGGTGGCTCAGGGATGGATGAGGAGGCCTTGGCCGTCTCAGATATTGCTTCTGGCTGTCACTCCTGCCGGGGTGTTTCCACCTCAGCCCTCTCTGTTGTCCCTTCCAATGCTTGCACCAGCCATGCTGCTGCATCTGAGCCCGGCAGCACGGCTGCTGCGGACGGAGCATGCATCAGTCACTCTGGTGTCTTAGAGATGGATGAGGAGGCCTTGGCAGTCTCAGATATTGCTTCTGGCTGTCACTCCTGCCGGGGTGTTTCCACCTCAGCCCTCTCTGTTGTCCCTTCCAATGCTTGCACCAGCCATGCTGCTGCATCTGAGCCCGGCAGCACGGCTGCTGCGGACAGACCTTGCATCAGTCACTCTGGTGTCTTAGAGATGGATGAGGAGGCCTTGGCAGTCTCAGATATTGCTTCTGGCTGTCACTCCTGCCGGGGTGTTTCCACCTCAGCCCTCTCTGTTGTCCCTTCCAATGCTTGCACCAGCCATGCTGCTGCATCTGAGCCCGGCAGCACGGCTGCTGCGAACGGACCTTGCATCAGTCACTCTGGTGTCTTAGAGATGGATGATGATGCCTTGGCAGTCTCAGATATTGCTTCTGGCTGTCACTCCTGCCGGGGTGTTCCCACCTCAGCCCTCTCTGTTGTCCCTTCCAATGCTTGCACCGGCCATGCTGCTGCATCTGAGCCCGGCAGCACGGCTGCTAAGGACGGACCTTGCATCAGGCACTCTGGTGTCTCAGAGATGGATGAGGAGGCCTTGGCAGTCTCAGATATTGCTTCTGGCAGTCACTCCTCCCGGGTGTTTCCACCTCAGCCCTCTCTGTTGTCCCTTCCAATGCTTGCACCAGCCATGCTGCTGCATCTGAGCCCGGCAGCACAGCTGCTGCGGACGGACCTTGCATCAGTCACTCTGGTGTCTTAGAGATGGATGAGGAGGCCTTGGTACCCTCAGATATTGCTTCTGGCTGTCACTCCTGCCGGGGTGTTTCCACTTATGCCCTCTCTGTTGTGCCTTCCAATGCTTGCACCAGCCATGCTGCTGCATCTGAGCCCGGCAGCACGGCTGCTAAGGACGGACCTTGCATCAGGCACTCTGGTGGCTCAGGGATGGATGAGGAGGCCTTGGCAGTCTCAGATATTGCTTCTGGCAGTCACTCCTCCCGGGTGTTTCCACCTCAGCCCTCTCTGTTGTCCCTTCCAATGCTTGCACCAGCCATGCTGCTGCATCTGAGCCCGGCAGCACAGCTGCTGCGGACGGACCTTGCATCAGTCACTCTGGTGTCTTAGAGATGGATGAGGAGGCCTTGGCAGTCTCAGATATTGCTTCTGGCTGTCACTCCTGCCGGGGTGTTTCCACCTCAGCCCTCTCTGTTGTCCCTTCCAATGCTTGCACCAGCCATGCTGCTGCATCTGAGCCCGGCAGCACGGCTGCTGCGGACGGAGCATGCATCAGTCACTCTGGTGTCTTAGAGATGGATGATGAGGCCTTGGCAGTCTCAGATATTGCTTCTGGCTGTCACTCCTGCCGGGGTGTTTCCACCTCAGCCCTCTCTGTTGTCCCTTCCAATGCTTGCACCAGCCATGCTGCTGCATCTGAGCCCGGCAGCACGGCTGCTGCGGACGGACCTTGCATCAGTCACTCTGGTGTCTTAGAGATGGATGAGGAGGCCTTGGCAGTCTCAGATATTGCTTCTGGCTGTCACTCCTGCCGGGGTGTTCCCACCTCAGCCCTCTCTGTTGTGCCTTCCAATGCTTGCACCGGCCATGCTGCTGCATCTGAGCCCGGCAGCACCGCTGCTGCGGACGGACCTTGCATCAGTCACTCTGGTGTCTTAGAGATGGATGAGGAGGCCTTGGCAGTCTCAGATATTGCTTCTGGCTGTCACTCCTGCCTGTGTCTTTCCACTTCAGACCTCTCTGTTGTCACCAGCTGCTTCTCAGTTGTCTGAGCCCGGCAGCACGGCTGCTGTGGACGGACCTTGCATCAGTCACTCTGGTGTCTTAGAGATGGATGATGAGGCCTTGGCAGTCCCAGATATTGCTTCTGGCTGTCACTCCTGCCGGGGTGTTCCCACCTCAGCCCTCTCTGTTGTCCCTTCCAATGCCTGCACCAGCCATGCTGCTGCATCTGAGCCCGGCAGCACGGCCGCTGCGGACGGACCTTGCATCAGTCACTCTGGTGTCTTAGAGATGGATGATGAGGCCTTGGCAGTCCCAGATATTGCTTCTGGCAGTCACTCCTCCCGGGTGTTTCCACCTCAGTCCTCTCTGTTGTCCCTTCCAATGCTTGCACCAGCCATGCTGTTGCATCTGAGCCCGGCAGCACGGCTGCTGTGGACGGACCTTGCATCAGTCACTCTGGTGTCTTAGAGATGGATGATGAGGCCTTGGCAGTCCCAGATATTGCTTCTGGCTGTCACTCCTGCCGGGGTGTTCCCACCTCAGCCCTCTCTGTTGTCCCTTCCAATGCCTGCACCAGCCATGCTGCTGCATCTGAGCCCGGCAGCACGGCCGCTGCGGACGGACCTTGCATCAGTCACTCTGGTGTCTTAGAGATGGATGATGAGGCCTTGGCAGTCCCAGATATTGCTTCTGGCAGTCACTCCTCCCGGGTGTTTCCACCTCAGTCCTCTCTGTTGTCCCTTCCAATGCTTGCACCAGCCATGCTGCTGCATCTGAGCCCGGCAGCACGGCTGCTGCGGACGGACCTTGCATCAGTCACTCTGGTGTCTTAGAGATGGATGATGAGGCCTTGGCAGTCCCAGATATTGCTTCTGGCAGTCACTCCTCCTGGGTGTTTCCACCTCAGCCCTCTCTGTTGTCCCTTCCAATGCTTGCACCAGCCATGCTGCTGCATCTGAGCCCGGCAGCACGGCTGCTGCGGACGGACCTTGCATCAGTCACTCTGGTGTCTTAGAGATGGATGATGAGGCCTTGGCAGTCTCAGATATTGCTTCTGGCAGTCACTCCTCCTGGGTGTTTCCACCTCAGCCCTCTCTGTTGTCCCTTCCAATGCTTGCACCAGCCATGCTGCTGCATCTGAGCCCGGCAGCACGGCTGCTGCGGACGGACCTTGCATCAGTCACTCTGGTGGCTCAGAGATGGATGAGGAGGCCTTGGTAACCTCAGATATTGCTTCTGGCTGTCACTCCTGCCGGGGTGTTCCCACCTCAGCCCTCTCTGTTGTCCAAAACTGTGCTCAGTTGTCTGACCCTGGTACATTGGTGGCTGAACGGTTAGCTTTTCTTCAGCAGGCTCCTGCTAGGGAAGTGGTGGATGCAATTTACTTGGCCAATCGATCTTCTACAAAGAAATCTAACGCCCGTCATTGGGGGTAATTTTGAGAAGTGATGTTTGGCACATGATTTGGATCCTTGGGGGATGCCATGAGGATTCTTAATTTCTTGCGGGAGGGTTTTGTGCTTGGCCTCACTGTTTCTACCATCAGGGCTCAGTGGGCTGCAATCCACGTGGTTAGGGGAGCAGGGGCTGGTAGACCAGCTCCTTATATTTCAATCAATCAATCAAGGCATTTATAGAGCGCACCACTCACCCGTGAGGGTCTCAAGGCGCTGGGAGGGGGGGGGGGGTGCTGCTACTGCTCGAAGAGCCAGGTCTTGAGTTGCTTCCTGAAGCTGAGATGGTCCTGGGTCAGTCGTAGGTGAGTGGGGATTTCAAAGCTACTAAGTAATTGTTTTCTGCCGCGTCCTCCTATTTGATCTCCACCGTCTCCTTGGGATTTGTCATTGGTCCTCAAAGCTCTCACATACCTTCCTTTTGAACCTTTGCAGGCAGTGGATTTTAAGTTTCTCATTGAAAAGGTGTCTTTTCTTGTGGCCATTTGCTCAAGTAGACAGGATTTGTGAGATTGGAGCATTATTGTCAGCTGCTCCATATATTAGGTTTCTGGACGATAAGGTGATTCTCTGACCTAGTTCAGCTTTTCTGCCTGAGGTTGTGTCAAGTTTTCACACTGATTTGGGTATTGTGCTTCCTGTGTTGTTTCCATCCCCTTCGTCCGCGGAGGAGGTGACTTACACACGTTGGATCTGTCGAGAGGTTTACCAATCGACTGGGAACTGACCTCTTCCTTTCGTCAAGTGGATGCTTTCTTTGTCGCTTCTGGTTTACCCAATAAGGGTTCCTGTCCTTCCACCCCTTTCTATACCTAGGTAGATTAAGTCTGTGATGGTGAAAGTTTATGAAATTTCGGCTTCAGGCTCCTCCCCTGGCTCAGGGTCTTTCTACTCCTAGCTTGAGGGGTCACTTTTCAGGGGCTTCTTTGAAGGTTGTTTGCCCCCCACCTACCCGGAGTTCTCCTCATACTTTCCTTGATCTTTACCAGATTCAGTTGGGGGGAAGTTTTTCTTCTTGATTTGGTGAACGTTTTATCTTCAGTTTTTTCTTTGTGTTCCCACCTATTATGCCTGTATTACATGTTTATTTGTTTGCATCATTACAGTGTGTGACCCTCGTATTGTCTGGTTATATAATCAATACTAATGCTTGGGTAGGATCTCGTGTGTAAGGACAGGGTCAGATAGACGTGAGATGAAGCCGCGGTTACTTACCGGTAACCTTCATTAATCTGATTCCTGGTCTCCCCTGACAGTCTTGGTTGGGGAGGTGGGATTGATTATATAATGTTTATTCTTACTGTTGTGCTTTGTCTATGCTTGGTATTTCAACAGGAAGTGATGTCACTGTTTCCCCTTTATGGGCTGGCTGGGTTAATGGCAGCCATTTTAGGGAATTATTTATGTCAGTTAGGGAATTTGTTCTGCATTTGAGATAAATGGAGAGGAGTTGGCCTTTCGGCTAGGGCGCTCAACCTCGGACCTGGGGATCGGGGTTCGAGTCTCGGTAACAACGCTAAACATCCTGTGATGCTGGGCAAATCACTTAATCTCCCCGTGCCTAACAAAAATGAATGTGTGTCTTAACACCTTCGCCGAGGGGCTAATTCCCCCGTGCCCGGCGCCACTGTGCTCATGACGAGCTCGGCTCATCCTGCAGCACGGTGGCGCTGAGCTGATGACGAGCTGAGCTCGTCATGACTACGCCCGTTCCAATGGAACGCCCAGCACAGCAGGGGAATTATCCCCGCGTGGGCGCGGCGCAACGGTCATGACGAGCTCAGCTCGTCATCAGCACAGTGCCACCATGCTGCATGACGAGCTGAGCTCGTCATGAGCACGCAAGAGGTTAATGTAACGTAACTGGTGCTATGTAAAGCGCTCTGATACCCGATTCGGATAAAGTATGTGCTATATAATACTCTGCAAAAAACAAAATTCGCGTGTACGGACTGGGTCAGGGAAGACAGATGAGGGGGGTAATAGAAATTTTATCCTGCACCAGATAGGCTTTACCTGGGTGTAGCATGGGCGTTTCTGTGGTTCTACCCATGTATTTTGATGCAAATCCATGTTTACTAAAGGCAGAAAACCTGGGTTTGTGCCAACCCGAGAGAGATGTAACTAAAAGAAATGTCTTTAATTCTGCAGCACACATAGAAAGAGGAAATCGCCTCTAATGATTGTTGATGTTCAAGAAGCTACCTCCCTATAGGAAAATGTTGGGAAATGTAATCAGTTTATTATTTTAAAAAATGTTACTTAATTTAATACAAAATACAATTTAAAACAGTTTTGAACAACTAATCCTAACTTAGAACTACTTAAAGAAAAAACTAACAGTAACCTAAGACTACTTAAAGAAACATATACAACATACTATCTACTACAATTAACATTGTATAACATTGTAAATTAATTCGCATTAATTAATTCATTTTTAAATATTATTTTAGAACAATTCTTTTAAACTATAATCAGCCACCCAAACTAGCATTTGTATATATATATGTACATATATAATAACATGTCATGAATGATGTAGTATGTGAGGTCATAAAAATAGCATGGTGCGGGTAAAAGTTATAGTTATCTCAGTACACGATAACTAGTGAATTTCAGGATGGGTTGGAGAGACTTGCCAGAGGTCACACAGTGCACCCCACCCTTTCCTGCACACAGGCAGTGGCCTAAAAGCCTTCTGTTGATTTCTTTTAATGGGGCAACCCCCCCATACTCTGTTGTCACTGGAGTTCGACCTTTTCCTGTCTAATGGGCCGTGAAGGTGATGAGAGAGAGACACCTCTGCCTATGGCTGAATCCAAGTCTGCAGCCCCCCCTCCCCATCCAAAATGAAGGAATTTTCCCTCCTGAAGTTTATGAGCGAGCTGGAGAGAGACTGCTTTATAATGAGAAATTCAGGGATTCCAAAGAAATTCCAAGTTCCCTGATCCGTGACAGAATTTCAGTTTGTTGACATAAACTATTGTATTTATATAGAGCTTGTTACCCCTATGTGGGACATTTGTAAACATTCGGGCTCATTGGAATTCCTTAACATAGACACTGGTTATTCTTAGACTGACATATATTCAGCTCTGCTTGTATGTAGATTATGTAAAACCCCACAATGCACCGGGGTAGAATTTGGGCTCTAAAAGTAAAAGCTATTTTAATATTTAAGGATACTGCTCTGTTCAGTGCCTAACCAGTACCGTGTGTATATCAGAATTAAAGAAAGACATTGAAAGAAAATGTGATGAAATCATCCCAGTTATTATGGACTTGCTACCTGTTCAATAACTTTAAAAGGGGGGCTGGCCTCTGATTGGTGGCCTGTGGAGGGGGTGAGGTGACGTCTTCCAAAGAGCAATCTGGGGACAGGAGGTCAGCCGTGGACATGGCCTGCCCCCAGGCCTGTTATTTGAAGAGGTCTTGATGGCTGAAGATGGCTCCTGTTCACAGCAGACATGGATCCTGAGGCAGGAGAAGTGAAAGTGGGTGCCCCCGTGGGTAACCCTACACCCCACTGGCGGCGCAGACAAAGGCCTGGCGGCCCTCTGAAGCCACGAGCCCAATCCCCACGCTGATGGCCACTCCAGCGCTGTCAGCTCGCGCCGCAATCACTTTCCCTAATCCTTTGGCAAATTGACGTCAATCTTTCTTTGGTCTCAGCATCCAGCGGCTCAGATTTAAGAGCCCTCTGACAAATGAGCGGCCGCCATGACTGACGGATGGACTCACCTGTCGCTGAGGCTCCGCCCACTATTTGTCAACATGACAAAGTTCCTTTGTGGGGCGTCGGCTTACGCTGCTCACCACCACAGGTCAGTCCTGGAGACAAAAAGACAAAGATGTGAGCATTGTAAGGAATTAGTGCTGGCTAGAGAGTGGGTCAAGACGCCGCGAGCCGAAGGGCGGCCCTATGTAATGTATGCTGAATATACCTTGAGAGAAGGAGAAGGGCGTAAATGCACGCCAGGGGTCACGTGCCTTGTCTTTCCCATCAGAGGCGAGTCTGCCCTGAGCATCAACAAAATATAGTCAAAAATTCAGAATAGCTCCTCTTGAGAAAATTCTAGTAGAGATGCCAGTAAAATATCAATTTATTTATGCAGAATTAAATGCTGGCCTTTGCCTTGTTTGCACCATTTGTATAAGATCAAAGAAGTGAGGAGCAGTGTGTGAGTAAAAGTGATTCCCCTACAGTTCACAATTGTAAGTGAGGGTTAGAGCTCTCCAGCTGAGTCCAGAGCAGACAATGTTTCATAAGATCACTTCTCCTGTGTGTGGCTGAAGGAAGGAGCAGAGACAAGATTTATCTGAGGATGCTATAGGCTCGAGGTGTCCTAAATCTCAAAGATTCTTGCAACATTTCCTTGACTCTCGCAAACACTGTGCTTGCAGTGGTAAGTCAGAAGAACGGATGTGGGTTTTCAACACAACAATTAAAACTGTTGCATCCATTTTAAGTTGTTGAGACAAAAAATGCCAATATACACCCAGATTCAAAATCGTGAAGAAAGAATGTTACAGGCCATTTGTAAAAAATAAAAAATAAATAATATAGTGCATCATTTTTCTGCGCAAGCTCCCAGTCATGGGGAAATATTGCCACTTTGCAAGGAAACCCTTTGTCGTGACCTACGTGTAGAAGTGGCTCCGGTCCCCAGTGGTGTGCCTGGGCCCGCTGCACCCCAATTTCAGCTGTTTTTCCTACCTAGCTCCTAGAAGTGAGGTCTATTTTCTTTACTTGTATTAGGCCCCATAGAAGCCTTGCCATATCACTGTTCTAATTGCCAATTAGTTGATAATGACAGAGTAGTTTATGTCGTATAATTAACAGAGCTTTTCACACAATATTTGTTTGAAATGCTGCATGAAGAGTGCACCCGTGGAGGTTGGCGCTCTGCAGGTGTATCTGTAAAGGTCAAGTCTTAATGCTAAACTCTTCATTTGTACGGCAACAGAAGTGTTTGCAAATTCTCAAAAAAAATGATCTTTAGTGAATCAAATAACTTTTGAATTATTTGCAACTCTGGACAGATCACTACTTTGCAACAAAGTTATCTGTGCCTATGTCCCAGGGCTCCGCCTTTGTTAAAAATGCTATTTTAGGGTATGCAGAAACATGTTTGTGTATGGCCACTTTTGCCAGTTTTATCGCATACATTTAAAGTTCTTGTACTGTCTTCAGACTTTGGGAATCGAATCCTAGGAGATGCTGCACGCGCAGCTCTGGCGCGACTGACAGCTCCACTCAGTGACCAGGACTGACCCTCCTCAAATAATTCAGGTATCTCACCCACCCCTGCTGCATGGGCTCCACTGGGCGCCTTTGGACTAGGGGTGCGCGGCTCTCGTTGAGTTTAGCTCCACGGAATTCCACGGAGTTACATAAAAACTCGGCTAGATTCTGCAGAGTTCCGCGAGTAGCCAGATGTTGGCACGCTGTGCTGCTGGCGCTGGTTTTCAGCGCGAGAGCTTCTTCTGTGCTGTAAACCTGGCGCCATCAGATGCGTGTTTCTGCCGCTCAAGTAGATTTTCTTCTCGAGCAGCAGCATTCTCAGTGTGAACGGCAGCGACCACCTGGGTTGGGAAATTGTGCTGTGACGCGTCCAAGCACTAACAAGCCCTGGCGAGATAAGGTCCACCACGTGCCGGTTCAGAATGCCACCCATGGGCAAAAGTCCCACTGGAGGAGGACAAGGAGGTCTCGGAATCTGAAGAGAGGGAGTGCTCTGGACTGAGAACGAATGACCCTTCTCTGGCACCATGACTGTGGCGTGGCACTCACGTCTGCTCAGTATCAGAGGGAAGTCAACCTTAATGATCAACTTTTGGAAGCATCTGAGACCCTTCCTGGTGTAACATCTTTGCTTCTTCCTAAAATCCCCCCTTTCCAACCCCATATGCTGCCCAATGTCCTGACGCCTTGTTTGTCTTCTGTCCTTTCCCTCTGGTGGGCACCGCTCTCCCACGCTGACACTGGGGAGTTTCCCCCTCCTGTGGGGCGGATAAACTTGTCTGAGATGTTGATGTAAAGTGCGAGGTTTCTCTGGTGTTACGCAATTCCTATTCACACCACAGCTTGAGTTGTGTGTAAAGCGCCCAGAAGCCTCCAAGTGCTGATGTGTTCTATAAGAATGTACAATAATTAAATATTCAACTCAAGCCTTTTCCATTCACGCTCAAGGACCTCGGAAGTGAAGGGTCCACTTTGCATTGGATTTCTTCTCACCCCTTTGGGGGCTACAGATCTTAGGCCTCTCTCCCTCCTTCGTCTCCCGCTCGCCTTTGAAGGCTTCGCTCTTCATCCTCAACGCATGGACCATTCACTGCTCCCTCACCACTGCCAGCTCCTCCTCGCTTACCTGAGCTCACTCGCATACGTCATCCAGGCCTTCAGTCTTCCACTACCTCAAGACACTAATGCACAACAACGGCCCTCATTGACGAATGCTTTGCATTGGCCCTTGTGTGACGCGACTCAATGCAACACAAAACATGGCCCCCTTGTACTCACTCTTTTGAAGGCGGACATGCGCAGTGGTGCATGTTGTTGGCCCTACGAGTTACTGTGCAAACTTTAGTACATGAGGCCTCTGTGTATCCGGGGAAGGGCGTGTTTGAAAAGAGGCGGGTGCGCAGCATGGGGGGTCTGTACCTCAGAGGGATGGCGAGCCAGTGCCCGCTAGGTGGCGTATGGGCACAGGTAACAAAGGCACCCTTGCACCGTGGTGCAAGGGCGCTTGCATTAGCACTGGGCACTTGTTGGCGCTAAGCAGCACATTTTGCACCAGCACAAGGAACAGTCAGGACTGTGGCGTATAATGGTAAATATGGTCCATTTCTGCCCTTTCTCTACCGCGCAGCGCAGCAGGGTGGCTTCCGCGCGATTTCTTGACAAATTCTGGGAAAATCACTGAGGGGCAGATTTACAAGCCCCTTGCGCCTCATTTATGCCGCCGTTGCGTCACTTTTGTGATGCAGCGGCGGCGCAAATCCTGCTCCATGGTGCGGGGGGTACATACAACGTGACGCATCTGGGAGATGCGTCACGTTGTAAAGCCCTGCGCCACATGTAGACGTTCCTGCGCGGGGGGGGCGTTCGGGCGCAGGAACGCCTCCTAAAAGTGGCTGAGTGAAATCTACAAGATTTCACTCAGTCACTTTTAGGCCAATGCTGCGTCAAAACCCTGCGCTGCTTGAAGCAGGCGTAAGGATTGACACAGCATTAACTAGATAGGGCCCCCCAGGGCATTGCTGGAGCTGCGTCGCGCTTGCGACGCAACTCCAGCAATGCGTCTCTTTTACGGCACAGATGCGTCACACATCTGTGCCGTTTTTGCCCCATGGTGCGCCGCATTGTAAATGCGGCGCATCCATGATGGCGGAGCTGTGGGGCACAATAACTGGCGCATCCCCGCTGATACGCAGGGATGCGCCAGTTATTGTAAATATGCCCCTTAATCTACACGTGCCTTACAAAAATGAATGTGTCCTTGTGTAACACAACTGGTGCTCATGTAAAGCGCTCTGATACCCGATTCGGGTCAAGTTGGCGCTATATAAAACTATGGGAAAAAAGCCCCCCTAGAGGATCCCACCCGTGAGCTAGTTCTCTGTTACCCCAAGTGTCGCTCTGGCTGCTGCAGAGAAGCTGTCTGTGCGGCTTTAGCCAGTTCCTGTCCGGACCCCAGGCACGCGCCCCTCCTGGCCTCTGGTGCCCGTGGCGGATGGCTTGAAAGTACTCCGTCTCCTATAAATTAATAGATGAATGAATGAATGAATGAATGGATGGATGAATGAATGCAGTCCTCTCAATAGCTAATGACCTATTACACATTTGTAGCGTGCTGTAGTTGAAAGGCGTCATTGCCGGCACCATACAGATTTCACCCTTGAAAAGCACACAATGGGGCAGATTTACAAGACCCTTGTGCCTCTTAGCGACACCATTGCGTCACTTTTTATGATGCAACGGTGGCGCAAACAATGCGCCCTATTTACAACGTGACGCATCTAGGGAGGTGCGTCACGTTGTAAAACCCTGTTCTACTTTATGCCTGCATCAGGTATAATGTATGCAGGGGGCGTTCCTACGCAGGAAAGCCTCATAAAAGTGATGCAGTGAAATCTACAAGATTTAACTGTGTCACTTTTAGGACGCCACTGCGTCAAAACCTTACGCCTGCCTGAAGCAGGTGTAAGGAGTGACGCAATGTAGTGGGAATCAGCCACAAAATGCATTGCTGGAGTTGCGTCGTGCTTGCGACACAACTCCAGCAATGTGTGAATTTCTGACGCATCTGTAAATTTTTCTGCCATGGTACGCCATATTGTAAATACGGCGCATCCATGGTGGCGCAAGCATTTTTTAGGGTGGCGCAAAGAAAGTGACGCATCTCTATAGATGCGTCACTATCTTGTAAATCTGCCCCAGGGTGTTTTAAAGTGTAGACTTTCGGGTGTGGGTTCCCTCTGTCCCAGCACCCTCTCCACTTTAAGTCTGTTCTCAGCACCACTGGGTGGTGGTCGCTGCCCTGATTGGCTCCCACATTTTTAAACATTACCGTAATTGAAGAGGTCACAGCAACACCTGTGGTCCTTCAAAAACAAAGCACCCACACTTCCTTGGGTAATGGCACTGATCTGACCACCTGTGGAAGTATTTATATCTAGAATATTCTATCAATAGATGAGGTTTGAGATGTTCTGTACAGAGGGGTTCACTCCCCCGGATGCAAAGTTCACATAATAAGAAACCTCGCGGATCAGGGGTGAAGCTCAGAGAATCCGCACAAAGGAGCAGGTGAGGCGACCCTCGACACGACTTAAAACAAAGCATGACACGTCACCGACCTCAAATGAAGAGCAGATGAAAGGACCCGCGGATCCGGGGGCTGGAGGGGGGGCGCGGTGTCTCAGGGGTCTCAGCTTTCCAACTCCCCCCGAGGGGCCTGGCGACTAATGAATTGTTTCTGAATATTTACAGCGAGCCTTGGGGTCAGTTCAAAGGTCACCTTCACCCCCCCAGGTGATGGATGTGAGCACAGACAACAGGTGGAGCCACCCCAGCAGCAGGGAGAAGAAACTGACACATCTGGCCTGGCTATGTTTACTTCCGCTTCCGGTGCAAATCTACAGGAGAAGAGACTTCCTTATGGAAGAGGCTGGGTCTGGAGGTTGGGGAATCAGGAATATGCGTTGTATTGGCAAATACTATTGGTTCCCCTGGCAGACGCGTCCAACAAAGCAGAGCCCGCCAGGGCACAAGGCTGTGTATGTATGTGGGGTGTGGTTGTGTGGCAAATGCACCCCAGTATTACAACGCACACAGCACTAGAGCATTATCTTACACTGCAGAGCATCGCCATCTTTGCAACTTACCAAAGGGTGAATACCTTTAATTGGCAACTTTTCTAAACAAACTTTTCCCCGTGTCTTTGGCAATTCACCAATAGCATCGAAAGCGGAAGCCGAAGAAAAGACAGAGCTGTTCTGGGTCTGCAGCAGGGTGGGGGGTCATTTAAAAATACAATGGGGCAGATTTATGAAGGCCTTGCGCCGCCGGTGCGTCACTTTTTCCCATGTTAAAAATGACGCACCGGCGGCGCAAGGCCTTCATAAATCTGCCCCAATGTGTTGTATTTTTTTGTAAAGCGCACGGCTGCCCACGCGACGGGGCGTCCCGGTGGAACCCATCCTGGCTTTCCCTGTGCGGTGTCCACTCCTGGGCACCCCCAAGGTGGAGGCCAGGCATCCCAGCGCTGCTGGGGCCGTTGTGGAGATTAAGCAAGCTATTGCCCAGAGTCGCAGAGTGTGAACCCGTGAGTCGAGTAGGCACCGAGGCGAGAATTATCAGGTCCGGGGAAATTGAGCCCAAGACCCGCCGAGGCGGGGAATTGAACCCCGGTCCCGGGCCAGACCTCTGCATCAGGGTCTGCCGCTCTAACCATTGAGTAACAGGTTTCCTTGAGTGCTGCACCTAAGGAGCTCGTAAAAGATAAGGCCAGGCAGAAATTGCATCTTTATTTTGCTCTTTCCTTTTGCATATATTTAGAATTTGTCATAACATTTATTGCATTTGAGGCTCCTTCGATGTGAGCATTGAAGGAGGCGAGGGGTTTCTTGGCGCTGTGCATTCTCAGGGGTCCAGTAGGGCTGGACTGGACCCTCATCATACAACGTAAAACGATGCCCCCCCTCCAGAATGTGACGAGGGGCCCCTGATACTTGTATGTGAATTCATAGAAAGATGATTTCATTGGACACCTTTGCTGAGAAACCATTTCACCTCAACTGTTTCATGGAAATCTGCCGGATGAATGGCATTTGTCTTTTCATAGAAATAGTAAATACCAGCTTTTGTAAAGCGCACAGCTACCTCCGGAGGGGTGTCCCGGCGCTGGGGGACGTCGAGAAGATTACGCGAGCTATTGCTCAGAGTCACAAGGTGCTGGGTTGACCTGCCGCCGGCGATCGAACCGTGACCCCGTGTTCCAGAGTCAGGCGCCATGGCCGCTGCGCCACACCTCTTCCCTTCATTCCCTTCAATTCACAGAATGTCTTTTTTAACATTTGTTTTTTACACGCCATGTAAAGTGGTACATGTGAGATGCAGGACTCTCAATGCGATTCACAAAGCCGTGCAGAGCCACCCCGCGTGGCTTCGAGTGCCCTCATAAAGCATAAGTACGATGACGCAGCGCAAATTGCTGCGTCGCCTTACGCTGCGCCCAGGACGCATTCCATTGGGGGTTTCCCACGCAACACCCGTTAAATGTGACGCTGCCCCGGATTTACAAAGTGATGTAAACCGGGGGAAGCTCCAAATCCATACGCCGCCCGAGGTGAGGCGTAACGAGGAGAAATACGTTTATGTTTTTTCCTCCTTCTGCAGCACACGTAGAAAGAGGAAAACACCTGTTAGGACTGTTCTTGTGCAGGACGGTGCCCCTTTCTGCACAAAAGCAATCCTGAAAGCAATAGAGGTCCCCGTGCACAATGGTGCAAGGGTGCCTGCATTAGCGCTCGGCTGCTACTGAGATCCGCATCAAGAAAGCTACTTCTTGCAAAGTCGCTCAACAATAGTCAATCGATGACACTTCCAATGATGTCATTTTCAGAGATTTCACATTCATGCAAATTAGGGGGCATCACAGATTACCTTTCTGGCCGGGCCCCAAAAATCCTAGCAATGTGTCTCCAGTGCACGTGAAAACCACCCTGTGTTTAGTGCATATGTCTCTCTAGTGCACGTGAAAACCACCCTGTGTTTAGTGCATATGTGTCTCTAGTGCACGTGAAAACCACCCTGTGTTTAGTGCATATGTGTCTCCAGTGCACGTGAAAACCACATTGTGTGTAGTGGATCTGAGGAAAATTGAATTTTGCCTTGTCATATGTGCCTACGTGTTCCCCATCCTATGTTATATGTGCATGATCGATATGCATATATCCCCCTATGATCGATTAAAGACGCAATCATAGTTGTGTCCAACTCTAGTATGCCAGTATCCAGTTCTCGTGAAAGCAACGAGTATTAGGCCTATGTTGCCACGTTTTACAGTGTGCACGTTATATTCCCCGCATTGTCCCCGTTTCTAGGCCTCAAAGGGCCCGGACACCAGATTCAAGCTCCAGTCTCCTGAACCCACTCCGAGGAGCGAAGCAGCCCCCACCTGCATCCCTGACCCTTCACTTACTTCCTGCCGCGCAGCGCGGTGCCCGGCCTGGCTATGCCTGCCTGTCTGCCAAGGATATGTTATGCCTCTAGTTATCAGTTCAGCTCTCCGTCTTCACATTCCTAAGCTAGTGAACCGTATAAACAGCTTCAGCTATAGTCTAGTCTTTATGTCTCCATGCAAGAGAATTACTGTATTAATATTCATAGAAGATTCATAGCACACGCAATACATGTAGAATATATGCATGCACCAGCCTTAGTGCCAAGTAGCTTTTGCCCTGATAACTTTTAGATTCTATCAACATGTACTCTAAACACCAGATACCAGATATGCTATAGGTACATGTCGTCCTGACACCGCAGACTTTAGTCTCCTCTTCTAGTGCAGAAGTCATAGCCCCCAGTTCTCCCCGGTAACACGTCATTGCCCATTTGCGCGCACCACTAGGTTAAAGGTCCCAGCTGCTCAGGTAGCCTCCTTCATGTTTCCGCCCACTTTATGACACTTCTGTGACGTTCTCATCACATGTCTACGTGCACGCCCTGTGCACGCCTTCTTTTCACGCCCATGTCTTCTTATCTTACGCTTGTCACTAGTTACGCCTACTGTATGTAATGTAATTGTGATATTTTACTATATATACCTTGTACTGTTGATGAAACGTCGCAGCTGCCTCTCTATTTTATTTCAGGCTGTCCCGATCCTGTCCCTTCCCTTTTGCCTGAATAAAGCCCGTTCGACTCAGATTCCTCGGATCCTGCCTCTTATTTATTGAGCTATCTGTTATTGTTAATGTATTCAAAAATAGTACCGGTAATTAATTATGTATTTACCACATAAATGGCGCCCGAATAGGGACGAGCCCCTTCCCCACGCGCTGGCGATGTAACGCAGGCCCCCTGACCCTTCTACAGCCGTGACGGAACTCTACCGTGCACGTGCAGATATTTCTGCTTCAAGTCTCCCTCAGGCCCACGGAGGAGACGGGAACTGCGGTCCGGCATCCAGACGAGGCGGTGTGGAATGCGGTTCGTCCCGACCAGAGCCCAAGCCGAGAGTGCAAGGTCCGAGGTATCCGGAGGCCCACCTGTTTCTGAAGTCCGAAGTTCGTAGTCCGACGTCGTAGCAGTCCAGTCCAGTCCGAGGCCTTCAGTTTCTGCTTCCCGGTGAGTACCGTTGCGGGGGAAGTATCTAGACAGGATCATTAGTTTGTTCCTGGTCCGATGGGTTTGGGTACACAGATCCAGTCCGAAGTATTCACCTAGGTGGATACGGTATGACGTGTCTCTTTATGAGACCGGTATGTTCTGTACTGTTTTAGCAGTGCATCCAGTAATTCTAGTAAGTCCGTTCTCGAGAAATTCAAGTGTTATGTTTTCAGTGTATTAGGTAGTATTCTGCTCGAACTGTCATTAATGTATTTCTATGTCGTGGTATGAGTGATTTGTTTGCCATTTCATTACTGTGATTATTGTGTATTGTGTTCCAAGTATAACTCAGCCATGCCTCTGTTCTCGAAATTACGTCAGATAAAAACCAGAAAAGGGTTACTCGAAGAAGCAGTTCCTGTCCCCCCTAGGGACAGTCCTGGACATTTCATGTATCACAAGCATGGCTTAGATGCCATATTATATCTAGACTTATGGGCGGATTATACGAAAGATCTTGAAGAGAAATATAGATGGCCTGTATCAGGTACATGGGATGCCGAGTGCATCATGCGAGTAGAAGAAGCATTATGGAAAAAGAAAGCCAGACAGTCCCAGAAAGATGCCATCGAGTTATGGCGCAAAGAATCTCATAAAAGAACCGAAAAAGAATTCAGAAAAACAGAATTAAGTAGGGAATCCTCAGAAAAAGCCCAAGAAAGGGAATTAATCGAAGAAGGTGAACGAGTTAGAGCAGAACAGTCAGACAGACAGAGAAATGCCCTTATTAAAGGTATGTATCCTCTTCTTGCCGAGGGCTTGCCAAAGGCAACCCCGGAAGCACCCTGTAATTTACCGCCACCATTGGTCCCGATTAAGCTACGTCATAAACCGACCGCAGCTGAAATATTTCTTTCGTCCTACTTGGACGACACAGTTCCAGCATATGCAAATCCTATTCCGCCTGCTCACCCACAGCCTCCTGTGAATAATGTAATTCCTGTTCCTCCAGCCACTGGTCCCGGGGGCCAAGTTAAAGTGACAGTACCCCCGGACCAGCCCACAGTAAATGTACCCGTTGTGCCAGTCACTTTACCAGCACGTCCAGTATTAACCGATGATTCTAGTTCAGGAGCAGTGGGGGGAAGTGCTCCTATCACCCCGCCTCAAGTAAGACGACTGACGTCGCATGACGCAGCGTTACAGCGTACGCCAAAACTGGCTACACACGCAGACCTCAAGCGACTTCTTACTGACTGTATATATGATCCAGTTCCAGGCGAAGATCACATGGTAATATATTCATTACGTTTAAGACGGGTTGCCACCTTTCTGGCCACCCTGCCCGATATGAGGGAACATCTAGACAGAATATATCGTTTTATCCGTACAGGAGAGAATCCAGGAAGTGTTCACGAAGCTATGGCATACAGAAAAACCGAGACTCAACACATGATTTTACAGTTCTTGATTAACTGTTTAATAAGAGAACAAGATTATCCTGATAAAGATAAAGAAGAGATGAAAGGTCTGACTAAGTGGAGTGACAATATAGCCGAGGGAAAACACAAGACACAAGGTAGTGTAGATAGTATGTACAAGAAAATTCATAAGGAAATTATAAGTATACACCAGAAAGAGGTAGCAAAAAGAGCAACCGAGAAAGAGTATGACTCTTCTAATGAAGAGGTAGACAGCGAGAATCCCTCCAGAATAGCGTATGTAGGTAGAACTAGACTTTCCGACCGACATTCACGCCTAGATTACAAGAAAGTTTTTCCTCCTACAGTACCAGAACAGTGTTCTCTTGAACAAGTATTCCAGGCCACCGATCAGATTCTGAAATCACGAATAGGTTATAGCGAGCTTAGTACCATGCATGAGCAAGAACTAGCCCGATCAGCAGTCCGATGGACTAGTGATTCTACCACATTTCCAGATGAAATAGTGGCCCAAACGTTTCTGAAACTGCCCCCAGCCGAGCAGCGTCTGGTGGGTACGTATATGATCCAGCACCTCATTACACTGTATGAGGATCAGCATTCTGATCCAGGTCCTCTACATGATGTATTAAACGAGTTACTCCTAAACAGATGGAAAGGTCTAGGTACCGATTTAATCAGTGTCATATTAGAACAGCGCCACAAATACAGAACGTTCCTGAATCCACATTTTGTTCCCGTTCAACCCCCAGAAAGAAAATCATTCTACATAGACAGACAGAATCCGTTACGAGAAGTACACCCAGTTAGGACAACGGGTGGTGATCTAGAACGAGTATTTGTCTACACCCCTATCACGAAAATAGAACTTCTTGAAATGAAAAAGTTAATACCCTGTCACGATAAAGATCCAGCAGGGTTCCACCGTGAATTAAAGGATATGCTCCGTATGGGAGAATACACGTATCCTGATATCATTAAAATGTTAAAGGTCCTGTTGCCTGCGGGCATATATGAAAAACTAAAAGAAAAAGAATGGGAGGTGGGAGAGAAAAAGATAGATTGGACCGCATTAGAAACTGAAGATAACACACGAGTTCCAGGTACCGGGCTTGGGGATAAAGCTAAAGCATTGCCCGAGTTATTAATACAAGTTTTGCCAAGATTACTAGCCACGAAAAAGGAAGATTGGGATGCCATCTCAGCCTGTAAACAGAAACAAGACGAAGATACTAGTGATTTCTATTCTAGATTTGAGAAATGTTTCATTATTAATAGTGGTCTGAAAACGAGTAGTGAATCGTATCCCCATCTTTTTGTTACCAAACTAGTCGAGAATTCAAGTCCACAAGTTAAAAATCGAGTACTGAAAGTCGAAAGTACCTGGCAAGCTAATACTCCGTCACAGATGCTCCAGATGCTACAGTACCACCAGAACAGAATCAGGGAAGAGCAGGAACACGAAAGGAGACGTATGAAAGACACGAAAATGAAAGTACTAGTTTCACAGTCTGTTCCGCAAGATAGTCAGAAGAGGGGTCCGAATCAAGCCAGTCATCCTGCAGCTCCCGTTAAAGGGACATGTGTAGGAGAGTAGGGTCTGCTATCCTATGGTCACCCCAAATTTTTGCTTTTTGCTTCACTGGTTTTCGACTACTGAGGCTGTGGGCCTGCTGATCAGACCCCCAGCCTGCTGTTCTCTCACTAAATTACTGACACATGTGCTATAGGCACATACCAATTGGAAATGGACTCCTTGTCAGCCCCTGTATAATGCACTATAGGTGCCCAGGGCATAGGGGCCACCAAGGCCTACCAGGGGCTGCAGCATATCTTTTGCCACCCCTGGCTGGTTCTTAAATTGACACAACTGGCTGATCACTCAGCTGGGGTAAGGTGGTGTAAACACCCCTTGCTTAGATATAGTATACCTATATCTAAACCTATATCTGGACACATGTAAACCTGTGAGCCACTCCTATGGAAGGCCTCATCAATCCTGGAGGCAGAGTGCGTGGTTATGTGAGATGGAGCTCTAGCATGAGCTGAGCCTGTCTGCAGCTGTCGGGAACAACTCCCTAAGCTGTTTCAGGATAATGCCATACCATATACTCTTAAGTGCCTTATAATCCTCGCGGTTAAATAGCAACTTTGGTTTGGCTTTATCAAAACATGTCGTTTAAGGTGTCATACGATTTGGAATACCATCCCCTCGCCAGTTCTGGCGACGGGGATGGCATTCCACCCCTCTAGAGGGGTAAGACATGTTGCTTTACTGAAACGCGGTTAATTTCTCCAAAGACCTTAGATCCACAAAATGGATGCCTCTGCCACAGACAAATGTCTGGACCCCTGTAGCTGACCGAAACTCAGCCAAAGGGGTCCTGGACAAAGGGTTTCCTGTCACAGGAGGGTGTCACCGCCCTCCAGACAGGAGATAGTGGATTGTAGCAGGGAGGTTTGAAAGAAACCAGACACTGCTTGGGGCGCACAAGGCTGCCCCTTGCATAATCCGGCCAAACCGGTTCTGGGGCACTCCAGCCCTCGTGCCAGGGCGGCCTGGATCAAAGGAAGGGGGTGTATCCACCCACTTCCTGGGTCCCACCCATAGGGGAGGACCTAGCAGGTAATCACGCCCCCCAGATTCGAATAAGAGTGGGAGCAGTGCCAATGCACATCAGATTTCCTGGAAGAAACATTTGAAACAAAATTCTGGACCCTTCGCCCTCCATCTCAACGTGGAAGCCCGAAGAATCTCCCTTGTGGTCAAGGAGTGACCACCCTGCAGCAGCAGGCACCATCCAGCCCTCGACGTCTACTTAGTTGCAGTTCCCGCCAGAACTCGAGCGACTGAGATCGACGAGATCAAGCCTGCCTCCCTTCTAACAGCCCGATCCACAGTCCCTGCAAAGCTGAGACCCGTGGAGGCGACCGGAAGCGTGGGGCACGCCATCTTGAATTGACCACGAGACGCTGACCGTGCAGCCCACGAGTGACCCTCGCAGCTGTACACCGGGGTTTGAGAAGCCCCCACCCTGAGCTACTCCTGAGCCGAAGTTCAGCCCTCCACACTCGACGAGTGCTGCGTGGGGCCCTTCTGCTCTATTTGGCTCAACGCGTTGGCCCGGTCACTTGCCAGCTGGCTAGTGGTCCCTGTGCCGACGAAACGACTAAGAAGACTCGTGAATCTGGTTGCTCCAGATCCACACCAGCTCCCCTGAAAAGGAGCCCCGACTCTGACCTTCCTGGTCCGAGTGAGAAGCAATCTTCTGATCCCGCGTGGATTGCTCTTGCCAAGGCTTGTTTGCTCCAAACTTGAAGCTGACTGCACCGACGGTGAGAGCCTGCGTGGGACAGATCGTGACCTGCTCCTGGACGTCGCAGATGCCCCAGAGCCCACGTGACAGCGGAGAGAAGCTCCTCGACGACCACCTGATTGCGCCCGACATTGCCTGGTTCCGTCCTGGTTCCACCCTGGTCACTGCTGAGTGACCCAGACTCTGTCCCCTCTGCTTTCAGGTACTCTTCGACTTGAGTCCACCCTTGGACTCCACCGGACACTTCATCTTTAACCCGCCTGCAGCCCTTTCAGCTTCAAGCACCAAGAGCCTGCGTGTCAGAACCCGACGCCACTTCGACCCTGTGCACCCACTTCCTGTGGGTGAGGTAACTTTGCTCCGCCGGTGTTCCCACACTGGTGCACACCTCTAGGGTCTGTGTCTTAAGTTTTGTTCCTCTAGGTTCAGCGGAAGTGTCCTTAAACTTTAACTTTACACTTTTTACGCACCATTGGTTAACATTGGTGCATGCGTGCGCTTTCCGCACTGCTCCCGAATCCCGAGGGCCGTTCCCGACTTCAGCATTGCTTGTCCCGACTGCTCCCAGCGATTCCCTAGGCCCTAGGCCTAACCACTGCTCGAGTGGCATCTCTTATACCACTTGTTTAGTATATGGTTTGAGTGGCCCCCTGCCCTCATCCATAATTGTGCAACTTTGTATGTTTAAACAGTGCTTTTGATTTAACGCTTGTGCCCCTTTATTCATAAAGAATACTGGGGATTGTTTTTAGTAATAAATACATATATTTTTATAATATATACTTGTGTGGTGTCCTTTCATTTGATATTACAGGATTGTATGTGGTAAAACAGCTCGCTTAACACGACCTCTTAAGTTAAGCCTTTAGGCTGCTTAGTCCATGCTACCCCTAGGATAGCTTGTCTAATAAGGTTGACTTACAACCAGACACCATAAGGGATTGTTTGGTCTGATAACAGGTGGTTCCAGAATTGGAAACATCACCTATCAGGCCAACTTCTCACATTGGTGAGCAGCGGTGCGGATTTGAGCTTGCTGTTGTTTTACCATTGCAATCTTTGTATCAAATTGAAAGATCACATCAAGTACCTCTAGGTACATATAAATCAAAAGCTTAGCATATTAAGTTCTACTGAACTTAGTAGTTGTAGATTAAAGGGATTAGCACACCCTGACTACAACTCACTAGCAAGGTACAGTAAGAAAACACTTAGTGTAGGTAAGTGCACCACTTACACCTCACTAGTAACCATGTCTGACACAGGAAAAGCCTCAGGGTCTACTCCTGTGACAGTTGACCTTACCCAGGCAACTTTTGGATATGACAAATTAACCCGTAGAGACTTGATTGCCTTGTGCAAAGCAAGAGGGTTAAAAAGGGGCAGAAGTCCCACCTGCCTAATCCTGGTAGAAATCCTAGAGCAGGATGACTTAGAAAAGGCGAAGCAAGCTTCCCTAGAAACAGGAAATGGAGGGAACCCCCCTGTAACTGACCTCCCTCAGGAGGAAGATGATGATGAAGAAGAGGAGGAGGAGGACTCAGAAGTTGAGGACTTAGAAGTTCAGGATCAGGGTAGCCAGGTTCCAGTTGCCAGGCTTAGCAAGGCCAACTTGGACCTACTGGGGAATGGAGAGGGCCAGCACCTCCCCAGAACCCACCATGTTATTCTCCCAGGCAACAGAAGGGTGAGATCTCCCTCAGGGGACTCTCATATTTCTAGTGCCTCCAGAGAATCAGAGAGAGGCATGACTGCTTCTCAGAAAGCTGAGCATAGGGCTAGAATGAGGGCTGTCAAACTCCAGATAGAGAGAGAGGAGGTAGCCCTGAGTCAAGCTAGACTTACCTTAGCTCAAGCTAAACTTGCCTTGGCAAGAGAGCAGAAATTAAGTGGCTTAGATGCCACTGGTGGCAGCAATTTTCCAAGAGAAAAAGACAGGGGCTATGACAATAGAAACCTGACTAAAATTGTGGCCCCCTTCAAAGAAGGGGATGACATCCACAAATGGATGACTGCTCTTGAGAGAGCCTGCATGGTACAGCAGGTTCCTGAGGAACAGTGGGCTGCAATTTTGTGGTACTCCTTTTCTGAGAAAGGGAGGGACAGGCTCCTCACAGTTAGACCTGAGGATGCCAAAAACTACTCTGTTTTGAAGAGTGCTCTTATTGATGGGTTTGGCCTAACCACTGAGCAATACAGGTTGTTGTTCAGAGACACCCAAAAAGCACAGACTCAAGACTGGACTGATTTTGTGGAGTGTGCCACTAAGGCTTTGGAGGGTTGGTTGCAGGGAAGTAAAGTTTCAGACTATACAGGATTGTACAATCTTATGATGAGAGAACAGATCCTTAATAACTGCACAAACCAGCTGTTGCATCAATACCTTATTGACTCTGATCTGACCTCTCCCCAAGAATTGGGAAAGAAGGCAGACAAATGGGTCAGAACAAGGATTAAGCAGAAACCCCAGAACCAAGGTGGTGACCAGAAGAAAACAGACCAGAAGGGTGGTAATCAGAATCAGAAAGATAAAGAAAAAGACCAGAAGTCTTCAGGCCCCCAAACTAATAGTAAGGAGGGTGGTTCCCAAAATGGTAACAAGAAGAAGAAGAACAAAGGTCCAAAGACACCTTGGTGTAATACCTGCAAATCAGTTTCACACTGGGGCAGTGAGTGCACCAAGGCAAATCCAGTTCCCACCACTACAGCTCCTAAAGCAACTGCAACCCCAAGTACAGTAAGCAGTGGTGGAACACAGTCCAAGGGTGTAGCTGGTTTGACCCTGGGTATTGAAGTAGGATCTGGCCTAGTCAGAATCCCTACACAGGCAGTTCTCCTGTATGATGTGGACATTGAGTTGCCCACTGCAGTAAGCCCCAGTAACCTGGGCAAATACAGGCAGACTCCCTTAATTAATGAGAAACTGGCTCAAGCCTACAGGGACACATGTGCCAGTGTCACAATGGTGACACCTGACTTTGTGGACCCTGGACAGATTGTACTAGGAGAGAGCTACCTAGTAACCAATGCAAGCAACTCCACTACTTCCCATAGTGTGGCAGTTGTGAACTTCTCCTGGGGAGGAGTTGATGGCCTAAAGAAAGTTGTGGTGAGTGCAGACCTACCAGTAGACTGTCTGTTAGGCAATGACCTTGAAAGCTCAGCATGGTCAGAAGTGGAGTACAGGACTCATGCAGAAATGCTAGGGATTTCAGAGCATGTCCTTGCCATGACAAGGGCTCAGGCTAAGAAGTGCCTTCCTGAACCAGTGGTGGATCTTGGAACAATAGACCATCCACAACCCAAGAGAAGGAGCAAGAGAGGAAAGGCTCAGCCTTCCACCTTGCCCCAGGTTGAGGATCAAGTTTCAGAGGAAACTGATTCTGCAGTCCAAGAGGAGACTGTCTCTGAGGAGCTTGAACCTGACCAGGTTGAGTTTCTGGGGACAGGGGGACCCTCAAGGGCAGACCTGAGGCAGGCTCAATTAGATTGCCCTTCCCTTGGACCCCTCAGACAGCAGGCTGCTGCTGAGGCTGCTGGGGATGCCCAAGGTACCCATACTGTGTATTGGGATGATGGACTCCTTTACTCAGAGGCTAGAGACCCCAAGCCTGGCATGACCAGGAGGTTGGTTATACCTCTGCAGTTTAGGGGGTTCCTTCTTACTTTGGCCCATGATATTCCCCTTGCAGGACACTTAGGCCAGAACAAGACGTGGGACAGGCTTGTCTCACACTTTCACTGGCCTCACATGTCAGAGAATGTCAAGGAGTTTTGTCGCTCCTGTGTCACTTGCCAAGCCAGTGGTAAGTCAGGTGGCACAACAAAGGCCCCCCTAATACCACTACCTGTGGTGGGGGTCCCCTTTGAGAGAGTTGGAATTGATATTGTGGGTCCAATGGACCCCCAAACAGCATCTGGGAACAGATTCATACTGGTGGTAGTGGATCATGCCACCAGGTATCCAGAGGCTATTCCCCTAAGGACCACCACAGCACCTGTGGTGGCAAAGGCCCTCATTGCAGTTTTCTCAAGAGTGGGCTTTCCTAAGGAGGTACTATCAGATAGAGGCACGAATTTTATGTCTAGCTATCTGAAAGCAATGTGGAAGGAATGTGGAGTAAACTATAAGTTTACCACCCCATATCATCCACAGTGCAATGGGCTTGTGGAGAGATTTAACAAGACCCTTAAAGGCATGATAAAAGGATTACCAGAGAAGCTCAGGCGGAAATGGGACATTCTTTTACCCTGCCTGCTCTTTGCTTACAGAGAGGTCCCACAGAAGGGGGTTGGCTACAGCCCTTTTGAACTTTTGTTTGGCCACCCTGTGAGAGGTCCATTGTGTTTGGTGAAAGAAGGATGGGAGTTACCTCTCAAACAACCCAAACTAGACATAGTGGACTATGTACTTGGTCTCCGCTCCAGGATGGCTGAGTACATGGAAAGAGCATCTAAAAACCTGGAGGCCAGCCAAGAATTACAGAAAGCTTGGCATGACCAAAAGGCTGTGCTGGTAGAGTTCCAACCAGGACAGAAGGTATGGGTACTGGAGCCAGTGGCTCCAGCAGCACTCCAAGACAAATGGAGTGGACCCTATCCTATTATTGCAAAGAAGGGAGAGGTCACCTACTTGGTGGACTTTGGGACACCCAGGAGCCCTCACAGGGTAATCCATGTGAATCGCTTGAAAGCATTTGTGGACAGGGAGGACATGAGCTTGCTCATGGCCACAGATGGGGAACAGGAGGAAGAGAGTGACCCTCTCCCAGACCTGCTTTCTCAGAACCCTGATGATGGTTCAGTTGATGGAGTAGCCTTGGCAGGCAGCCTCACTGACCAGCAACAGATGGACTGCAGACAAGTTTTGCAGGCCCACAGGCATTTGTTTTCACTCACACCCAGCCAGACTGACTGGTGTACCCATGTAGTGGACACTGGTGACAGTCTGCCTGTCAAGAATAAGATCTACAGGCAGCCTGATCATGTCAGGGATTGCATCAAGGCTGAGGTGCAAAAGATGTTGGAGCTTGGAGTGATTGAGCCATCAGAGAGCCCATGGGCCAGCCCAGTAGTCCTGGTGCAAAACCTCATACCCAAGATGGAAAGAGAGAAATGAGGTTTTGCGTGGATTACAGGGGTCTCAATGCTGTCACTAGGACAGATGCTCACCCCCATTCCAAGAGCAGATGAGCTCATTGACAGATTGGCTTCTGCCAAGTTTCTGAGCACATTCGATCTGACAGCTGGCTACTGGCAAATCAGACTAGCTGAGGAGTCAAAGGCCAAGACAGCATTCTCTAACCCTAGTGGACATTATCAGTTTGTGGTAATGCCCTTTGGTTTGAAGAATGCACCTGCCACTTTCCAAAGGTTGGTGAACCAAGTCCTTACTGGGTTGGATGACTTTTGTTGCAGCTTATCTGGATGATATTGCTGTCTTTAGCTCCACCTGGGAGGATCACCTGATCCACCTGAAGAGAGTTTTGGAGGCCCTGCAGAAGGCAGGCCTAACTATCAAGGCCACTAAGTGCCAGATAGGGCAGAGTAAGGTTGTATACCTGGGCCATCTAGTAGGTGGAGGCCAGGTTCAGCCACTGGAGAGCAAAATCCAGGCCATACAGGACTGGGCTCCTCCAGTTACCCAGACACAAGTCAGAGCCTTCTTGGGCCTGACTGGGTATTACAGGAAGTTTGTGAAGAACTATGGGTCTATAGTGACACCATTAAATGACTTGACATCCAAGAAGATGCCAAAAAAGGTTCAGTGGAAAGTTAGCTGTCAGAAGGCATTTGAAGACCTGAAGAAGGCCATGTGCTCTGCACCTATCCTAAAGAGTCCTGACTACTCCAAACAGTTCATTGTACAGACAGATGCTTCTGAGTTGGGGGTGGGAGCTGTGCTCTCACAACTTAATCAAGATGGTCAAGACCAGCCTATTGCTTTCATTAGCAGGGAGGCTAACTCCCAGAGAGAAGCGTTGGTCAGCCATTGAGAGGGAGGCCTTTGCTGTGGTTTGGGCATTTAAAGAAGTTGAGGTCCTACTTGTTTGGAACTCACTTCCTGGTGCAAACAGACCATAAGCCCCTCTTATGGCTTAATCAGATGAAGGGTGAAAATCCCAAACTGCTCAGGTGGTCCATTTCCCTACAGGGGATGGACTTTACAGTGGAGCACCGCCCAGGGACTGACCATGGTAATGCAGATGGTCTCTCCCGGTACTTCCACTTAGAACATGAAGACTTATCTGGTCAAGGTTAGTTTAATGTCCCTGCGTTTGGGGGGGGGGGGTTGTGTAGGAGAGTAGGGTCTGCTATCCTATGGTCACCCCAAAATTTTTGCTTTTTGCTTCACTGGTTTTCGACTACTGAGGCTGTGGGCCTGCTGATCAGACCCCCAGCCTGCTGTTCTCTCACTAAATTACTGACACATGTGCTATAGGCACATACCAATTGGAAATGGACTCCTTGTCAGCCCCTGTATAATGCACTATAGGTGCCCAGGGCATAGGGGCCACCAAGGCCTACCAGGGGCTGCAGCATATCTTTTGCCACCCTGGCTGGTTCTTAAATTGACACAACTGGCTGATCACTCAGCTGGGGTAAGGTGGTGTAAACACCCCTTGCTTAGATATAGTATACCTATATCTAAACCTATATCTGGACACATGTAAACCTGTGAGCCACTCCTATGGAAGGCCTCATCAATCCTGGAGGCAGAGTGCGTGGTTATGTGAGATGGAGCTCTAGCATGAGCTGAGCCTGTCTGCAGCTGTCGGGAACAACTCCCTAAGCTGTTTCAGGATAATGCCATACCATATACTCTTAAGTGCCTTATAATCCTCGCGGTTAAATAGCAACTTTGGTTTGGCTTTATCAAAACATGTCGTGTAAGGTGTCATACGATTTGGAATACCATCCCCTCGCCAGTTCTGGCGACGGGGATGGCATTCCACCCCTCTAGAGGGGTAAGACATGTTGCTTTACTGAAACGCGGTTAATTTCTCCAAAGACCTTAGATCCACAAAATGGATGCCTCTGCCACAGACAAATGTCTGGACCCCTGTAGCTGACCGAAACTCAGCCAAAGGGGTCCTGGACAAAGGGTTTCCTGTCACAGGAGGGTGTCACCGCCCTCCAGACAGGAGATAGTGGATTGTAGCAGGGAGGTTTGAAAGAAACCAGACACTGCTTGGGGCGCACAAGGCTGCCCCTTGCATAATCCGGCCAAACCGGTTCTGGGGCACTCCAGCCCTCGTGCCAGGGCGGCCTGGATCAAAGGAAGGGGGTGTATCCACCCACTTCCTGGGTCCCACCCATAGGGGAGGACCTAGCAGGTAATCACGCCCCCAGATTCGAATAAGAGTGGGAGCAGTGCCAATGCACATCAGATTTCCTGGAAGAAACATTTGAAACGAAATTCTGGACCCTTCGCCCTCCATCTCAACGTGGAAGCCCGAAGAATCTCCCTTGTGGTCAAGGAGTGACCACCCTGCAGCAGCAGGCACCATCCAGCCCTCGACGTCTACTTAGTTGCAGTTCCCGCCGGAACTCGAGCGACTGAGATCGACGAGATTAAGCCTGCCTGCCTTCTAACAGCCCGATCCACAGTCCCTGCAAAGCTGAGACCCGTGGAGGCGACCAGAAGCGTGGGGCACGCCATCTTGAATTGACCACGAGACGCTGACCGTGCAGCACACGAGTGACCCTCGCAGCTGTACACCGGGGTTTGAGAAGCCCCCACCCTGAGCTACTCCTGAGCCGAAGTTCAGCCCTCCACACTTGACGAGTGCTGCGTGGGGCCCTTCTGCTCTATTTGGCTCAACGCGTTGGCCCGGTCACTTGCCAGCTGGCTAGTGGTCCCTGTGCCGACGAAACGACTAAGAAGACTCGTGAATCTGGTTGCTCCAGATCCACACCAGCTCCCTGAAAAGGAGCCCCGACTCTGACCTTCCTGGTCCGAGTGAGAAGCAATCTTCCGATCCCGCGTGGATTGCTCTTGCCAAGGATTGTTTGCTCCAAACTTGAAGCCGACTGCACCGACGGTGAGAGCCTGCGTGGGACAGATCGTGACCTGCTCCTGGACGTCGCAGATGCCCCAGAGCCCACGTGACAGCGGAGAGAAGCTCCTCAACGACCACCTGATTGCGCCCGACATTGCCTGGTTCCGTCCTGGTTCCACCCTGGTCACTGCTGAGTGACCCAGACTCTGTCCCCTCTGCTTTCAGGTACTCTTCGACTTGAGTCCACCCTTGGACTCCACCGGACACTTCATCTTTAACCCGCCTGCAGTCCTTTCAGCTTCAAGCACCAAGAGCCTGCGTGTCAGAACCCGACGCCACTTCGACCCTGTGCACCCACTTCCTGTGGGTGAGGTAACTTTGCTCCGCCGGTGTTCCCATACTGGTGCACACCTCTAGGGTCTGTGTCTTAAGTTTTGTTCCTCTAGGTTCAGCGGAAGTGTCCTTAAACTTTAACTTTACACTTTTTACGCACCATTGGTTAACATTGGTGCATGCGTGCGCTTTCCGCACTGCTCCCGAATCCCGAGGGCCGTTCCCGACTTCAGCATTGCTTGTCCCGACTGCTCCCAGCGATTACCTAGGCCCTAGGCCTAACCACTGCTCGAGTGGCATCTCTTATACCACTTGTTTAGTATATGGTTTGAGTGGCCCCCTGCCCTCATCCATAATTGTGCAACTTTGTATGTTTAAACAGTGCTTTTGATTTAACGCTTGTGCCCCTTTATTCATAAAGAATACTGGGGATTGTTTTTAGTAATAAATACATATATTTTTATAATATATACTTGTGTGGTGTCCTTTCATTTGATATTACAGGATTGTATGTGGTAAAACAGCTCGCTTAACACGACCTCTTAAGTTAAGCCTTTAGGCTGCTTAGTCCATGCTACCCCTAGGATAGCTTGTCTAATAAGGTTGACTTACAACCAGACACCATAAGGGATTGTTTGGTCTGATAACAGGTGGTTCCAGAATTGGAAACATCACCTATCAGGCCAACTTCTCACAACATGCAATTACTGTAAACAGCCAGGTCATTATATAAACGAATGTGCAGTTCTGAAACACAATATAGCTACGGGTAAGACGAAAGAAAGACCACGTCCGCCTAGACAAGAACAAGTTTCACAGAATTCTCAGCCACCGCAGAATGCACAACAGACAGTTACAGTACCGCAGCCTATCGCTGCCACACAACACGTTACACAGCAGATGTACCAGTACGCACAGTCAGAGTATCCAGATTACCAGCCATATTCATGAAACAGCCTAGAGAGGGAGGTAGGCTTGCCTCTCATCGAGATTCCTGTAGATCAAGAGGGTCCCTATGTACACAGTCAAGTATTAGGGAAAGACAGAAAGTTTCTGATTGATACAGGGGCAAGTAGGACTACCATCAGTCATGACGAGGTTCCAGGGGCTCCGCTCTCAGGCTCAAGAAATGTTTCCCTGGGATTTTCAGGAAAGCCTATTGTTAATGAAATATCGAAACCAGTTACTCTAGAAGTTGGTCCATTGTCCCGAACTACAGACTTGTTACTCACGAAATCTTGTCCAGAAAATTTACTAGGCATTAAAACTCTGAAAGAATTAGGAGCAGTCATATGCTGCTCCCCAGAAGGGGTGCGACTGTTTTTGAGAGATTTTAAAGGTCATTATGTATTACGTGATTTTGATCCAAGATTATTGAATGTACCACAGCATTTATGGGCGCAAGGTCCAACTGATGTAGGTTGTATGCACATCACACCCCATCGTGTCACTCTGAAGAAAGGTGTTGTATTACCACGAATCCGACAGTACAAATTGCCACTTGAGGCTGTAGCAGCCTTATCCAAAATTATTGACGAACTTATTGTTCAAGGAGTAGTTGTAGAAACTGACTCCAATGTATGTAATTCTCCTATCATTCCGATTCTGAAACGTACTGATCCAAATGCACCTCCAGTTTATCGATTAGTGATTGACCTTCGAGAACTTAATAAATGTATCATACCCCAGTACCCAGTGGTCCCAGATATTTCTTCCCTATTGACAGCCATTGATTCCGAAGCTACATTCTTTACAGTTATCGATCTCAAGAACGCATTCTTTAGTGTCCCCATTCATCCAGACAGCCAATTCCTTTTCGGATTCTGTTTAAATGGAAGAAGCTATAAATTCACACGAGCTCCTCAAGGTTTCACAGAAAGTCCTAGCATTTATAGTCAAGCACTGAAAAGACAACTAGACAATATTCACATGCCAACTGACACTGCTCTGCTCCAGTATGTTGATGATCTATTGATCACAGCCCGTTCTGAACGTGACTGCGAACGTGCGTCACTTACAGTCTTGTATTTTCTGGCCGAGATGGGGCACAAGGTGTCCCCTTCCAAATTGCAATTCTGTGTCCAGCAAGTGGTCTACCTTGGACACTTACTGTCCAAGAGGGGTAGGCAGTTGACACCAGACCGTATCCAGTTAATAGCACATCTTCCACAGCCCAAGACACAGAAGGAAGTACGACCTTTTATCGGCCTCACTTCTTACTGCAGACAATGGATTCCTCAGTACGCATTTCTAGCCAAGCCACTGATACAGTTAACGACACAGGAGGCAGCCGTATCGACTGTCCTCCCTTGGACCCAAGAACATACACTTGTTTTCAATGAGTTAAAGAAAGCTTTATGCCAAGCACCTGTTCTAGCAACACCAAACTACAGTAAGCCTTTTACACTTTTTGTCACTGAACGTGATGGTACTGCATTATCTGTTCTCACACAAGATCAAGCAGGACAATGCAAGCCCTGTGCTTATTTTTCTAGCACATTAGATCCAGTGGCCCAGGCTCTGCCTGCGTGCCTCAAGTCAGTTGCAGCCACAGCCCTAGCTATCAGACAAAGTGATTCCATAGTGTTAGGACATTCCCTGACAGTACAAGTTCCACACTCCGTGGAAGTTCTTTTAAACCGAACACAGACTCAGCACTTGACAATTGCACGTTTAACAGGTTATGAACTGACACTGTTTCAGCCACACATAGAAATCAGACGCTGCAACATTTTAAATCCAGCTACACTGTTACCGTCAGTTACCTCAAGTCCTGCCACACATGACTGTGTGGAAGTTGTTAACACCATGACAAAGCCAAGACAAGACTTGACAGACATTGCATTACCTGACCCCGACCTGACACTTTATGTGGATGGTTCATGCATGAGAACAAGTACAGGAGAACTAGTAGCCGCGTATGCAGTGACTACTGACACTGAAGTTATAGAAACACATCGTATTGACACCCTGTCTGCTCAAGCAGCAGAGCTCGTCGCTCTGACCCAAGCCTGCATACGTGCCAAGAACCTGAAAGTAAACATATACACAGATTCACGTTATGCATTCGGAGTCGTACACGACTTTGGAGTACTCTGGCAAGAAAGAGGTTTTATGACTTCTCATGGAACCAAGATTCAGCATGGCCCCCTCATTCAAGCTCTGTTAGATGCAATACATTTACCGACAGCTATCGCTATCATGAAGTGCAAGGCACATACGAAAGTCACTGACATCATTTCCCAGGGTAACGATCTAGCAGACCGAACAGCCAAGCTTACAGCTCAGACTCCAGACATTCCAGTTAACCCGACACAGACAGACGTTCCAGTCCAGACTACTTGTATGACAGTGAAAGACCCTACACAAGATGTAATAGATATACAGTTACATGCTACTCCCGAGGAAATCAAGAAATGTCTGAACAAGGAGGGGTCCAGACAGATCAAGGATGGTTGACGAAGGGAAAAGCCACATGGTTTCTCCCCGACTCTATGGTTCAAGTCATTATTAACACCGCACATAGTCCAGCACACTTAGGAGAAAAGGCCATGTTAGACAGTATTCAGAACCTCTGGTTCAACAAGCATTTACGAGCAGCAGCCAAGCAGAAAGTGCGTACCTGCATGATCTGTTGTCAGTTCAATCCAGGTAAAGGTGTCCCGGTGGAACGAGGTGGATTCCATCCTCCTGACCACCCTTTTGAAGTCCTCCAGATGGATTATATTCAGATGGAGCGATGTCGAGGTTTCAAGTATGTCCTCGTAGTTGTATGCGCTTTGTCCAGATGGACAGAAGCATATCCAGTTCCAGATTACACAGCTGCGACCACTGCCAGGCAGTTGGTTCGTGAGTATTTCCCCCGCTATGGATTGCCTAGGGTCGTGTATTCAGATAACGGCCAGCCATTCTCATCTGAGCTCATGAAACAAGTATCCCTTCTGTTAGGGTACCAGTGGAAGTTCCACTGTGTATGACATCCTGAAGCAGCCGGTCTCGTAGAGAGACATAACCAGACTCTGAAAATCCGCCTTGCCAAAGTATGCGCAGAGAAAGGCGTAGATTGGATGGTAGCACTGCCAGTCGCCCTTTTCTATATGAGAATGGTCGCTCATTCCCGTTCAGGTCTATCTCCGTATGAGGTAGTGTTCGGTCGTCCCCCAAACATGTGGGGTACACCTAGACCACGTATAATTACAGATGTTGATAGTAATATGCTGACAGATTACTTGGCCTCCTTGATGTCTGCACTACAATCTTGTCGTTCACAGGTTGCCGCTGCTTTTCCAGACAACACCGAAGTGAAACCGCATGAGGTCATACCAGGCGACCTGGTCCTCGTGAGGAATTTTGATCGTTCAAGTCCGCTGGAGCCCCACTGGAAGGAGCCCAGACTTGTACTACTAACAACCAGGACTGCCGTGAAGATCGAAGGAAGGAAGGGGTGGTTACATTCCAGTCATGTAAAGAGATTTCATGGACTCAAACCAAAGACATTTTTCAAAGACTGCCCTGTTCTCAAGGACTGCCCAGACACTGAATCTAAACTTCCCCTGTTAGAGAAAACTCCGCAGCAGGAGTATAAAGATAAGCTTCGGTCTAGTAAGTCAGCCAGTTTAATTGTCTAAGTCCCTCTCGGGTGAAACGGTTAGACAGGTTCCTGACATGTATGAGATAGACCCACACAGTGAGAGGTTTAGTCAAAACTCTAAGAGAATACGTTATCAAAAGAATCTTCGAAGTAGATGCATCGTTACTCTGTTTTTTCTGATATTTCTGAGTCTTATGGTTACTTGTATAAGTTATGCCTTACATTTATGTTTTCCTATTCATTCACATGTACATATGTCTTCTAATGTTACAGTAGAGCACACTTTTAGTGACCTGCCTCCTCACGAGTTATCCTATCGTCTTGCTATGCGAAATAATACTTTTATCCGAATGTTACACTATTCACACCAGACCAGCAATGCCACTAATTGTTGGGTGTGTGGTCGACTCCCCCCTTTCCAGACACCGAAGGGAGTTCTGCCACTCTTTCCCTATCCATTTTCACATAATGGTTCGTGTGGAGCATGGTCCACGTTAACGTCATCCTCGAATGATATGTCCCTTCTGAATAGAACATGTTTCCCAGACAAGGAAGGTCTTTCCCATAGAACAGGGTTAGATCTAGAAAATGAAGTATATGATCTAGGTAATTATTTCTCGAATTTCATGGTTTTGAATGTTCAGTCCGAGACTACTTCAGATTTGCCTGCTATTTCAGTTCTACCCGTTAAAGGCGAATTATGTGTCAGAAAGAATGGTTCCGCACATGTAGGACATAGTGATTGTACTACTGTGGTCGAGTATAGTGACAGTGGGAAATCTATTTTCAAAGCCTCACGTCATTCTTATTTTGTTTGTGGTCAGACCGCATATGTTCGTCTGCCCCTCGATTGGGATGGAACCTGTTACATTGCCTTCCTACTGCCACCAGTTTTCCTAGCCCCATCCGATTATCACAGAAACACACATCTAGTACACGTTAGACATAGAAGGGAGATCGAGTCCCCAATTGTCGATCAAACTGAAACTGCCTTAGAACAGTATCAAGATTTCAATAAAGGCTTCTTTTTCTTCATAGGTCCTGTCCAGAATAGTAAGTTAATTCGTAGGCTAACCAGAACCCTTGAAGCAGTAGTGAATGAGACTACTTCCGCTCTAGGTAACTTAACTGAAGAGCAATCTGCTATGAGATTTGTCGTGCTCCAAAATCGTCTCGTCCTTGACGTCATACTGGCCGATAGGGGAGGAGCTTGTAGAGTCATCGGATCTAGTTGCTGCATTTTCATTCCTAATAACGCGCCGTCTGTTTATTCAGCTATAACCAGACTTCATAAAATTGCCCATCAGTTACACCAGAATCCAGGCACCTGGACATGGTCCGGTTGGCTCTGGAGTATAATATCTGCCTGGGGATGGAAAGTATTGTCATTCCTAGGTATAGCAGTAATGATTATATTCAGTTGCTGTCTCTGTTTACAATGTGGCCCTGCGATTTGCGGCTTGTGTGCTACATCTTGTATTCCTAGTCCTAAGTCCCGTTCCAAGACAATTCGAGACGAGCAAATGATGCTATATGAACAGATAGATGGTATCATGAATATTGATGTTTCCTGATGGAAACGTAGGGCACAAGGAGGGAATGAGGAAAATTGAATTTTGCCTTGTCATATGTGCCTACGTGTTCCCCATCCTATGTTATATGTGCATGATCGATATGCATATATCCCCCTATGATCGATTAAAGACGCAATCATAGTTGTGTCCAACTCTAGTATGCCAGTATCCAGTTCTCGTGAAAGCAACGAGTATTAGGCCTATGTTGCCACGTTTTACAGTGTGCACGTTATATTCCCCGCATTGTCCCCGTTTCTAGGCCTCAAAGGGCCCGGACACCAGATTCAAGCTCCAGTCTCCTGAACCCACTCCGAGGAGCGAAGCAGCCCCCACCTGCATCCCTGACCCTTCACTTACTTCCTGCCGCGCAGTGCGGTGCCCAGCCTGGCTATGCCTGCCTGTCTGCCAAGAATATGTTATGCCTCTAGTTATCAGTTCAGCTCTCCGTCTTCACATTCCTAAGCTAGTGAACCGTATAAACAGCTTCAGCTATAGTCTAGTCTTTATGTCTCCATGCAAGAGAATTACTGTATTAATATTCATAGAAGATTCATAGCACACGCAATACATGTAGAATATATGCATGCACCAGCCTTAGTGCCAAGTAGCTTTTGCCCTGATAACTTTTAGATTCTATCAACATGTACTCTAAACACCAGATACCAGATATGCTATAGGTACATGTCGTCCTGACACCGCAGACTTTAGTCTCCTCTTCTAGTGCAGAAGTCATAGCCCCCAGTTCTCCCCGGTAACACGTCATTGCCCGTTTGTGCGCACCACTAGGTTAAAGGTCCCAGCTGCTCAGGTAGCCTCCTTCATGTTTCCGCCCACTTTATGACACTTCTGTGACGTTCTCATCACATGTCTACGTGCACGCCCTGTGCACGCCTTCTTTTCACGCCCATGTCTTCTTATCTTACGCTTGTCACTAGTTACGCCTACTGTATGTAATGTAATTGTGATATTTTACTATATATACCTTGTACTATTGATGAAACGTCGCAGCTGCCTCTCTATTTTATTTCAGGCTGTCCCGATCCTGTCCCTTCCCTTTTGCCTGAATAAAGCCCGTTCGACTCAGATTCCTCGGATCCTGCCTCTTATTTATTGAGCTATCTGTTATTGTTAATGTATTCAAAAATAGTACCGGTAATTAATTATTTATTTACCACTGTTATGTGTCTCTACTGCATGTGAAAACCACCCAGCGTGTGATGGAAGCATGTTTCCAGTGCACGTGAAAACCATACTGTGTGTAATGGTTGCATTTCTCCAGGCACATGAAAACCACCCTGTGTGTAATACATGTGTCATCAGTGCACGTAAAAACCACCCTATGTGTAATAAATACATGTCTCCAGGCATGTGAAAAGCACCCTGTGTGTAATGGATGCTTGTCTCCAGTTCACGTGAAAACTACCTTGTGGATAATAAATGTGTGTCTCCAGTGCAAAGTGCACATGAAAACCTCATTGTGAGTAATAAATAACCCTGGGCGAAGCACTACGCTACGCTCCCGGAGTTTGCGAAGTTTTGACAACTTCGCACTATGCGATCTGCACGTAGCACAGTGCGAACATGCATAGTGCAGCGTAGCGTAGTGCAGCGGTCATTTTTTGCTTGTTCGCGGTCCTGAACGTCAAGTTCGCGACCGCGAGCAAGCAAAATGACATCCCGGCGAGATTCTCAACGCGAGGAGGTCAGGTTTCTCATTGTGAGTGGTTGCGCATGCTCGCGACCGCTCTCAATGAGAAACTACCTGTTCGCGTTGAGAAAGCTGCCGCTCGAATAAAAATCTACTCGAGCAGCAGAAAACTACAGCTCGCACTGTGCAAGATGCCGTTTTCAATGCTTGCACAGTGCCAGATGCTTGTCCGCACTGTGCAATCATTGAAAACGCATCTTGCACAGTGCGAACATGCTACTTCGCAGCTTGCGTAGTGCTACGTGAAGTTCGCGTAGTGCGAACTGCACTTTGTGTAGCTTCGCATAGCGCTACTTCGCGAACTACGCCCACCCTTAGTAATAAATACGTGTCTCTAGTGCATGTGAAAACCCCCTTGTGGATAATAAATGTGTGTCTCCGGTGCACGTGAAAACCACCCTGTGTGTAATGGATGCGTGTCTCCAGGCATGTGAAAAACACCATGTGTGTAATGGATGCGTGTCTCCAGGCATGTGAAAAACACCATGTGTGTAATGGATGCGTGTCTCCAGGCATGTGAAAAACACCATGTGTGTAATGGATGCGTGTCTCCAGGCATGTGAAAAACACCATGTGTGTAATGGATGTGTGTCTCCGGTACACATGAAAACTGTGCAAATTGCACTTCAGTGATAACATACCTGCCAACTCATACGGTGCCACGGTGTGTCACACGATTTCGACTCCCTTCACACGGTCAGCCGGTGAGGAACCGCAATCACACGGTAGCAGGGAGGACCATCTGAAAACCACTGTTAACACTGGGAGGGGGCAATTTATGAGCACTTGCGTCACTTTTGCGCCGCTGGTGTGTCACTTTTTGTGACGCACCAGTGACGTAAAAAATGGCCCATGTTGCATCATATTTACAAAGTGATGCATCTAAGTGGATGCATCACTTTTTAAACCCCTGCGCCACATTATACCTGCGCCAGGTATAATTTATGCAGGGTGGGTGTTCTGATGCAAGAAAAGGTTGTAGAAATGATGTAGTGAAATCTATGAGATTTGATTCACTGCGCCACCTCCAGGACGCAAATGCATCAATATCTTACGCCTGCCTCATAGCAGGCGTAAGACTGACGCAGTCATATTTGGAATGGGACTTGCCTATGTGTAATGACCCATTGACGGAGTTGCGTCACTTTTGTGACACACTCCAACAATGCGTCATTTTGGCGCCTAGAGATACATCAGAAATACTGACGTATCTGTAACTCCTTGTGACATGATGCGTCCTACTGTAAATATGACGCATCCATGTCGCAAGAAGGGTGCAATGAAAAGTGACGCATCGCTGTTTTCACGTAGCAGTACGTCACTTTTAATAAATGAGGCCCTGGATTATCATTTTCAGAGGCTATGAGCAGCCGATGGTGTGAAAACACCCCAGGACATCAGAGGCAGTCTCAAAGACCCTTTGTTTTGGGGGGTTGGTGAGGGGCAAAGTACCTCTTAGATAGCTCCTGGCACCACGCCCGCCATGCCAAAGCCCCGCCCACTCTTCACAGGTGAAGTGATTTAGTGAGTTGGCCGGTATGTTTATGAGAGAACACAGTGAAATAACAGAGAAGCTGCAAAGTAATGCATGCGTAAACATAAATTACCGAGTGGCCGTTCACATGTTCATTTCCATACTTTTGTGACCCCCCCCCCCCCCCCCATGGTTCGATCACTTCTGCACAGCTTTAATCCTGGCAATGGTTTGGTGAGACCGAGGACGTGGACTTCTGGCTCAGCCTGAAGGGCCTGCAGCGGACCCCTGGGTTTCATCAAAGCTATTAAATCTTACTCCCCGTAGATATTAAAAAATGCTGCAGTCGGTTTTACATTGCTTTATATGACTGGATATTGAATTTCTCCTGGAAAAACCAAAGATGGCCAATAAACCGTACTGCATGTAAATCAGTTTTATTGCTGCAAGCCCATGATTACTCAATCACGTTTATATATCACAGACGCAGCTGAGGCAGACTCCAGCAGACGCAGCGTCCAATGCTGGGAGTCGTAAAAACTTCAAGAAACAAAGCTCGCCTGCACACAGCTCTAAAACTGTTTGCACAATGCTCTTTTTTTAAAGTTCCAATGGCTCAAAAATATGTTTATAAGCACCTCAGAAGCTTAAAACAGTGACAGGCACCATGATTTATTGAGTAATTTTTGAATGTTGGATTTAAAAAGGGCTTCATGAACATATCTTTAAATGGGCAGCAAACAGGAGCTGCTTCGGGGTCTTGTGGACATTGACTCATGAGTCAAATGCAGAAGCATTGAAATTATTACATCACGCTGCACTTCCACTAGTCGTTACTAGGTGTCCCTCATGAGTCAAATGCAAAAACAATAAATCCCTTTCATGAAGCTGCAGTTCCACTAGTCATTACTAGATGTCCATCACGAGTCAAATGCAAAAGCATTTGGGGCCCGATGTAGGTAGGACTTATTTACCGATTCTTAATTACAGAATTTTACCGATTCGGTAATTAAGAATCGGTAAATAGGAAGGGGGGACATGTAGGAGCATCCAGATGTTCCTATTACCGAATCGGTAAAAATCTGTATTTACCGATTTGGTAAATACCGACCGGTAATGCCCATTCATTCCTATGGGCTTTGAAGCCCATAGGAATGAATGGGCATTACCGATTCGGTATTTACCGAATCGGTAAATACCGATTTACACAAGGGTGCAGGGGGTGTCACTTTGACACCCTCTGGCACCCCCAAAAGAGGCTCGTGTGCCATGTGGCAGGCATACCTGCCCTAAGGGCAGGTCTGCCTGTCATATGGCACAGGTGTGCATGCACACATGTGCATGCACACCGGAATCGGTATTTTAACATCAAATTGAATTTGATGCTAAAATACCGAATCGGTAAGGCTTGTGGGACTCAGAAGAGTCCCACCTACTTATCAAATTTACCTAATCGGTAGAAATACCGATTCGGTATTTTACAGAATCGGTAAATTTACCGATCGGTAAATTTACCGATTCTGTAAAATATGTGGCCCTACATACCATTTCTAAAATACCGGTCGGTAACGGCCGAAAATACCGATTTTCGGCCGTTACCGACCGACCTACATCGGGCCCTAAATCCCTTTCATGAAGCTGCACTTCCACTAGTCATTACTAGGTGTCCCTCATGAGTCAAATGCAAAAGCATTTGACTTGAGGGACACCTAACAACGACTAGTTGAACTGCAGCTTGATGTAATAATTTCAATGCTTTTGCTTTTGACTCGTGAGGGACATAGTAACGGCTAATTGAACTGCAGCTCTTTGTAGAATTATTGTGATATTGGATACTATAATATTCACTGCCCACTGCTAATCTCGTCCCATAATGCTTTGCAGGGATTTTGGTTGGGATTGTATTTTTGCACATAACTGTGCTTTGGGTGGTCCTAAGAGGATGGGACCACCCCTGAATCGTTCAGCATGATATGCTCCATGTGTTCATAGCATCTGCTTGGTCCTCTCCCTAGGTTAGGGGGGACCCCAAAATCATCCCCTCTCTCATTGCCTGATATGATTAATTTTCAAAGTTCACTTTTGTGAATTGGTTGTATGCTTTTAAGCACGTAATATTGTTTCATCAAAGCTTTTGTGGGTGCAGTTTAGTAGCTGACTCAGCTATGCAGAGGAACAGAGTTCTAGTGACCCTATACAGGCTCAGCACTTAATCCAGATGAACTCACTCCCAGCCCTGCATGAGTTCCTTACTGACCCTGTATGACCTGTCTGTCGACCTGACATGCGTTCCTGTACTGGCTCATCACTGACCCCTCATAAACCCCCTACCAACCCTGAATGAGCGCCCTACAGACTCGACGTGCTCCTTTACAACCTGATACAAAATCACCAGTGGCCACTGAATCCAGATGAACTCCTGCCCAACTCTGCACAAGCTCACTGCTGACCCTGTAGGACCTCTCTGCTGACCCAAAGGGTGCTCCATAACATCGCTACATGAACTCCATGGCAACCCTACACAGGTTCACCACTGAACGCACATGAACTACCGCCCAACCCTACAAGAGCTCCCCTACATGTGCTCCTTAACAACCCCACAAAGTCGCCCTGGTGACCCTATACGGGCTTATCATTGACCCCACGTGGACTCCCTCCCAACCGTACAAGAGCTCCCCCCCACATGTGCTCCCTAACAACTCCACATAAACTCCCGGGTACCCTATTCAGGCTCATCCCTGACTGCACATAGAATCCCTGCCAACCCCGCATGAGATCTTCCTACATGTGCTCCTTAACTACCCTACACGAACTCCTTGTGACCCTGCTTGCGCTTCCCACCAACCCCACATGCGCTCTTTAACAACCCCATCTGACCGCCCTCCAACCCCACGTGTTCCTTCACAATCCACCATGTACTCCTTGCCAACCCTATGGGCCCGATTCACAGAACTAACTTAAGACAAAATCCTAAACTTACTACCATTTTGGTATTCACAGAAAGCACTTACTCATTTTGGTATTCACAGAAGTTAGGAGTCCTAAATGCTTTCTGTGAATACCGAAAGTCTTAAAGTTAGGATTTTTCTCAGTTTAAATGTCTCCTAAACTGCGAAAAATCCTAACTTTAAGACTTTCGGTATTCACAGAAAGCATTTAGGAGTCCTAAAGTTAGGCTCCTAACTTCTGTGAATACCGAAATGAGTAAGTGCCTTCTGTGAATACCAAAATGAGTAAGTGCCTTCTGTGAATACCAAAATGAGTAAGTGCATTCTGTGAATACCAGAATGAGTAAGTGCCTTCTGTGAATACCGAAATGAGTAAGTGCCTTCTGTGAATACCGAAATGAGTAAGTGCCTTCTGTGAATACCAAAATGAGTAAGTGCATTCTGTGAATACCAGAATGAGTAAGTGCCTTCTGTGAATATTGAAATGAGTAAGTGCCTTCTGTGAATACCAGAATGAGTAAGTGCCTTCTGTGAATATCGAAATGAGTAAGTGCCTTCTGTGAATACCAGAATGAGTAAGTGCCTTCTGTGAATATCGAAATGAGTAAGTTCCTTCTGTGAATACCGAAATGAGTAAGTGCCTTCTGTGAATACCAAAATGAGTAAGTGCCTTCTGTGAATACCAGAATGAGTAAGTGCCTTCTGTGAATATCGAAATGAGTAAGTTCCTTCTGTGAATACCGAAATGAGTAAGTGCCTTCTGTGAATACCAAAATGAGTAAGTGCCTTCTGTGAATACCAGAATGAGTAAGTGCCTTCTGTGAATATCGAAATGAGTAAGTGCCTTCTGTGAATACCGAAATGAGTAAGTTCCTTCTGTGAATACCGAAATGAGTAAGTGCCTTCTGTGAATACCAAAAGGAGTAAGTGCCTTCTGTGAATACCAGAATGAGTAAGTGCCTTCTGTGAATATCGGAATGAGTAAGTGCCTTCTGTGAATACCAGAATGAGTAAGTGCCTTCTGTGAATATCGAAATGAGTAAGTTCCTTCTGTGAATACCGAAATGAGTAAGGGCCTTCTGTGAATACCAAAATGAGTAAGTGCATTCTGTGAATACCAGAATGAGTAAGTGCCTTCTGTGAATATTGAAATGAGTGAGTGCCTTCTGTGAATACCAGAATGAGTAAGTGCCTTCTGTGAATATCGAAATGAGTAAGTGCCTTCTGTGAATACCAGAATGAGTAAGTGCCTTCTGTGAATATCGAAATGAGTAAGTTCCTTCTGTGAATACCGAAATGAGTAAGTGCCTTCTGTGAATACCAAAATGAGTAAGTGCCTTCTGTGAATACCAGAATGAGTAAGTGCCTTCTGTGAATATCGAAATGAGTAAGTTCCTTCTGTGAATACCGAAATGAGTAAGTGCCTTCTGTGAATACCAAAATGAGTAAGTGCCTTCTGTGAATACCAGAATGAGTAAGTGCCTTCTGTGAATATCGAAATGAGTAAGTGCCTTCTGTGAATACCGAAATGAGTAAGTTCCTTCTGTGAATACCGAAATGAGTAAGTGCCTTCTGTGAATACCAAAATGAGTAAGTGCCTTCTGTGAATACCAGAATGAGTAAGTGCCTTCTGTGAATAACAAATTGAGTAAGTGCCTTCTGTGAATACCAGAATGAGTAAGTGCCTTCTGTGAATACCAGAATGAGTAAGTGCCTTTTGTGAACACCGAAATGAGTAAGTTCCTTCTGTGAATACCGAAATGAGTAAGTGCCTTCTGTGAATACCAAAATGAGTAAGTGCCTTCTGTGAATACCAGAATGAGTAAGTGCCTTCTGTGAATATCGGAATGAGTAAGTGCCTTCTGTGAATACCAGAATGAGTAAGTGCCTTCTGTGAATATCGAAATGAGTAAGTTCCTTCTGTGAATACCGAAATGAGTAAGGGCCTTCTGTGAATACCAAAATGAGTAAGTGCATTCTGTGAATACCAGAATGAGTAAGTGCCTTCTGTGAATATTGAAATGAGTGAGTGCCTTCTGTGAATACCAGAATGAGTAAGTGCCTTCTGTGAATATCGAAATGAGTAAGTGCCTTCTGTGAATACCAGAATGAGTAAGTGCCTTCTGTGAATATCGAAATGAGTAAGTTCCTTCTGTGAATACCGAAATGAGTAAGTGCCTTCTGTGAATACCAAAATGAGTAAGTGCCTTCTGTGAATACCAGAATGAGTAAGTGCCTTCTGTGAATATCAAAATGAGTAAGTTCCTTCTGTGAATACCGAAATGAGTAAGTGCCTTCTGTGAATACCAAAATGAGTAAGTGCCTTCTGTGAATACCAGAATGAGGACCCCTGGACCTCGAAGATCCCGACCGGCTCGCCTGACGTACTCCGCCGCTACCCTCATCGCACTCAACACCGGCCGACTTCCAGACTGCCACCAGGCCACTCCACGACGTACTCACGGACCTTTCAGCTGCCACGCCTGCAAGTTCACCTGCACCCGGACCTGCCTCGCACCGGCACCCGCCAAGTCGAACACCAGCAGCACCCACCTCAAGTGCATCCTGCTCAACACCCGCTCCGTCCACAGACACGCCATCGAACTCTGGAACCTCCTAGACGCCACAGCCCCTGACGTTGCCTTCCTCACGGAGACCTGGATGAACGCCTCGTCAGCTCCTGACATCGCCATCGCTATCCCAGAGGGCTACAAGATCGTCCGGAGGGACCGAAACGCCAACCAGATGGGAGGAGGCATCGCCATCATCCACAGGAGCACCATCCGTCTCACGACCAGCACCGACAACACTCCGACCAGCGCCGAACACCTGCATTTCCAGATCCACACCAACCCGAACACCACCCTCAGAGGCACCCTGATCTACCGACCCCCTGGACCACGCACGCAATTCAGCGAGGACATCGCCGACTTCGTCAGCCCGCATGCCCTCCCATCCGCCGACTACATCCTCCTGGGAGACCTCAACTTCCATCTGGAGAACAACAACGACCGCAACACCAGCACCCTGCTCGACAACCTCGCCAACCTGGGACTCAAGCAACTGGTGTCCACCCCCACCCACCTCGCCGGACACACACTCGACGCCGTCTTCTCATCCAGCAAAGACGTCACCTTCAGCCACACCACAGAGCTTCAATGGACGGACCACAGCTGCGTCCACTTCACCTTCAAGAGAACAACGACCCACCAACACCAGCAACAGGCCGCCCGCAGAAGCTGGAACAAGATCACGGCAGACCAGCTCGCCACCTCCCTGGGCCAGCACCCTCCTGCCAGCTCAGCAAACCCCAGCCAGGCCGCCGACAACCTCACGAAGTGGATCAGCAACTGCGTGGACGAACTCGCCCCACTAAGGACCCCGCCTAGCAGACCCGGCAGCAAGAAGGCCCCATGGTTCACCGACGAACTCAAGAGCTCCAAGAAGAACTGCCGAGCCCTCGAGAAAGTCTGGAGAAGGGAACCGACACCAGACAACAGGACCTCCTTCAAACTTGCCACCCGGAAACACCACCAGCTGATCCGCGCCGCCAAGAAAACAGCATTCAAGGACCGGTTGGACAACAACGCACACAACTGCAAGGAACTCTTCAACATCGTGAAAGAGCTTTCCAACCCCAGCGCAGGTAACAACGACATCACCCCATCGCAAGACCTCTGCAACTCCCTCGCTTCATACTTCCACAACAAGATCGCGGACATACACAACAGCTTCAACAACCAACCAACGCACACCAGGACCGAACAACCACCCCCCACCACCACCCTCCACGCCTGGACCCCGATCAGCACCGAAGACACCATCCGCACGATGAACTCCATCCACTCCGGATCACCGACCGACCCCTGCCCTCACCACGTCTTCAACAAGGCCGACGCTGTCATCGCACCCCACCTGCGAGACATCATCAACACATCCTTCGACACCACCATCTTCCCGGAGAGCTGGAAACACGCCGAACTCAGCGCTCTACTCAAGAAACCAACAGCGGACCCCACCGACCTCAAGAATTACCGACCCATCTCGCTCCTCCCGTTTCCAGCCAAGGTCATCGAGAAGACCGTCAACAAGCAGATGGCCGCCTTCCTCGAGACGAACGGATCCCTCGACCCCTCACAGTCCGGCTTCCATGCCAATCACAGCACCGAGACCGCCCTCATCGCCGCCACCGATGACATCCGAGCCCTGATGGACAAGGGAGAAACAGCGGCCCTCATCCTCCTAGACCTCTCCGCGGCTTTCGACACGGTCTGCCACCGCACCCTAGTACAGCGTCTCAACAACGCCGGAATCCAGGGGAAGGCACTGGAATGGATCATCTCCTTCCTCGACGGAAGAACACAGAGAGTTCGCCTACCACCGTACAAGTCAGAGGCCTCCGAAGTCATCTGCGGCGTCCCCCAAGGATCATCTCTGAGCCCCACCCTCTTCAACGTCTACATGAGCCCCCTCGCGGCCATCGTACGCAAACACAACCTCAGCATAATCTCCTACGCCGACGATACCCAGCTGATCCTCTCCCTGACCAACGACCCCGCCGCCGCCAGAGCCAACCTGCACGAAGGGATGAAAGAGGTAGCCGAGTGGATGACGACCAGCCGCCTGAAACTGAACTCGGACAAGACGGAGGTCCTCATCCTGGGCTCCTCGCCCTCCGCCTGGGACAACTCCTGGTGGCCCCCCGCCCTAGGCACCGCACCCAAACCGACAGACCACGCACGCAACCTGGGCTTCATCCTGGACGCCTCCCTCTCCATGACCAGGCAAGTCAACAACGTCTCCTCGGCGTGCTTCAACATCCTACGCATGCTACGGAAGATCTTCTGGTGGATCCCCACCGAGACCAGGAAGACCGTCACCCAGGCCCTCGTCACCAGCCGACTGGACTACGGCAACGCCCTCTACGCCGGTACCACCGCCAAGCTCCAGAAGAGACTCCAGCGGATCCAGAACGCCTCAGCCAGACTCATCCTCGACATCCCACGAACCAGCCACATCTCCGGACACCTGAGAGACCTTCACTGGCTCCCCGTCAACAAAAGAATCACCTTCCGCCTCCTCACCCACGCACACAAAGCCCTACACGACCAAGGCCCGAGCTACCTCAACAGCCGAGTCAACTTCTACGCTCCCAAACGCCACCTCCGATCAGCCAACCACGCCCTCGCCGCCGTCCCCCGCATCCGAAGAGCGACTACAGGAGGAAGGTCCTTCTCCTACCTGGCCGCCAAGACCTGGAACTCCCTCCCGACCGACCTGCGCCTGACCCAAGACCACCTCTCCTTCAGGAAGAAGCTGAAGACCTGGCTGTTCGAGCAGTAGCGGCACCCCCCCCCCCCCCAGCGCCTTGAGACCCTACGGGTAGGTAGCGCGCTTTATAAGTGTCAATGATTGATTGATTGATTGATTGATTGAGTAAGTGCCTTCTGTGAATATCGAAATGAGTAAGTGCCTTCTGTGAATACCGAAATGAGTAAGTTCCATCTGTGAATACCGAAATGAGTAAGTGCCTTCTGTGAATACCAAAATGAGTAAGTGCCTTCTGTGAATACCAGAATGAGTAAGTGCCTTCTGTGAATAACAAACTGAGTAAGTGCCTTCTGTGAATACCAGAATGAGTAAGTGCCTTCTGTGAATACCAGAATGAGTAAGTGCCTTTTGTGAACACCGAAATGAGTAAGTGCCTTCTGTGAATACCAAAATGAGTAAGTGCCTTCTGTGAATACCAAAATGAGTAAGTGCCTTCTGTGAATACCAGAATGAGTAAGTGCCTTCTGTGAATACCAGAATGAGTAAGTGCCTTCTGTGAATAACAAAATGAGTAAGTGCCTTCTGTGAATACCAGAATGAGTAAGTGCCTTCTGTGAATACCAGAATGAGTAAGTGCCTTTTGTGAACACCGAAATGAGTAAGTGCCTTCTGTGAATACCAAAATGAGTAAGTGCCTTCTGTGAATACCAAAATGATTAAGTGCCTTCTGTGAATACCAAAATGGCAGTAAGTTTAGGATTTTGTCTTAAGTTAGTTCTATGGATCGGGCCCTATGTTCTCCTCTACAAATCTACAGGAACTCCCTAACACACCTCCCGACTGACCCCACAGGTGCTGCCTGCTGACCCCACAGGAGCTCCTTAACAACCCTACATAAGTTCCCTTTCGTTCCTGCATGATTCTTCTCGACCCTAGAAGTGCTCCCAACCTACTTCACCATCTTACGCAATTTTCTATCAATCCCTTGTGAGCGCCCCACAAGCCACGCCCCTACGGATCCTCTGTGAACTGCCTGCTGACACTACAGCTACATTCGTAGATGAGCTCTCGATGAACCCGATATTACCCTCTTCCAACGTTGGCTGTATACGTTTATTTGTTTTCTATAGATAGGGCACACTTGCATTTTATGCTAGCATGATCCATGTTATTTTGGGAATTTTGTGTTAAGCCTTTGTACGCGGGATTCCTGAAATTAAGCCATTACATGATATCGCATAACTCTACCACAGTGTGCTGCAAAATTACAGCGCAGGAACAACGTGAACAACTGGGAAGGGGGTGGCTGTTCATAGTAATTGTGCACTTATGTAATGTAAAATGTGTCCCTGTGTCATAAATTGATGCAAGAGCGCATTTCATGCTAAAATATAGCACTAAATGATGGCTTTGTATGGTGCATCATTATGTGGAATTTTCTGTGATACTCCTGTAATTTCGTGTAATTACAGAAAAGCAAATTGCTAAACTTTCCCTCACCTCTAGTTTTTGGCAAAATGCAATAAACCACCAAGCAGGCATCTAAGAGCACTTTGGGCCAGGCACAAGAATTTTGTTTGTGGTCGCAAACTCTGTGTTTCAGAGTTTGAGAATGGAATACGTTTTTGGCCGTCTATAAAATCCACTTTCGTAGTAGGTAAGTTTTACCGGCTGTCAAAATGGACCTTCGACTGGACACCCATTTGGTATTTCAAAGGGGCGCGGGTGTCCCTTTCAAATACTGAATTGGTTATAGATGCTTCAATGCTTTGCAACTGGATTTCTAATTGCACACCATTGAAAAGTTATTAACTCACTGTTGAGCTGGTAATTAATTCAGTAAAGATATGGGGTCCATTTTGGACCCCTTCTCTTGTGCAAATTAGTTTCATGAGTGTCCTACGAGAGTGCAAATTCAAAACTGGAGCCATGTGATTGCCTTCTGTGAATACCAAAAATCTTAAAGTTAGGATTTTTCTCAGTTTAGGAGTAGTAAAGTTAAGACCCCTAACTTTAGGACTCCTAAATGCCTTCTGTGAATACCGAAAGTCTTAAAGTTAGGATTTTTCTCAGTTTAGGAGTAGTAAAGTTAGGACCCCTAACTTTAGGACTCTTAAATGCCTTCTGTGAATACCGAAAGTCTTAAAGTTAGGATTTTTCTCAGTTTAGGAGTAGTAAAGTTAGGACCCCTAACTTTAGGACTCTTAAATGCAGGAGTGTAAATGCGCTCCAAACATTACTTTTTTTGTTATACTTTATTCTCCTAGTTGACAATTCCTCGGTTGTGTGTAACACTCTTACTTCAGTTTTATACTTTAGAAAAGAAAAACACCAAAACGCGTAGCAGCACGTAGTATACTTTAAACTTTGCATAGTCTGCTTAGTGTAGCTGAAGACACTGTGTAATTGTCTATACTGTGCTTTAATAGCAAAAGAATTCCAAAAAGCTTCCTTTACATGACCAGATATGATAAAATAAGCTATGCTATCTTTATATGCTAAAGTGCTTATAGTACTTTCACAATGGTGAATCAACAAAATTAACAAGCAGTGGGAGATGTGAGGATTTTGGGATCCTTCCTAACCTAGGGAGAGTACCAAACAGATGCCTTGAAAACAAAAAAGCACATCTTATTGAACAATTTAGTTGTGGTCCAATCCTCTTAGGACAAACCCAAACACAGTTATTGGCAAAGAAACATTCCCAACCAAAGGCCCTGCAAAGCATTATGGGATGAGATTAGCAGTGGGCAGTGAATATTATATAGTATCAAATATCAAAAGAATTCTAGAAAGAGCTGCAGTTCACCTAGTTGCTACAAGATGTCCCTCACAAGTCAAATGCAAAGCATTGAAATTATTCTTACACCAAGCTGCAGTTCCACTGGTCGTCCCTAGATGTCGCTCACGAGTCAAATGCAAATGCTTGATGAAAGGGTTTCATTGGTTTTGCATTTGACTCGTGAGGGACATCTAGAGACGACCAGTGGAACTGCAGCTTGATGTAAGAATAATTTCAATGCTTTGCATTTGACTCGTGAGGGACATCTAGGGACGACCAGTGGAACTGCAGCTTGATGTAAGAATAATTTCAATGCTTTGTATTTGACTTGTGAGGGACATCTAGTAACAACTAGGTGAACTGCAGCTCTTTGTAGAATTATTTTGATATTGGATACTATAATATTCACTGCCACAATCTTGTCCCATAATGCTTTGCAGGGCCTTTGGTTGGGATTGTTTTTTTGCCAATAACTGTGCTTGGGGTGGTCCTAAAATGATGGGATCACCACAGAAGTTCAACAAAATGTGCTTTTTGTTTATGCTCTTTGTGTTCAAGGCATCTGCTTGGTGCTCCCCCTAGATTAGGGGGGTCCCCAAAATCATCAGCTCTCTCATTACCTAATGTTTCCAGTGTAAAAGTTCATTTTTGTGAGGTGTTTATATGCTGTTAGGCTTGTAAAATTGCTTTATCAAAGCATCTGAGCATATTGTTCATTTAGATGTGATGCTACAGCTACGTGAAACTTAAAGCCCAGGGTTAGTAGGCACTTACACCCATAAGCTAAGCACAGCCTGTACACAGTTAGAAAGAAAAGTAATATGGTAGTTATTCACTACTATGTAAACTGGTGTCATCAATGATGTCATTTGAGATGTCATCTGTGAAAATATCTTTCAATAAACATCATACACAACACTATAATATTCCCACCACAAAATACCGTGATATTGAAGGCTCAAATATCAACAAAAACATTGTGAAAATAGCACAATTAATGACATAAATAAAGAAACTAAAAATATTATTTTCTAATGAAAACAATGGACTTAATCCAAATGCTAACAACCTAAATATGGGCAAAACAAGCTAAAAACCCACAGTAAATCTATAACCCAAAACCATGAAAGCAAAATTTTGAACATTCTACACTAAACTATATGTTAGTCAAGTAGTAATATCCATGTACTTATGCATACCAAAAAAATCCAAATTATTTTCTATACCAATCATATTCAATCCTACAAGGGTTAACAAGTAGAAAATCTCAATTAATATTTAAAGATTTTCAATAGTTCACACAACAAACAACCATAGTTTGTGCCAAACTTGCCTGAGAAGAGGGTAGAATGTTACTCTGAGTGAGAGAAGCACCACCATTCAAGAGCTCATTAATGTAACTATAAGAAATACATTTAATTTAACACCTCCTAATACACTTTAAATGTAACCTAACAATATATTTGTAAAACAAATGAACCCCAAATATATTCCATGTATATAGAGATCAGCTGAAAACCTTTTTGATTAAAAATGCTATCAAGAACTGCTTGAGACTATACAGGAGGTGTAAAAGACGATTAACTCAACAAGAATAATGACCAGTTAGTCAAAAAAGGTGTTTTAAATCCAAGTATTAAAACAAAACTAAATATTATAGCTCCTAATAACTAAAAATGCCTGGTAATACTTGTTTAGATCTAAAAATGTGAACTGAACAGACCTGTACAACTTAAGAAAAGGGGAAACCATTCATAACTTATATGGGATATACAGCTACTGTACAGAACACACTGTACCCGAAAGAACGCGTTGGCAGTGCACTAAATGTATTTCTCTTAAACATGGAATTTTTGAAGTAAAACATTACATTAAAAAGTACTCTCAGTTCTCACAGCGCAGTTCTGAGTCTACTGAAAATCAAAGCAGGACATGCTTCTGCGTGAACGGATGTTGCCTCCTGCTGTGCCTGGAGCCAGGATGTCTAGGCAGCTTCTGTGAATGAACAGAAATCTCTCCCCCACATGGTCAAGTTGAAAGAGGTAGTGCTACATCTGCCCTTTGACCTACCGACGGTACCTGTCCACTCCCAGATAGCTAATCCCTTTACATTCATTGGCACTTCCTAGGCCAAGTGAGAAGCCATTGCCTTTTGAGCAGAGACCTCCACTCTCACAGCCAAGGAGGTGCTTTGTGGCTCTGGGGGTGTGTTGAGGGCAGAACTGGTTTAAAGGAGTCTAAAGTACATTTTAACAAAGTTACTTTTCTTAAGTTATCGAAATCTGATTTCAAAATTAAGCCAGTTTTTCATAACTCAGCAGGAAATAACTTTGATATACTTTTCTAGCCCTTATTTAAGCAGCAGTGGTAAATAAAGAGTTTGTTTCCACCTAGGCCTATTAAGTCTTGCTAGAACTACACATGACGTAGGGCCCGATTCACAGAACTAACTTAAGACAAAATCCTAACCTTACTACCATTTTGGTATTCACAGAAGGCACTTTCAGCCTGATTCATGAAACGAAAATCGGCTCGCAAAGGGCCAGATTCTGAGAATCTGGCCCTTTGCGAGCGCAATTATTGCATTTGGGATTCATCATCCCAAATGCAATATTCGCTATTACAGAATTCGCTATTGTGCGAAGAATTGCATTTAAGGAATCTCTATTAGAGATTCCTTAAATGCAATTCATCAACCAATTTTAAATTGCTAATTCGCAATTTCGGGCCGCTATTTACCGAGAGGTCAGACCTCTCGGTAAATAGCAAAAACTTAGAAAAATGCTTTTAAAAGCATTTTTCTAAGTTGCATATTGCACACACACATGTCCTTTGGACATGTGTGTGCGCAACACCTGTTCCAATTTGCATTTAAGGGGTGCTATAGGGTGTCCTTTGGACACCCCTGGCACCCTTTAAATCGCTATCTTATTTGCGAGTAGCAAATTGCTACTCGCAAATAAGGAATACTCCCCATTCATTCCTATGGGCCTTTTGGCCCATAGGAATGAATGGGGAGTTATTCCTTATTTGCGAGTAGCAATTTGCTACTCGCAAATAAGGAATGTGTAGGAATCGCTATTAATTTAGCAATTCCTACATGAATACCGTTTTGCGAGTCTCTAATAGCGATTCCTTATGAATCTCTATTAGAGACTCGCAAAACGGTACCTTGATGAATCAGGCTGTTACTCATTTCGGTATTCAGAGAAGTTAGGAGTCCTAAAAGCCTTCTGTGAATACCGAAATTCTTAATGTTAGGATTTTTCGCTGTTTAGGAGTAGTAAGTCCTAACTTTACTACTCGTAAACTGAGAAAAATCTTAACTTTAAGACTTTCGGTATTCACAGAAGGCATTTAGGACTCCTAACTTCTGGGAATACCGAAATGAGTAAGTGCCTTCTGTGAATACCAAAATGGTAGTAAGTTTAGGATTTTGTCTTAAGTTAGTTCTGTGAATCGGGCACTTTACAAATAAAAAGTATTTGCAATGCAATAGGTCTCGCACTTGTTAGACTTTAAGCTATTTCCACTTACAATGCCAATAGCTCAAACTCTTGTAAATGTTAGACCCATTGCATTGCAAATGCTTGTTTTATATTAGCACCCTGTCCTGTGAGCTGACGAGGCACTCTTTACGATGAGTTATGTATATATAAAAATCTGCATTTCCTACATATAAAAGCCATTTTCTCTGCCAAGTGTCATTGCCGTGCATTTAAGCTTCAGTCCAGTCAGAGCACAGTGGTACTCCTGCCAGACGCGTGGGTGGGGTAAATATACGCACTGCTGTCCGGGTATGACTTTTATCCTTCCCTGTGGTAAGTGCTCTTTAGGCCCCATTTACAATGGACGTAAGTTAAATAGGCCAAACAGGGAGTTCCAAGCACATGATTCAGAGTGGAAGGAAGTCACTTTACTACTCTACAGTGGTAAAGTGCATAAGTACTAAAGGCAGCAAAAACAGAGTCCAGAAAAAGCCAAAAAATCTGGGGTGACCCTGTAAGAAAGGCATTTTTGCTACAGTTATGGAATCCTCTAACATAGTACACGCACTAAGGGGCATACTACCAAGGGCCATTATTGCCGCTTTAGCTCTATTACCTAGCTGTCTTTAACACCAGTTAGGGATAGCTTGTAGGCGATAGCGGGCATTTTGGGGCCCGCTTTGCATGCCAGCGATAATTATCGCTAATGACATGCAAAGTGGGCGTGCCAAAATGTCAGCGACTGAAAACAGTCGCTGCAATCGCTATCGCCTATGATCAACACAGGCGTAGTTTTGGAAATATTCGCGCTAAGCGTGAATATCTCCAAAAGCTAACGCCTGCCCTGACCAGTTCATAGCCATGTTATCCAATGAGAGGTGGATAACATGGCTAAGAGCATTGTCACGGTAATGCCTGAATATCGCTGTATTGACAGCGATATTCACGCATTTCGCCTGTTTTTTATCGCTCCTGAGATAAACCTTGCTAATAGCAAGGTCTCTCAGCGATAAAAACAGGTGAAGGGCGGCGATAGTAATATTCCCGCTGAGCCAACACAGCGATAATTATCGCTAGTTGTAGGCAATATGCCCCTAAGTTTTCCAAGTCGTGTGCTTGTGTATTTCACCACCAGGTAAAATATACCTGATTAAGCCTAGGTAGTTTGACATATTATTAAATTAACTTACATATCTTTTTTCTCACATAAAATGCTTTTCTCTAGCAGGACTTTTTTGCTGCCTCAAAGGTGAACACTAGTGCTATCGGTGCTGAGACTTTCTACAGCAATTACAAACTTCCATTTGTAACTTAAGTGGGTACAAATCACTTACAAGCGTTGATAAATACGCAAACAGTTCCAGCTGAGAGGTCGTGCACCAGTTTTGAACGTGACTTCACTAACCACTCACCTGATGCACTGATAGGGACTCCCACAATTGACACACATGAACAAACATGAGTAAAGAAGTTATGCACAAGTGCATAAGTGACACACTTTTACACTGATTTCACACCAGTTTTCTTAGCTTAGTTAACTATATTGTAAGTTATGGTATTTACAGGTATATGACACATATAAGTCAGAAAATGTTCTTTGTAAATCAGACCCATTGTTAGTTGCCCTGGCCAAGTAAAACATATTTTTCTCTTACTGTGCGTTCTTTACTCCCCGGAGTTCCTGAGTAAGTCGAGTCTAAATGATGAGTGAAGCACAACTTGTTACACAAAAGCAGTGAGAATTACGCCCTTTAGCCCCGTTTCACAAAGGAAAACTGAGACAAACGTCTAACTTTACTACTCGTAAATGCCCTTTGTGAATGCTGAAAGTCGTAAAGTTTGAATTTCATCTCTGTTTACCTTTGTGAATCAAGCCCGCCACTATAAAAAGGTACTAAAGAAGCTGATAAGATGCTTGTTCTGGACGCTAGGTAGACTCTGCCTTTCAACATGCTGAAGTAGGCAAATTCATCTCAAAATCAGCTTGAAATAGGAATAACAGATTGAGTAATATAACATTTCGGTAAAAATGAAACTCAACACCCATAATTCTAATGCAAATGTTTTCATTATTCCTGTTGCATAAAAATTGGCCTGTTTTGTTATTTGCATTTAATTTCATTCTTTGAGAAGACTAGTTATGCTTTTAGAGCATAGTTGAAACACTCATTGGTAAATTCAATAGGACTTGCATGTGTTAATGCATGCAAATCCAGGAATGTAGTAATCGGTAATCCTTTAGAGTAGTATTCCAGAATTCAAGCAAAAACTTCCTCCAGAATCAGCTACTAAACTGCCACCAGAAACGCTTTGATAAAGCAACTTTACATGCTAAAAAGCATATAACTAATTCACAAAAGTGAACTTTGATAATGAAAAATATTAGGCAATGAGAGAGGTGATGATTTTGGGGTCCCCCTAACCTAGGGAGAGAAGCAAGCAGATGCCTTGAACACAAAGAGCATGTCACGCTGAACGATTCCGTGGTGGTTCCAGGACCACCCCAAGCACAGTTATGGGCAAAATTTACAATCCCAACTAAAGGCCCTGCAAAGCATTATGGGACGAGATTAGCAGTGGGCAGTAAATATTATATTATCCAATATCAAAATAATTCTACAAAGAGCTGCAGTTCAACTACTCGTTACTAGGTGTCCCTCACGAGTTAAATGCAAAAGCATTGAAATTATTACATCTACCTGCAGTTCAACCAGTCGTTGCTAGGTGTCCCTCAAGTCAAATGCCTTTGCATTTCACTCATGAGGGACACCTAGTAACGACTAGTGGAACTGCAGCTTGATGTAATAATTTCAATGCTTTTGCATTTGACTCATGGGATTGTATTGTTGCCCATAACTGTGCTTGGTGTCGCCCTAAGAGGATGGGACCACCACTGAATCGTTCAGCAAGATGTGCTTTTTGTTTTCAAGGCATCTGCTTGGTTCTCTCCCTAGGTTAGGGAGGATCCCAAAATCATCACCTCTCTCACTGATTGCTAAATTTGCATTTTCATTTTTGTGAAATGACTATATGCATTTTAGCGTGTAAAGACAGAGATACTTGTTATTTTACCAAAAGTATATGAGGTTTCTGTTTTATCAATTGGGAGTCAGACGAAGCGAAAAATCCGCGTAGTAGTATTCTGCCAATTAAGCCCACCCTTACTGATGATATGAGTTAGTACAATCTGTCCATAGCCCAACTTAAATCTAGCCCAGGGCCTGACATTTTAAGCCTAGGCCTGAGGTGCCCTACCAACACTCACTTGCTCCACTCCCCAGGAATAATATATCTGTTGTGTATTTAATTAATCTGGAATGGAGGTTGCTCTGTGAGACTCTGGGTGGAACTAAAGAGGGAGAAGGGTAATTGCATGGCCATTAGAATTATTATGGCATGCCGTTAGTGGTACAAAAATAAAACAAAAAATGCTGCCCCACCAGTTTGGCTAAATGAATGTTGCACCATTTATGTACTCAAATAATATGTGCAGCATAAATCGAACGTGTCATATTTTTGTATGCCCATGTATATGTAGATTTTTGTAGCCCAATAATTTCAGCCATGCAGCCACTCCCCTCTGAAGCACAGACACTGTCCTGCAGCCGGTCCTCAGAAGCCTGAGGAGGTGACGGAGGCCCAGTGGGGCGTGGCCAGCACCCCGAAGGACATTTGAAGGAGGCTGGCGGCCATTGAGGGACAGTTTTTGTAGCTGGGGGGCTGTTGTAGGAGGTGAGGGTGGGAAGAAGAGTTAGGGACAGGCTAGTGTTTCTGTAGATTATTTTAGACACTTTTTAGGGTTTAGGTAGAGGGTTGGGCTTAAGGTTAGATTTTAATGCTAATAAATTAGTTTTCTTGTTTTTTCAATATTTGTCAATTGTATTAATTTACTAGTAGGCATTAGTGGTTAGTGCAGCACCCCTGTACACGAGCTCCCCCAACGTAGTGATGAAACAGTCCGAGCCCAGCACTTGGCCCGTGCACCCCTTGTCTTCTCTTTAGTCTCTCTCAACCTAAACTCCTTTGCCTCATTAAACAGGTTACTTATCTTACCCCCTCCAGTCCACCCCCTGCAATCAGTGCTGGAAAACTGACCCTACCCAGCCCTCCTCCCCTTTATTTTCTTTTGGGGTCTTTAAATAAATAATAGGCGGTGTTGGTGGAACTACATGACAAAGAGCGGGCTGTCCTTCCTCTGTGTCACACTCCACACTGACAATCACCGGCTCGTCACCATCTACCTTTCGGTGACCTTGCTTTCCCCCCATTTCTATTGGTGGGTCTCCAGTGGGTCCAATCCATGTCCAGATCATCAGAAGGGGGCCTTGAAGAAGATGGGGGTGCTCGCTCTTTTCTTCGCTGGTGATTGTGAAACGAATGCGTCCAGTGGTGGAGCAGTCACAACAGCACCATATTTTTGTTGAAGAAAAGGCGTGCTGCAAAGGAGAGTGTCACTCTCACAGGGCTGGGGTTTGAACTCAGGAGTTCGCTTTAAGGAGCGGTGTTAACCTGTAGTAAGTTCTGTGTTCTGTAAACGGGCAACCGTTCAATCTTGCATGCGGATTGGGATAAACCATGATTTACAATGCAGCGGGGATGCATTGTCTGCTGTTTAAGAAAGTGAACGAGGCTAAAAGTTTGCCTACTATGCAGAATGGGGTAGAAAGAGATAGCTGACAAGGGGGTTAGAAGTAGGCCTGGGCAGTAAATTCTGTTCAGCTTGCGGAATTTGTCGAATTTGGGTAATTTCATGTTTTGCAATACGCGTCTTCACTGAATTTTTTGCCTGTTCGCACTATCTAAATGCGTGTTCGCAAGTTATTTCTCCCCGAGCACACAAACAGTGTTCGCAAACGGTAAAAAAGCACCACAAACGGGCGGAATAAGCAATTCCACTGTTCGCAGAACTTTTGCGTGCTCGCTGAGATTTTTTACTGTTTCGCGGAGCTTTGCATAGCACGACTACGCCGCAAATTCCGCCCACCTGTTAGACAGTGTCACTATGTAGCCTGCTGCAGAACACTACAGACATGTTTCGGTCTGCAAGGCACCATACGTGCAATGGATATACACAGAGGTGGGTGCCATTATAAAGCTGCCTCTTAGTTGTCAAACCCAAAAGACCAGACCCCTTCTGGGTTGCTTATTGTTGACAGTCAGAGAGCATACAACAAGCCTTGGAAGCAGCCCGCGGTGGCTGGGAGTCTTTCAAGTTTGAACTACATTTATTTAGTAGCTTAAAATTATTCAGGCATTCCACTGGTCACTTTTCTGTTTTGCACTGGTTACAACTGTGGTAGCTCTTTTGCCCCTACCTTGCTGCAAATGGTGTTGCCACTGATGCCCTTTCATGGCTGCAGCTGTGATCACTGTTGGGTCCCTACTGCTGTCTCTGCAGTTGTGGCATCTGTGCTTGCTGCTGTTGTGATAGTTTTGTTGCTGCTGTGGGCCCGGCTATGTTGACAGCTTTTGTTGCTGCTATGGGCCCTGCTGACAGCTTTTGTTGATGCTGCGTGCCCCTCCATGCTGAACGGTTTTGTTGCTGCTTTGGTAAAAGCTGTTGTTACATCTTTTGCTCTTTGTTTAGCTTTAGTGGCATATGCTGTCTTTGCTCTGTTTATAGAAGGGGGTCACTGCTGTTGGTACTGTATTGGTGGCAGCTTTGGTCATTACTGTCATCACAACCACATTTACAGCAGTAGTGGAAGTTGTCTTCATTGATGTGCCCCTCCTGTGCTTGCAGCTATTGTTGTAGCTTCTTTTTGCTATTGTGGTCTTAGTTGTGGTAGCAACTGCTGTGGCTTCTGGGGATCCTGATTTCATACACATGATTGTTGCAGCTGTTGTTGCTTTGCTGCTGCAGTGGTATCAACTCTGGCTGATAGTGTGGTCCCTTCTGTGGTTCCAGGTGTGGTCATTGCTCAGGTCCCTGATGTTCTAACACCTGCAGTCCCCTCTGTCATTACAGCTGTGGTCCATGGGGTGTTTGCTGCTCTGATAGCACTTGTTACTGAAGTGGTTGCAGCTGTTATGGTTGCAGTAGTGGCAACTGTTGTAGATGTTGTGGTTCCTGATTAAGCAGTCACTATAGTTGCTGTCCCTCCTGCGCTTGCAGCTGTTACTTTTACTGTGGGAGTGGCCGTGCTTGCGGCTGTTATTGTTACTGTGGGGGTGGCTGTGCTTGCAGCTGTTACATTTACTGTGGGAGTGGCCGTGCTTGCAGCTGTTCTTGCTACTGTGGGAGTGGCCGTGCTTGCAGCTGTTCTTGCTACTGTGGGAGTGGCCATGCTTGCAGCTGTTCTTGCTACTGTGGGAGTGGCCATACGTGCATCTATTATTGTTACTGTGGGAGTGGCTGTGCTTGCAGCTGTTATTGTTACTGTGGGAGTGGCCGTGCTTGCAGTTGTTATTGTTACTGTGTGAGTGGCTGTGCGTGCAGCTATTATTGTTACTGGGGGAGTGGCAGTGCTTGCTGTTGTTATTGTTACTGTGGGAGTGGCTGTGTTTACAGCTGTTATTGTTACTGTGGGAGTGGCTGTGCTTGCAGCTGTTATTGTTACTGTGGGAGTGGCCGTGCTTGCAGCTGTTATTGTTACTGTGGGAGTGGCCGTGCTTGCAGCTGTTCTTGCTACTGTGGGAGTGGCCATGCTTGCAGCTGTTCTTGCTACTGTGGGAGTGGCCATACGTGCATCTATTATTCTTACTGTGGGAGTGGCTGTGCTTGCAGCTGTTATTGTTACTGTGGGAGTGGCCGTGCTTGCAGTTGTTATTGTTACTGTGTGAGTGGCTGTGCGTGCAGCTATTATTGTTACTGTGGGAGTGGCAGTGCTTGCTGTTGTTATTGTTACTGTGGGAGTGGCTGTGTTTACAGCTGTTATTGTTACTGTGGGAGTGGCTGTGCTTGCAGCTGTTATTGTTACTGTGGGAGTGGCCGTGCTTGCAGCTGTTATTGTTACTGTGGGAGTGGCCGTGCTTGCAGCTGTTCTTGCTACTGTGGGAGTGGCCATGCTTGCAGCTGTTCTTGCTACTGTGGGAGTGGCCATACGTGCATCTATTATTGTTACTGTGGGAGTGGCTGTGCTTGCAGCTGTTACATTTACTGTGGGAGTGGCCGTGCTTGCAGCTGTTATTGTTACTGTGGGAGTGACTGTGCTTGCAGCTGTTAATATTACTGTGGGAGTGGCTGTGCTTGCAGCTGTTATTGTTACTGTGGGAGTGGCCGTGCTTGCAGCTGTTATTGCTACTGTGGGAGTGGCCATGCTTGCAGCTGTTATTGCTACTGTGGGAGTGGCCGTGCTTGCAGCTAATATTGTTACTGTGCGAGTGGCTGTGCTTGCAGCTGTTACTTTTACTGTGGGAGAGGCTTTGCTTGCAGCTGTTATTGCTACTGTGGGAGTGGCTGTGCTTGCAGCTGGTATTGCTACTGTGGGAGTGGCCGTGCGTGCAGCTATTATTGTTACTGTGGGAGTGGCCGTGCTTGCAGTTGTTATTGTTACTGTGTGAGTGGCTGTGCGTGCAGCTATTATTGTTACTGTGGGAGTGGCAGTGCTTGCTGTTGTTATTGTTACTGTGGGAGTGGCTGTGTTTACAGCTGTTATTGTTACTGTGGGAGTGGCTGTGCTTGCAGCTGTTATTGTTACTGTGGGAGTGGCCGTGCTTGCAGCTGTTATTGTTACTGTGGGAGTGGCTGTGCTTGCAGCTGTTATTGTTACTGTGGGAGTGGCTGTCCTTGCGGCTGTTATTGCTACAGTGGGAGTGTGGCCGTGCGTGCAGCTAATATTGTTACTGTGGGAGTGGCTGTGCTTGCAGCTGTTATTGTTACTGTGGGAGTGGCTGTCCTTGCGGCTGTTATTGCTACAGTGGGAGTGTGGCCGTGCGTGCAGCTGTTATTGTTACTGTGGGAGTGGCTGTGCTTGCAGCTGTTACTTTTACTGTGGGAGAGGCTTTGCTTGCAGCTGTTACTTTTACTGTGGGAGAGGCTTTGCTTGCAGCTGTTATTGTTACTGTGGGAGTGGCTGTGCTTGCAGCTGTTATTGTTACTGTGGGAGTGGCCGTGCTTGCAGCTGTTATTGTTACTGTGGGAGTGGCTGGGCTTGCAGCTGTTATTGTTACTGTGGGAGTGGCTGTGTTTACAGTTGTTATTGTTACTGTGGGAGTGGCCGTGCTTGCAGCTGTTATTGTTACTGTGGGAGTGGCTGGGCTTGCAGCTGTTATTGTTACTGTGGGAGTGGCTGTGTTTACAGTTGTTATTGCTACTGTGGGAGTGGCCATACGTGCAGCTATTATTGTTACTGTGGGAGTGGCTGTGCTTGCAGTTGTTATTGTTACTGTGGGAGTGGCCGTGCTTGCAGCTGTTATTCTTACTGTGGGAGTGGCTGGGCTTGCAGCTGTTATTGTTACTGTGGGAGTGGCTGTGTTTACAGTTGTTATTGCTACTGTGGGAGTGGCCATACGTGCAGCTATTATTGTTACTGTGGGAGTGGCTGTGCTTGCAGCTGTTCTTGCTACTGTGGGAGTGGCTGGGCTTGTAGCTGTTATTGTTACTGTGGGAGTGGCTGTGCTTGCAGCTGTTATTGTTACTGTGGGAGTGGCCGGGCTTGCAGCTGTTATTGTTACTGTGGGAGTGGCCGTGCTTGCAGCTGTTATTATTACTGTGGGAGTGGCCGTGCTTGCAGCTGTTATTGTTACTGTGGGAGTGGCTGGGCTTGCAGCTGTTATTGTTACTGTGGGAGTGGTCGTGCTTGCGGCTGTTATTGTTACTGTGGGAGTGGCTGTGTTTACAGCTGTTATTGTTACTGTGGGAGTGGCCGTGCGTGCAGCTAATATTGTTACTGTGCGAGTGGCTGTGCTTGCGACTGTTACTTTTACTGTGGGAGTGGCCGTGCGTGCAGCTAATATTGTTACTGTGGGAGTGGCTGTGCTTGCAGCTGTTACTTTTACTGTGGGAGAGGCTTTGCTTGCAGCTGTTATTGTTACTGTGGGAGTGGCCGGGCTTGCAGCTGTTATTGTTACTGTGGGAGTGGCCGTGCTTGCAGCTGTTATTGTTACTGTGGGAGTGGCTGGGCTTGCAGCTGTTATTGTTACTGTGGGAGTGGTCGTGCTTGCGGCTGTTATTGTTACTGTGGGAGTGGCTGTGTTTACAGCTGTTATTGTTACTGTGGGAGTGGCCGTGCGTGCAGCTAATATTGTTACTGTGCGAGTGGCTGTGCTTGCGACTGTTACTTTTACTGTGGGAGTGGCCGTGCGTGCAGCTAATATTGTTACTGTGGGAGTGGCTGGGCTTGCTAATATGCGTTATAGAATTCCAATAGAAGCCCAGGTTAGATGTGCATGACATCTAACCTGGGCTTCTATTGGAATTCTATAACGCATACTAGCAAGCCCATTATCGACGTTTTAGCGGCAGTTTCCTGCCGCTAAAACGGCGATAACTTTAACAAGGTTCTTGCTAATATGCCCCATAGTTTCCTTAAATGCCAGCGATCAGTATGGCATTCCTTTTTGAAACAAACAAAAAATATTTTTCTTTGAGCTATTTCTCTTTAGATTGACAAGGGCCCAGCCGTTTCCCCGACTATAAAGTTGATCAAAAACCATGAATAAGCAAACCATTCACAATGCCAACAGCACACCTCTTGGCTTTGCCAGTGCTTGTTTAACATCACGTAAGCTCGGGCAGACAACCCAAGGTGTCCCAGGCCAGACCTACAAAGGGAACAGCTCGACTCTTGGAGCTGATAACATGCCGGGCATAGCCGTGCGAGTTCACTTGTAATTATGCCTGTTGTGCGCTGATTACACGAGTGTGTCACGAGTGTAAACAGGCACATGTAACAGCTTGTCATCTGCAGCCCCCACCTGTGAAAAGACACAGAGACAAAGTGCCACGAAGGGCCGAGATTACAGGGGGCTCTGTGCCCTGTCCCGATAAGTGAGCACTTTCCCAAGTCCCACGTGAAGTGCCTTCTAAATTGAGCCCAGGCCGCTCTGATGAGGCTGCTTCTGGGAGCAGCTGTGAGGGGGGGGGACCCCCACGTCCGTGGCATCAAAGAGAGGTGACAGGCACACCCCGGAGAGTGTTACACACACTTCCAAGGGAACCAGGGGTCTGTTTGTACATCCAGCTAGCAGGGACGGGGGAACTCTGAAAACCCGCCTTCCAATGGCCTGCTGAGCTATCTGACCCAGAGACAGGGGGGCTGGGGCAGGCAGAGTTCATGTAATATTGCCAGATTTCAACCCTTCTGCTGATGGTGGGACATGAAAAGGGTGCACTTCAAGAGATGCAGATCTTTTTTTAATTTTTATAAAGAGTTTTACATAGCGCAAACTAGATCCGAGATATCGGGGGTCTTATTTATGAAGGCCTTGCGCCTCCGGTGCGCTACTTTTAAAATGGGAAAAAGTGATGCACCGGCGGCGCAAGGCCTTCATAAATAAGGCCCCGGGTGTCAGAGCGCTTTACGTGAGCACCAGTTACGTTACAGACAGACACATTCATTTTTGTTAGGCACGGGGAGATTAAGAGGCAGATTTACAAGCCCCCTGCGCCTCTTTTGCGCCGCCGTTGTGTCACTTTTGTGACGCAGCGGCGGCGCAAATCCTGCTCCATGGTTTGGGGTACTTACAACGTGACGCATCTGGGAGGTGCGTCACGTTATAAAGCCCTGCGTCATAAGGAGGCATTCCTGCGCAGGGAGGGGTGGGGGGGCGTTCCGTCGCAGGAACGCCTCCTAAAAGTGGCTGAGTGAAATCTACAAGATTTCACTCAGTCACTTTTAGGCCAATGCTGCATCAAAACCCTACGCCTGCCTAAAGCAGGCGTAAGGATTGACGCAGCATTGTGGAGATGGGGCCCCCCAGAGCATTGCTGGAACTGCTTCGCGCTTGCGACGCAACTCCAGCAATGAGCCGCCTTTACGGCACAGATGCGTGACGCATGTGTGCCGTTTTTGCCCCATGGTGCGCCGCATTGTAAATGCGGCGCACCATGGGTGGCGGAGCCGCGGCGCACAGTAACTGGCGCATCCCTGCCGATATGCAAGGATGCGCCAGTAATTGTAAATCTGCCCCATCGTGATTTGCCCAGAATCACAGGATGTTGAGCGCCCCTGCCGAGACTGGAACCCCGTTCCCCAGCTTCGAGGTCAACCACTCTAGCCGTAAGGCTACATCCTCTCCCTCACCTTTCTAACTCCTGTCTCACAGGGGGGTATGGGGGGGAGTCTGTCTCTATAGGCAGAGAGATGATGAAATACCGGGACTCATTTATGAGTGCCCTGCGTCACATTTGCACCACGTAAAGTGGCGCATGCGTGACGCAGCGTTCTCATAAATATTGCTGAAGCCAAGCAAAGCCACCCTGTGTCTTTGTGGCCTCATAATTCTTGAGTGAGGCTACATACCGCAAATAGCTGCGTCCCCTTACTCTGCACGTGAGAGGCGTTCCGTGGGCGTTGCGGTGGGTTTTCTCACACAGCTCCAATCAATATTGACGCTGCCCCAGATTTACAAAGTGATGTAAACATGGGGGAGCATCAAATCTGTAGGCCTCCCGAGGCGAGACGGAATGAGGAGAAATCTTTTAATTTCTCCTCGTTTTTTCCTCCCTCCATGTGTGCTGCATTCGTAGGAAGAGGAATACGCCTCATAGGATTGTTTTTATGCAGGAAGGTGCCCCTTCCTGCACAAAAACAGTCCTGCCTGCAACGTAGGCACCCGTGCACCGTGGTGCAAGGGGGCCTATGTTGGCTCTATGCTGCCCAAACTGCTCCAGCGCAGGCAGAGGGCAGGAATTCACGGTATGGCTTAAATACAGCACATTCCTTCCTGCCCTTTCACTTTGGGGCAGCTCAGCTGGGAGCCTTGCTGCTCTGCCCTACGCCAAAATGCCATCAATGAGTCCCACAGTTTGAAACCTCAGGGTGCCATTGCTGTGAGGGCTGAAGCTGGGGTTGCCACCTTTTCCTGAAAAAAGTACCAGCCATTGGTTCATGTTTTAAAATTCTGCAAAGTCCCCGGCATGATACTTAAACAGGACTTAATATAAAATCGCCTGTATTCATTTTCAAAATTTGTAATGCTGTTTTTTACTTTAACTGTCAATCACGAATCATTTAGGCTGGTCTAGATTACATTTTAAAGTGCTTTCTTCTTATGCTTCCTTTTTTAAGGGCAGAATGATAAAATTTTCTATTTTTTTAAAGCTTGACTATATTTAGAACATTTTATAGCAGTTGCATGATATTAAAGAAAGTAGTGATGCAACAGAAACAACGCTTGAAAATATAACAATACGGAAATACAATAAGTCAAACTATTGGAAATTCTGGTGACTCGGGCAACACCTGCCACAGCAAGGGACGCAGGCTGGGCAAACCTCAAGGGCCATGGGGTCGAGACGGTTAACAGTGTACTGCTAGTGTCTGCTCCACTGGACGGAAGACACAAAACACGGGAACCAGGTTACTGCATAGACTACATATGGTCCTAGGCAAGGTATAGAGTGATTATATACAGAAGCACACCACCAATTAATCGATCAGGTGGTTTATAGAGCGTGTCTACTCATCCTTAAGGGTCTCAAGGTGCTGGGGGGGCACTGCTGATCCGTCGAAGGAGCTGTGGTTCCGTCGAAAAGCCGGGTGACTTAGTTGAGGCAGTGACGGTGATGGCCTGAGGTGGAGAGGCAGGGTGTTCCAGCTCTTTGCTGAGAGGTAGGAGAAGGATCTTCCTCCGGCCGTGTTCTTGCGGATACGAGGGACGGTACCCAGGGCCAGTTGGGGGGAGCAGAGGTCTCTGGTGGGTATGTGGAATGCGAGGCGGTGGCTTAGGTGAGTGGGTCCTGCATCATAAAGGGCTTTGTAGGCGTGTGTGAGGAACTTGAATGTGATTCTTTTGTTGACTGGGAGCCAGTGGAGGTCTCTTCGGTGTCTGGTGATGTGGTTGCGGTGGGGGATGATGAGGATGAGTCTAGCCGAGGCGTTCTGGGTTTTCTGCAGTTTCTTTTGGAATTTCTGGGTGATGCCTGCGTAGAGAGGGTTGCCGTAGTTGAGTTTGTTGCTGCTGATGAAGGGTGACTGTCCTTCTGGCCTCGGTGGGGACCCACCTGAAGATCTTTCAGAGCAGGCGTAGCGCGTGGTAGCAGGATGATGAGACGGCATTGATCTGCGGCTCATGGTGAGCGAGGAGTCCAGGATGATGCAGAGGTTCTGTGTGTGGTCTGTGAGTATGGGGGGGATCCAAGATCTGCGGGCCACCATCAGCCGTTCCCCCTGGAGGGGCTGGAGCCATGATGAGGATTTCGGTCTTCTCTGAGTGGAGCTTTAGGCAGCTGTTCTTCTTCAAGACGGCGACAGCCTTCATCCGGATGTGAAAATTGTTCTTAGTGATTGTGGGTTCATTGGTGGCAAAGAGAATCAGCTGGGTGTCGTCGGAGTAGGAGACAACGTTGAGTCTGTAGATTCCTGGTGATGGCTGCGAGCAGAGCCATGCAGGTGTTGAAGAGGGTGGGGCTCAGGGGGGAGCCCTGAGGTACTCTGCAGCTGATCTCTGTGGGTTCAGAGTGGAACGGTGGTAGTCTGACTCTCTGTGTTTGGCCGTTTAGGAACTCCAGGAACTCATAAGCATGAAACACGGAGCTGTACCACTGTTCGTATGAAAGGTCGCCTTTAAAACTTTTCAAAGAACAGGGCTATCCACGGCCACTTCAGGATGGGCCAATGCCTGGTCAGTAGGCCAGCTGAGACATACAGGATAAAACCACCTGGAGGCGTTTGGAGGCAACTCGTCCACCTAACTAGGTTCCCTAGAGCTCTTGGGTATGTTTCACATACAGTGTACTCCCAGAGGAATTTTGACAAAGAGATAGTTGTGCTTCAGCCTTCTCTGCCCCCTTGTCTATGGTGTTATCTTTTTTTTTTTTAAGTTTGAAAGCTTTATTAGAGAAAAAATAAGTAGTACAATAAGGTGATATCAGCAAATATGGGAAAAAACCATAAACTGGGACAAGGTAAATAGAAGCAGCCAATATCACAATGGAAAAACAAAGCATTTTAGGTTATGGGGAGGGAAGGAGGGAGGGGAAGGGAGGAGAAAAGAAAAGCAAAAACAAGGTATCATATCGTAGAAGATGGGTAAGCAATAATAAGAAATACAGTAAATGGCATTCAAAAGTACAGTAAAAAACCAACATATGAGGAATTGCATGAATGAGAAAGAGGTAGGATGGAGATCAAATAAGCTAAATAATTACAATATTGAGATTGAAAAATAACATGCAAAAAACTACAGGCAAGAGTACATGTGTTCAGGGGGGCTTGAAATTATCCGAAGATAGTGGAGAGTAGCTTTTTTTAGCGGATTGATCGAGGTAGAGAGTAAGAGGTAGCCAATAAAGTTCAACATTTCGGGAGGGTTTACAGGAGGAGGCAAAGGCCACATCAAGTCTGTGTGAGTGACATACAAGATTCCACCAACAATTGAGAGACAATTTGTTCAGAGATTTCCAATTAGAGACAATATGCTGTAATGCCAGAGCCAGCATAAGGTCAAAAAGACCACAAGAATGTGGGGGGAGGTCTAAGTCTTCTGAAAGGCTACCAAGAAATACTAAAGAAGTAGAAAATTGAATAGAGAGGTTGAAAATGCGAGAAAGGCGAGAGAAGATCTGAGACCAGAAAATACGAGTGAAAGGACAGAGAAAGAAGAGGTGGAAAAGATCTGCAGAAGGGGTATTACAGGTCCAACAATTAGATGTCGCCTCAGAATGAAAGCGAGAGATAGAAAGAGGAGAGAGGTATAGTCTGTGGTAAAAGAAAAATAGGGATTGAGTAAGAGAGGCAGTACGGGAAATCTTCAAGGAACGAGCCCAAATTTTGTCCCAGAGAGGAATCGGCCATAAAGAGCGTAAGTCTGTTTCCCAGGACAATTCTAATTTTGATTTGAGACGATCTGGATTGGGGGCTGAAAAGTATCGGTATATGATGGAAGCTTTAGGAGTTGTGGAAAGGACATTGAGTAGAGAGGAAGATGAGGTAGGTAGGTCTTCAGAGGGGAGAGAATAATAACGATCTAGAATGGTTTCCATAAGGATAGGGAATTTCTTTGCAAAAGAAGGAGGACAGTGAAATTGAGAGCGAAGTGCAGGAAATAAGCAAGGGGATGATCCATCAAAAAGATGACGTACCCAAATGATACCTTTCGCCCTCCATGAGGGCCATGCAATAGGTCGGTTGTTAATTAATAGAAGTGAGTTGTACCATATAGGTAATAGTAGGAAGGATTCCTGCGTCATTGAGGTAGGTGAAACTAAAGGGCGTAGAAGAGAAGAAGTATGCTTGAATAAAAGGGGATTAAGGCATGGGGCTTTAGAGGTAAAACGAATTACTTCTTGGAAAGAGTGTGGAAGCAGTAATTCCTGTTCAACAGAAAGCCAGAGGGGAGAGAAAGGGGAGGGTTCCTGGGATAACCAGCGGGAAGCCTGTCGAAGTGAAAAGGACTTATGGTAGAGGCGAAAGTCCGGAAAGTTAGTACCACCATTAAGCTTAGATTTACGTAAGTTGAAAAGTGATATGCGGGCCTTTTTCTGTTTCCAAAGAAATTTGGACAACGCAGAATCAATGCGACGGAAATAAGATGTTGGAATATGAAGTGGGAGCATGGATAACAAGTAAATCAGAATGGGGGCAATCATCATTCTAATGGAGTCAAGGCGGCCCCACCAGGAAAGAAATAGTGGATTCCAAGAGGTGAGTAATGATTCTATTCTAGATATTACCGCGTTCATGTTGAGTTGAATAGAGGAAGAAATAGAGCTAGAAAACAGAACACCAAGATATTTAATTTTCGTAGAATTCCAAGCAAAGCCAGTGGCTGTGAAATAGTGGGGGAGACAAAGTTTGGTTAAAGGAAGGATCTCTGTTTTGTCCGAATTTATTTTGTAACCAGAAACCAAGGAGAATTTCTGAAATTCGTCTAGTAATGCCGGGACTGAGGTAAGCGGGTCAGAAATAAATAAAAGAATATCATCAGCATATGCAGACAATTTAAGATGACGTTTACCGTACGGGAAGCCAGAGATGGATGGATTATTGCGTATGGAGGTGAGGAAAGGTTCAAGCGCCAAAATAAATAAAAGAGGTGATAAGGGACAGCCCTGACGAACACCACGTTGGAGAGTGAATGGGGAAGTAAGTTGACCATTAACGAGAACAGAAGCTTTGGGCATAGAGTATATCAAAGAAATATAAGATATGAATTTGGGGTTAAAGCCGTGCCATTTTAAGGAGGCCAGAAGAAAGGACCAGTCGACCCGGTCGAAGGCTTTCTCCGCATCTACTGAAATGGCTGCAAGGGGAATCGATAGTGAAGGGGCTTTACTTAAAACATTAAGGAAGAGTCTAGAATTATCCGAGGTCAAGCGGCCCTTAACAAAGCCGCATTGTTCTTTGCCTATGAGATGTGGTAGGAGCGGGTCAAGGCGAAGAGCTAATAGTTTCGCAAAAATTTTATAATCAACATTTACTAGAGATATAGGTCGATAATTTTTACAGAACTTAGGGTCTCTACCATCTTTGGGGATAAGGCATATGGTAGCGTCTTGAAAAGAGCCTCGGGCTGATCCAGCAGAACAAAAAGACTGAAAGAGAGATAGAAGCTTGGGTAAAAGAAGGTCCGAAAAATGTAGATAAAATTCAACTGGGAAGCCATCAGGTCCAGGGGTTTTCCCTTTAGTGAGGGAGGATAAAGCAGAGGATAGTTCCGAAATAGTAAGATCAGAATCAACGGCCGAAATATTAAGGTGGGAAGTATCTGGGCGAGGTATGTTATCAAAGTAGGATTGAATAAGCTCTGGGGTGGGAGGGTTTTCCGGAGTATACAAAGTCTCATAAAAAGCGTGGAATTGTTCCAAAATTTCTGTATTGGTATGAAGAAGAACATTAGAGGGGGAATAAATAGAATCAATATTAGTACGTTCTTTACGAGACTTTAAATAGTTAGCTAACAATTTACCTGACTTATTGCGACCACCATAAAATCGCGCGCTGCTCCGGAGAAGAAAAGAGGAGGCAGAGTCTGTGGTAAGTTTGTTAAAGGCAATCTTAGCCTTAAGCAACTCAGGAGACATAATCTTATCAGAGGAAGTGTAGAATTGATGTTCCAGAGATTTAATATGTGCAAGTGTAAGCTTACGTTGTTGAAGGAATTTTTTCTTCTTTTTAGAGACGAAATCAATAATAAAACCGCGGGCCGTGGCCTTGAAGGAATCCCAAAGAATATGAGGTGGGGTATCAGGTGTAGAATTAAGATGAAAAAATTCAGAAGTAAAAGAACGAAAAGAGGAGGAGAAAAGGGGATCAGTAAGAAGAGAGGGGTTGAAGCGCCAGCGAGAAGATTTAGGAGTGGGAGGAAGAAGGTCAAAAACAGTAATAATAGGAGCATGGTCAGAGATGACAATCGGTTCAATAGAAGAAGAAAGAAGGTGTGGAGAAAGAGATGAGGAGAGAAAGATATAATCTAAGCGGGAGAAAGAAGCGTGAGGAGGAGAGAAAAAGGAAAAATCCATAACATCTGGGTGAGTGAGTCTCCATGAGTCTACCAGGTGAGTTTGGGTAATAGTGTCAAGGAATTGTTTATGTGGTCTATGAGGGGAAAAACGAACAGAGGATCTACGGTCTAAAAAAGGGTCAATGATCTGGTTACAGTCTCCACCTAATAGAAAAGCGTCATCTTTATGCTGAATACATTTGGCTGTAATGGAGGGCCAGAAAGAGGAGTCAAAACCTGTGGGACCATAAACATTGAATATGGTAAGTGGGATATTGTTAATTAGTAGTTTAGCTAAGACCCAGCGTCCCTCGTCATCCTTTTCTTGTAGAACGACTTTACACTGGAGTCGCTTATGAATCAAAATGGCTACTCCATTCTTTTTTTGAGAAGCGGGAGAAAATAAAACTGTTCCAACCCATAAGCGCTTTAGCTTTAAAGATTCAATGTCAGATAGGTGAGTTTCTTGGATAAGGACGATATCTGGGTTGTAAGAGGAAAGGTGGGAAAGTACTCTCTGCCTTTTGATAGGGTGATTAAATCCTTTCACATTCCATGAAACAACTTTGAAGGTGAAAGCTTAGTAAACTGTTCTAAATCAAGAAGTGCAAAAACATACTGTACATGTAATAATGCAAACTGTATAGAAGTATGAACCATAAAACTCTTCAAAAAGGAAGAAGGAAGAACAGGAAGAAAAGGGAGAAGAAAAAGGAAAAGGGAGGAGGAGAAGGGCGGGAAAAGGAAAGGCAGATCAGTGGGGAAGGAAGAAGGAAGAAAAGAGAGAATGCATAGAAGACAGTACAAATCCAGAAGGATGACTGTATTAAACATACCTGAAAGAGAAAAAATACACATAGGGAAGGTGGGGAGGTGGTGATGCTTTACAAGACGGACGGATCAGGATCAGGAGGAGAGCCACATCGAGACCGCACAAAAGGAACATTGAATGGGACAAGATGTTGAGGGAAGTATCCGACACAAATTCGTCTGGGGAGGAAAGAAAAGGGAAAAATGTTAACATACACAACCTGTCAACGTAAAAGTAGAAGACCAGAAGGTAGAGAAAGAAAATAGAGGGATATAAAGGAGATGCCAGAGATATATAAAGGAAAAAGGAGATACGAGAAGAGAGTGTAAAAACTGAGAAGAGAAGTAAGGAGAATACATGAAGTCAAAGACAAGCCAGTAGGAGGACAGACAAGTTAGATAATAAAAGTCCAATTTCAGCCACTGTTTGAAGCAGAAGAGGAGGCGTCCATCCCTTCCTCACTGTGCAGAAGTAGAAAGTTCCTTAATTCTCCAGGTTCCTGAAATGACCAAGACTTTTCACGATAGGTGACTCTGAGAGTACAAGGATGAAATAAGCCATATCTTGCTCCCAAGGTGCGTAGAGAGGGACGCATAGCCAGAAATTCTTTACGTCTGGAAGCTGTGACGCTAGAGACATCCTGAGATAGATATACTCGTTGCCCTTGCCAGGTCACTTGTTTTTTACTCCTCGCAGCTGAGAGAATCAATAAAAGGTCTGTATATTTGAGAAATAAAATGATGACTCCACGAGGCTTTGAGGAGGAATCCGGTCTGGCGCCTAGTCTATGGGCTCTTTGTATACTAATGGAGGTGGAAGGTGGTAGGTCCAGAAGTTTCAGCAAGAAAGTGGTAAAGAAAGTTACTGGATTATCCCCCTCAAGATTTTCCGGCAGATTGTAAATACGAAGGTTATTCCTCCTATTTCGATTTTCCAAATCCTCTGTATGCTTTTGGAGTGAGAGGACCGTTTTTTCTAAAGAGTCTATACGTTGAGTATTGGACTGAATGTCAGGAATGTGCTGCTCAACAGTAGAAAGACGGGCATCCATATTTTCCCATTTATCCTTTAAGAGCTGCATATCTGTACTTGTTTTTTCAATAAATGGTCGCAGCGCACGTAGTTCTTCTAGGATTTGGTCAGTAGAAGAATGTGAAGGATTGTCTTCAGGTGTAGGAGAATTTTGCTTGAGGCGCTTGCCCGCCGGGGCGGGTGGGGAAGGCTTACTGGTGTTAGTATGAGCCAATGATGATTTTGGAGTCGTCATTTTCGGAGATGCAGTGGCTCTATCTGTACCAGGTGAAGAGGCCCCAGAAGTACTCCCCGATGATGTGAAGACAAGTTTAGGTTTGCGGGAGTTGACCATAGAAAGAAATGAACGTGCGATAAAACAGTCTCAATTCCCTGTGAGACGACTAAGGTGCATATGAACTGTTCCAGAGATATGATCAAAGAAAGGATGGGGCACCCAGACGTAGCTCAATGGAAAAGGCAACAGGGAATTAGAGTGGGATAGGTAACAAGTAACAAAAATGGGAGGATGCCTAAAATGGAAGCACATGAAGGAGCATCCTGAAGTAACTGAGGCGCAGGAGGAAGAGGCAAAAAGTCTCAGAGAACGTTGTTGTCAAAGCGCCATGAGGAAGAAATTGAGGAGAAAAAGTATTTCAGAGCAATGAACATGTTAGGGCGGGAAACATCCAGCTGTCAGGGGTGAAATGCCGTAAAACTGCATGAGTGGACACTTCCTCTAATGTGGAAGGGGAGAGAGAAAATGCAGTAAAAGCGGCTTGCACAATATATATAAGTCTCACCCCTGAAGTGGAGTCGGCGTCTGGAGGGTCGTTGGTGTCCAGTGACACGTCGCGTATTAACAGCTCCTGTCAGCAGAGGCTCCGGTGGTCGGAAGAGCTTCAAAATGGCGGCGGCTCCGTGAGGGGCAGAGAAGTCATCGCGGAGAGGGGCGAAAAACGGCTCCACAGGCGGTGAAAAGCTACTCCGCTGATTCCGTGTATGTTCCGCCAGCCAAATCCGGCGATGGTATTCAGGAACGTCCCGTTTACATCAGGGAAAATACTGCGTGAGGTTATCGACGCGGCGGAGCTCCGTACCTAGCCGGCCATCTTGCGCGGCATCCAAGCCACGCCCCCTATGGTGTTATCTTTATTAGCCTCATCCTCTGGTCAGTAGTTCAGGGAGGCTTGAATGCATTGAGCCTGGTGTGGTCCCACCCTGGGTGGCCGGGCAACAAGGAAAACAGAGATTCTGCTACCTGTCACTCAAGTGAGAGATGCCCGTATATTATTGAGCATAACAGTATTCCTTTTAATGGAAATAAAATTCACTTCCTATTTCAATGAATACTGCGCCTAACATATTTTGACCCAGAATGGGGCAGAGAGAACAGGGGGCTCTTTCCAACAAGGGTCTCTCCTGGATGGTGGCCTTCATTTGGCGCTCTCACCCTGGGAGCAGGCTTTACATCTGTAGCCCTCCACCTGGACATTCTCTTCTCCTAGGCAGGTTCCTTCCAGCTCCCAGCTAGTAGGCTGTAGGCTTCTAGGCTCCTCAGACAGATGGCCAACTACTCCCGCAGAATGTTTTGACATCAGGTCAAGACATTCCGCTCCTCTGGGAGGCCGCTCTCAGACAGACAACAGCCCTGGTTACACAGCAGCTTTTCATGTACTCTAGGCGCGCTCTCTTTCTTGGCCAAGAAAAACTTGGAGCTGGAAAAAAGAAATCCGCCTTGGACCTGATGAGGGATGTCTCATGCTTAAGAAGTGGTTTGGGTTGATTGCCTTTCAAATGTCAATTCGAGGCGTGCCCCAGAGATAGAGTTTGTGAAAATTGATGGTTGATACAGCAGATATCAGTAGAGCTGGCTCCGAGGAGGAGAACTTACAACAGTGGTACAATAAAATGTCAGCTCTCAGCATTGGGCTGTCATCAACCTCCCTCTGAAACAGAAGGGCAGGCCCTGCACAGAAACGACGCTTTTTGCGGGTATGACAAACTAAACAAATGCTACAATACAATGAAAAAGACATAAGAATGATACATACAGTAAATATGAGCTTGTTTAGCAGAGTTCAGTGGTGGGAAGCAGCTCTGCTACGGTCAAGTGTACACAGTTGCAACGACTATGGGCCTCATTCATGAAAAGTGACGCATCGCAGTAGCGATGTGTCACTTCTCAGTGCACCCTCCTTGCGACATGCTGGATGCGTCATATTTACTGTATAACACATCATGTCGCAAGGAGTTACAGATACGTCAGTATTTCTGACGTATCTGTACGGCGCAAAAGTGACGCATTGCTGGAGTGTGTCACAAAAGTGACGCTACTCCAGCAATGGGTCATTTCACATGGGGCAAGCCCCCGTGAAAGGGCCTGCGTCAGTCTAACGCCTGCTGCGAGGCAGGCGTAAGATATTGACGCATTTGCACCCTAGAAGTGACACCGTGAAATCTTTTAGATTTCACTGCGTCGCTTCTACGGGGCTTACTTACGTGGGAACGGCCTCCCTGCATACATTATACCTGACGCAGGTATAATGTAGCGCAGGCAATTACGAAGTGACGCATCTGCTTAGATGTGTCACTTTGTAAATAGGGTGCACCAGGAGGCATGTTTTAAGCCGCCGATGCATCACAAAAAGTGACTCAACAGAAGCGCAAAACTGTCGCAAGGCCCACAGTTTTTTGGTCTTCTCTTACCTAATGGTCAGAGATATGCACAAAACTTCTTTCCCTGCTGTCGCTGTGATACCCAAAACCTTTTGGGAGAGTGCGGTGCATCGCTCAGCACCTACAGGTCCCATGGCTGCGGAAATCTGCAGCGTACCACACCCTATGGTGGCCGCAGAGGCCAGGACTTCAGTTTTCCGAGTGTTGGGCATCAGTTTCAGCCTCTTCGTCCAGTGCCATCTCTTATTAAGTACAGCTTGCTGTCAAGTGAATACGGGTGAAGCAAGGTCTCACGCTTGTGCAGAGGCTCACCTGGTGGTTGAAGAAGAAGATCAAAGCAAATTTGAGCCTGAATCGTGGTTTGGGAATGGTAAGTGAACAGAGACTGTTGTGCTGACTTTGACACATTGGAATCAGTTTGATAGAAAGTACTGTTGAAACTCATGTGAACTCAAAAGGAAAGGAGAATATTTTGATCAGTTTTGTCCACAGCTGATGAAAGATCTAGCAAGGCTAGAAACTCTGGGCCCGATTCACAGAATGAACTTAAGACTCAATCCTAAACTTACTACTATTTTGGTATTCACAGAATGCACTTACTACTTTTGGTAGTCACAGAATGCACTTACTACTTTTGGTATTCACAGAAGTTAGGCTTTTGTCTTAAGTTTGTCTTAAGGCAAACTTAAGACAGACTTAAGTCAGTAGTAAGTAGTAAGTTCATTCTGTGAATACCAAAATAGTAGTAAGTTTAGGATTGAGTCTTAAGTTCATTCTGTGAATCGGGACCTGGGTGTTACCCTATGGAAGAAGCTAGTTTCTGAGCTATGACCAGCTCAGAAGCATGACCTGAACTTAGCAAGGAATCGATAATTGGAGATGCAGTCATTAATTTGACTGACAACACATTTCTGAAGAAATTTCAGTGACGTTTAAGTTAGCATCAATCTTTTTAAGTAGTGCCTGACAATTTATATTTAAAGGATCAGAAACAATGCCTCATTGGAGTGAGGTGTTGAAAGAATTGAGCCATGTATGGACAAGCATATTAATGCACTCCTTGGCCAGGCTTAGAGGGATGGGGCCAGTCGAGCAATAAGAGGACTTGGTCTTGTTGACCACTGTCTGATGGTTTGTGCAGTGATGGGTGTAAAGGTATTCAAAGTCGCTTTCTCAGTTTTTAATAGAAAAAAACACCATTAAGGCCCTCATGTATCATGCTATTTTACACTTGGTAAGGATCTAATTTATAAAGTCAGAGTCTTTCCGACTGCAAAATGGCTTTTTTAACTGCACCATACTCAATTAGTGATTCAGTTATATGTTAGTGGTTCACTGCAGAGTTGAAATCCACCAAACGCAACTGCAGGCAACTAGAAAGGAAGTAAAGCAGCAGTAAAGAGACAGAAGACAGCACCACCTTAAAGACAGCAATAAACCAGTACCACCACCTTGTGAAAGAAACAAAGAAGAATGTCCTAGAAAACCGCATAGAAGCCAGCAATAACCACTGCAGGGAGATTTTCAGCATTGTAAAGGAGTTCTACAGCCCTGCAGCCACTGGGAACAAAATCACCCCCTCACAAGAACTGTGTAATAAACCCTTTTCCACAACAACATTGCAACCATCTACGAAAACTTTAAACCCCAGACCTCTGCTGCCGACAGCATCAGCCTACTCACACCCACGAACACTAAACCTAAACACTTGCTCACCCATCGAGACCCACTCACCACTCAAGCCACGATCTCTATCATGAACTCCACGCACTCAGGAGTGGCCATGGACCCCGGTCCTCACCACATCTTCAATCTGGGGAGTAAAACGATTGGTGATGAGCTCATGAAAGTCTAGAACACCTCCATCACCTTGACCTCCTTCCCTGGGGGCATGAACCGTGCTGAAGTGAGGCCCCGCCTGAGGACACCTTCCCCCGATGCAGCAGATCCAAAGAACTACCACCCATCTCCCTGCTCCCCTTTCCAGGAAAGGTTCTTGAGAAGGCAATCAACCAGCAACTCACCAAACACCTGGAACACAACAACCTCCTGGACCCCTCTCAAGCCTGATTCGGAACCAACCAAAGCGCCAAGACAGTCTTGATCGCAGCCACTGATGACATCAGGGCCTTCCTGGACCTCGGCAAAACAGCAGCCCTCATCCTCCCGGACCTGTCAGCTGTTGGCTCCTGCCCACCTATGCCCATACACTGCAGGAGCGAAGACAACCCCGTTCCCCTGAACCCACCACTCCGTGGCTCACACCGTAAATAATACCATGAACCAACGAACTGGTTAGGGACAGGGGGCGGGAATAAGGGAAGGACAAACAAGGGATCCCAGGTCTTCTTCTCCAAGGGAAAGAGTCCTTCTGCCAGGACCATGTAACTCCACGTGCTGTATTACAGGGGAATGGCCAAATCGCCGTCTGCCACACAAGAAAAACAACACAATGTCAATATCCCCAATATACAAGCCCTCTTTCTCTTCTCATGCCTCCCACACACACCTCCCTGTGAGCACTCCTCCTTACCCACAGAAGCTGTAATAATCGCCGGGTGGAGTGCTCCGTCCAGGAGTAGATGCTGAGTCCGGCAGACAGATAATGAGGGGAAAGGGAACCAGGGGAAGACAGGGCGAAGCAGCAGGGGATTACTTCAGGTAACTGGAACCAAGGGAGGCCAAGGGGGGAGTAGGGGAAAGAGGAGGAAAAAGTCGTGAAAACGACTAAAAAAACCTCCAATAGCCAAAGCAACAAGAGTCTTCCTTCCTTATGGTCAAACGAGGGTCCAAAACAAGCAAACACAGGGGCTGAAGGGCAGAGCAATTCGATCTATGTTGCGCGTCGCTTTGAACGCGGAAGCGCCCAAACCGGCACTCCGCCTCCGCACAACGATGCGGAGAGCCTGCAAAAGACGCGGAAGTGCGGGGCAGCGTCCAAGCTCTCAAACACACCAAATGCCACCAGGTGATCCCGCCGGACCACCGATCTCCAAGACAGAAGCGCCGGACCCCAGCCACTCCTAAATCCCAGCCGGGATAAAATGACTCAATACTGCCCAAGGATTTGGAACTGCACAAAAAACATAGAAACAAAGACGGAACAAGACAAAACAGACAAACACAGGCTACCAAAAAAACCCCACACACACAAGGGCAGAACCAAGGATATCCAAAGGGAAAATGCAGAGTCAGGAACACAATATAGGGAATATCACGAGCCCGTGAATTTAAATCAGTATTCCCAAACAAACAACAACTCTCAGCTAGGAACAGGAACCACAATGCTAGATAACGAGCACCAGAGACAGGGGGAATCAGCCTTTTAACCCCACCTAGCGTCACATGGGCTTCGTTATACATGGCAAGAGAAAGAGGACTATGAAGGGCCAAGGCAAGTTCCTAACATCAGCCACCTTCAACACTGTCTCTCATCACATCTTGATCAACAGACTCCACCACATCGGAAGCCAGGGAGACGCACTCAAATGGATCTCCTCATACCTCACTGGAAGGACCCAGAAAAAACTTCTTTCACCGTCCACCTCAGAACCCAAGAAGATCATTTGCGGCGTCCCTCAAGCATCGTCCCTCAGCCCCACACTCTTCAACCCATATATGACCCCCCTGGCCAGCACCGCCATATTACACGGACTGAACATCCTCTCCTACACCAACAACACCCAGCTCATCCTCTCACTGTGAGAAGACCCCTCCACCACCAAAGTCAACCTCCACAGATGTGTGATGAACGTCACCGAATGGATGAAGAAAAACTGTCTCAAACTCTACATGGACAAGATGGAAGTACTCGTCTTTGGGAACAACTCCTCGCCATGGAATGCCGCATGATGGCCTGCCCCCTGATTCCATACCCTACGCATGCTCCGAAAGATCTTCAGGTGGCTCCCAGTCAACACCAGGATGACCATCACGCAGACCCTCATCACCAGCAGGCTGGACTACCGGAACACACCGTACATGGGAATCATTGCACGCCTCCTAAAGAGACTACAAACAATACAAAACTCAGCCACAAGACTCATCCTCGACCTCCACAGACGGACCTACATAACACCCCACCTCAAGAAGCAACACTGGCTCCCCGTCCACAAGAGGTGCCAGTTCAAGATATTGACCCAAGCATACAAGGCCCTGCACAATGAGTGATCGATGTACATCAACAAACATATGACCTTCTACCAACCAGCCAAACACCTAAGATCTGCCTCACTCCACCTCACAGACACCCCTCAAATCCACCGAGCCACAGCGGAGGACGCTCCTTCTCACACCTGGCGGCCAAAACCTGGAATAACCTTCCCCTGAACCTCAGGACCACCCCAAAGCTCAAATCAACAAGCTCGCCACGAAGCAGCAGACATTCCCAGCGCCTCCGCACCCTAACAGGTGATTTGAGGCACTTTACAAAGCATGATTGACTGATTGATTACTGATTATTACCGAATTGCTAATTGGGATTGGGAAAAAATTCTGAACTGGTTCCAAATATCAATTCCGTTAGGGAAGTATTCATGTTTTGCTATCAAAATCCAGTCACAAAACACTGTTTTGCCACCTCCTCAGAGGAGGTGGTAAGCCATTTTCAAATGGGAAGGGGTTCTTGTAGATCCGTTCGCGCTTGTGAATGTTCACAAAAACTTTTTTTGCGACCGGCAGTTGCCCATGAGACCATTGCCTGCTTCTCAAAAAGGTTTGTGTCACCTTTTTTTTTAACGCACCCAATTTTCCTTTAAGGAAAACAGGTTGAATTTATTTTTTTAAAGCTTTATTGTGATTGCAACCAATCATAGTGGGTCAGAATGGATGACCTACCTCCGGGATTTTAATGGCGTTGGTCGAATTGTGACCAACTACTAAGCAGTATTTTGAGAACCGGCCAATTGATACATAGGCCAGTTCTCAAAATATCAATGGATTCATTAGAAGTCTGTGCGCAAATTGCAACCACTGCTAACAATTCAATTTTGTTACATTCCATTTAAGGAATTGTAAATTGCGAATCGTTATTTGTAACAAAGTACGATTCCTGGAGTTAAATATTTATACGCGAGGGCCCAAATGTTTTTTTTTAGAAGGGAGAAATCAATGTAGTTTCTGAGGGGAGGGATTCCGCTTGAAAACAGTCGTCAAATTCATTGCATTTAGATTAATTGGCCGACAGGGCTGTTATTGTTTGAGGATGCTGAAATGCTCTTCTATATGTATTATTATTTTACTCTGTCTAATCCTGCTTGGAAGGAAGTGGATTTGCATTGGAAGGGCTTTCTGTAAGATTTCCACTCATATTTTGAGTTGAATTAGTTTATGTTCTGCTGGATGTTTTACTCCAAATCCACTCTCAGGCTCTCAGTGATTTCCTCTGGTTGTTAACTTCAGAGGTTGTACCAATTGGACTTTTTTTATCCTCTTATGTCTTGAGCAAAGAAGGCATGTTTATTCAGTATGTGTGTTAGGTGTTATTGTGATGGCGTGGATGAGTGCACACACGAGCCAGGTTACCACAATGGGATCCGTGGTATCCCATTGGGACCTTTTTAAGTGGCATATTTACAAGGGCTTTATCTCCGCTTAAAAGCCAAAAAAGCAGCGATAAAACCCGTGCCCTATTTACAAGAGGGTGCTAACAGGCATAATCGCATGTTAGTACCCTTTTTCCCAACACCTCCCTTTGCATCTCCAATGGGCGTCACTGGGCGTACCCCGGATGGACTATCTTGCAAATATCGCTGATGTTTACATCGCAATATTTACAAGGCAGCCCACAGGATTTTAGCGCACGTTAGAGTTTGGCGAAAACATGCTGTTTGTTGTGTTGGGAGAGGATGTTGTCATCTGGAAATGTTCTCGTATGCAACAAGATTTGTCATTAATATTGTTCTAATGAAGATTGAAATTTCAAATATATTTTTGAAATTAAGGATAGTAATTGATCATCAATAAATTCAATTGTGTCCTCAAAGGAACAGTTGTACTTCTTGAAGGGTGATGGAAAATGGTTCATCTTGAGTCTCTTTGTTGATCACTACGTCTTGCGTAACACAATCAAAGTTGGGAAGTGATTGAATTTTGAGCCTAGAGTAGGGAATCGGTCAGGACGTCTTGATAATAAGGGCAAATCCCCCACGCGTCCTCACTTTGTATTTTATTGCGGTTAGGTAGCACAGTGTGTGTTATGGGTTGAGAAGGGTGGCAGCGAAGGTCATTCGCAGCTCTCGCGGTGCCGTGCAACTGAGGTCCTATCGGGAAGGTTTTATGTTGGTTCAATATAAGGTTTTCAGATCACAATGGCAGATTGACAGTTTGTTGAATCTGGTATGTCTCATCTATGGAGAAGGTAAATAGGTCAGGGTGGGTGTTTATGGCTGTCAGGATAACAAGAGAGGGAATGAGGGTCCTGAGAGGTCTCAAAGATATTAGAGGATATCTTAGGTGATGGACACGGTTCATCGCACAGATGATGTGTGATGTACCTACATACCTGTAGATGAGGTGTGTGTTGGGATGGAGTGACAGATACGCATGCATGTACTTCTACAGTCAGTGACAGAGAGGCACATCCTTCGGGTTCATTGTCTTCAAAAAGTCTGGCCCCTGAGGACAATGTTCAAGGTGTTCTTGGAGTAAAATGTAGAAGAATTGACCAAGAGTGTGGCCAAAGTGAGAGCCGGCTTTTGAATCGGAGTGATAAGACTAGCCGTGGTATCCAGATAGGATTTAAGAGTTACCCTAATCTGCAGGATGGTGTCAAGGATGTTAGGTGTGAGAGAGCATGAGCGTGTGGTAGGAATGTGTGCAGTCAGAGGCTCAGAGATCTTGGGCTGTTTGGACAAAATATAGAGTTTTTTATATCGGGATATCTTGATGCAGAAATATTGTTGTCAAGAATATAATTTTTTAAAGAATTAATGTTAAGAAATTCGTTGTTCATATCGTTTTCAATAATATAGTTTATATATTAATTTTATGTGTTATTATTGTTTATATAATTGTTAATGTTTGTAAATATAGTATGCAATTTTAAGTGATCAAATTTCTTTTATTTTATTGTTAATAGTAATTTATAGTGTTGTCGTGAGTTCTTGGGTTTGTAGGGGGATAGGGTAGGAAGTTAATTTAGTAATAATTAATTATGGATTCATTAATCATTTGTGATTGATGATATGTAAGTCAGAGGTTTGGTCTCCGTAACCCGTGACTGATGTTTTGTTGCAGTATAGGATTGTGGATGTCTTGGAAATGCTAAAGAAGTCTTAGAGGCGGTGAATCAAGCTTTTGTTTCATTAAATCAAAGGAGACTTCTATTTTTAAGGGTCCAGATTTAGTACTGAAGTTTTTCTCAGCAGTGAAACTACCTTAGTGCTAGAGTAAGTCCTGTATTTCAGAAGGTTGGAAGCATCTTGCTTACCCCAGAAGGGTAGACTGCCCCTTAGCTGTTCTTACCAGAGGCCAGGAGTTTCAAGAGGTGAATTTCTCCGGATTCGTGGTGGTTTGGTGAAGAGGGCAGTTTGAGGGACAGATTAATTTAAAAAACATGTGGGCAGAGAGAAGCAATAGTATTATACAAAGCACAGCCTAGAAACATGGTTATAGTACAACAGTAACAGTTTCGGGGGAAGCCATCTCAACTATACTGATACAGCGCTTCACCTCACTGCAAAGCATTATTACTGTGTTTTTCGTTAAGGTGGGGGTGTACGAACAGCCAAGACTGAGCCTCCAGGAACAGGATGGAGTGGATGATAACAGCAGGAACAAATTGGACTAGGTTTATTGGGTGAAGGAGCAGCCAACAGCCCTGCTCCTGTTGATGTGACCTCACACGACCTATCGAGCAGGGTTATGCTGACTCTGCCCCAACTCAGCCAACAATGCTCTGGTCCATACCTGCTGCACATGCACGAGCTGAGATGGCTGAGTGAGGTACTACGAGTGGCAGCTCCTCCACTGTGGTGGAGGAGCGTCGTCCCACTGCGTTTAAGGAGTGCAATGTAATGGAACCACAAAATGATAATACCTTTGAGTTATTATCGCTTTATGTTTCTGTGCTGCTTTGTGGGCGGGCGGGTGGGTTGGGTTGCTCTGTGCAGGGAAGGAGTGGTTTGCCCACTCCTAAGTGCATATGAATCCTTGGTCCACGCTCTCGGGCCGCTCAAAACAGTCATACGCACTTTCCCTGTTCTCCATGCAGGCTGCATTACAGCCTGTGTCGAGAACATGCCCAGGCCCCCATTTGCTGGCTGCGCATAAAACTAGGACGCTCAGACCAATGACAATGCTGCATTGCTGCATTGTGATTGGCCAGGGGAGCCTGGATAATTGCCAATCACAATGCTGCATTGCAGCATTGTGATTGGTCAGGGGAGCCTGGCTATGCGTCCTGTTCCTCAAGTCAAGACGAGAAGAGCAAGAGCAGAGATGCCATACACGGCAGCAAGATAAGTATATATATATTTTTTTTATTGCGCACAACCTCTCCGCCCCCGCTCCATGCGCCCTTCCCCTCACGAGCCATGCCGTACTTCCACCGGGCCCCACCAGTTGTGAAAAAGCGACATGGACTTGCATTCCACTGAATCTTCACCGATAGGCCCTCTATTTCCTACACAATTTCGGTTTTGCACAGTTTATCCCCTAAATTTCTGTGTTATCCTCATTGTCCCCCCAATATGGTACTGAAAGATTATGCATGTTGACACTGTTTGTGTTCTCCCAATCAAGCAATCAATCAGGGAGTTGTGAAGCGTGCTACTCACCCATAAGGATCTCAAGACGATGAGGGGGGTGGGGGGTGAGGGGTTGCATCTCCGGTCAGTCGAAGTGCCAGGTCTTGAGGGTCTTCCTGAAGATGTGCAGAGTGGGAGCACTTCTGACGCCTGCCGGTAGCTTGTTCCAGGTCTTTGCTGCAATGTAGGAGAAGGCTCTTCCACCCGTCTGGCTCTGTGAATGTGCAGGGTTTCGGCGAGGGCAAGGTGGGCTTATTGGAGGATTCTTTTGCGTGTGTGGAAGGAGATTCTTTCATTGAGATATTGGGTTCTGGTGTTGTGGAGGCATTTGTAGGCATGTGTGAGTATCTTGAAGGTTACTCTCTTCCTGACGGAGAGCCAGAGGAGGTCTTGCAGGTGTTGGGTGATGTGTTCCTGTCAAGGGATGCCGAGGATGAGTCTGGCTGCGGTGTTCTGTATGGTCTGGAGCTTGCAGAGCAGACATTTGTTGAACCCGGCGCAGAGGGTGTTTCCGGGGTCCAGTCTGCTGGTTATGAGTGCGTGGGTGACGGTCTTCATTTGATGGTCTTGCGAAGGATGCAGAGGGTATTGAAGCAGGTGGAGGTGACGGTGTTAATCTGTCAGGCCATGGTGAGGGAGGAGTCGAGTATGATGCCGAGGTTCCGAGCGTGGTCCTTGGGGGTGGGGGAATGCTGAGGGCATCCCAATGAATCATTTAGGGCCTGATGTTGATGTTGGTTGTAGTTCCTTCCGACCGACATCTCTGTGGTTGTGGAACCAACTGACCTCGGGTCGGCGGTTAGAAACTGCACTTACGATGCAACCGCAAACTCCCATTTCCCTATGAGAGCTTGTGTGGTGGTCGCACCCCGGCTGCTGCACAAGCTCCAATAGAGAAATGGGAGTTACTGTAAATCCCTGCACCATTCCTAAGACTCAGGTGCCAAAGGTGGCCCCCAGCCCATGACCGAAAGCCTCGGAAGGAGGGAGGCCTGCTAGGGGTGCCCAAAGTCACTTTCCGACAGGCTTTCCATGTCAGATAGCCTCACATGGAAAGCCTGTTGGAAACCGACATCACAATACTGATGACGGAACGCCGTTCGTTTGGGATTAGGATCGGTTTCCAACTGGCAGATGGGCTCCTTGAACCCGTCCGAAGCCAGTCGACTTGACCGGCCAGTTTAAACTCCGACCGCCTTCTTCCTAATAAGACTGTTGGAGTTTAAACCAAGGATGTCGGTCAGAAAGTCTCCGACCACCGGTCGGGGTTTTCCGACCGACATCCAAATGAGGCCCTTAATGGTATAGCCTCTCCCATCTGCCGCAGATCTAATCTATTATTAGCACAGTTCTCTGCTGTACTACTGAACGCGCACTCATTACAAAACATGAATTGCAGGTTTTGTCTTTTTAAACGATGGAAATCCAGACATTCTGTTTCTCACTGAAACATGACTTTCAGAGTGGGCCAATCTGACTTTAGATACTACCCTTTCACCTGGCTACAAAATTCTCAGGAAAGATCGTGATAGAGGTAGAGGTGGTGGGGTAGCGATAGTTTCCAAAAGTAAGTATGAATGTGTAGCACGCCCTTTCAAGGGACTTGTAGGGGCGGAAGCACTGGGCTTCTATCTGACCTAGTCCCCACAACAGTCCATGGCGTGTGCTCTACTTTACAGACCTCCTGGTCATGCTGGTCCATGTCTGAAATCGCTAGGATGCCTGCTGGCCTCTTGGGCTCTTAGCTATGCTTATTTTTTTAGTCGTGGGGAGTTTATGTCCATATGGATAATCCTTCTGACCCAACAGTCTCCCCCTTCTAGTTACTATGTTATCCTTTGCACTTGAGCAACAGGTATTCGGTCCAACTCATTAAGCTGGTCATACATTAGATCAGGTTTTCTCCACCCTGAGTCTGGATGTGTCCGAGCCTGCTCCTCTTGTGTGGTCTGATCACCACTTAATCCAATTTAATTGGCCAAGAACGTCAAAAGGGCATTCTATCACGGATAACATCTGTGCTCACTCTTGTGCTTTCCATAAAGTTCAGTCAGCTGATTCAAGCGCTAGAAGTAAGCACTCCGGTCCTTTCGGGTTCCTTCGAATCGGATGCCATGTGCTTGGAAGATTGGATTCAAGGTTCTATTAATGAGCTAGCCCCAATTTTTCCAGGTCATTCTCATAGGACTAAACCAACAGTTCCTTTGTTTAAGAGGTCCTTAGATTAAGCAATAAACAATGTAAACATTTTGAAATGAAATGGAGGCATAACTACAGCTTAGATGAAAACATATCCTATAAACTTTCTCACAGCAGTGCATCTAGCCAAGAAAGGTTTCTTAGAGAAGGAGATTGCCGAAGCTGGTAATAAATCGAAGGAGGTTTTTTAAAATTGTGAACACCTTTTTAAGCCCCAAGGTCATCTCTAGACATTGCCAACCTTCAGCAGAATGGTGTGATAAACTGGAATTATTTTTTCACTATAAAATCTCCACCATTCAGGCAAATCTCCTAGATGCGCAATCAGTAAGAATCCACTCTGAGACAACAGAGGTTTCTACTCATACCAAGGGGAGTCCAATCCTCAATAATTTCTGCTCTTTGCCTCTAGAGGATTCCTTGGCTGCTGTTAGTCCGAAGTCGGTTACACGTCCGACCAACGCCCTCCCGCAATGTTGGCTAATGTAGCCCAGGTTATTAACCCGATTGTACATAGAGTGTTAAACACCTCTTTACTATCTGGCAAGGCCCAGGCCAACTGGAAATGTGAAAAGCGTAATCAATTTTTGGAGGAGAACAATCTCCTACACCCTACCAGTCAAGATTTAGGCCTCACTACAGTATAGAAACTGCGCTTTTAGAAGTTATGGAATATGTAAGAGGTGCCCTGGACATAGGAGGCAAGGCCATCTTGATCATGCTGGACTTATCGGCGGCCTTCGATACTGTTGCTCATTGAAGGCTCCTTGATTGACTACAGGCAATTGGGATTAAGTATATTTCTCTGGACTGGCTTACCTCTTTTTCGGACGTAAAATGCCAAGAGGTTTGATACCTTCTTTTTCTTCCAAAGCATGCAAACAGATAATTAGTGCACCTCATGGCTCGGCTTTAAGCTTTACTCTCTTGAATGTTTATCTTAAACCACTGGCGGAGTCTTTGGGAGCTAAAGTGATCTCTTATACAGATGACACCCAGCTTCTCTTTTCCTGTGGAAAGGGAGAAGAGTTTGCTGGGCAGGCCATTTGCTTGGGCTCCTCTCTAAGGTGTTCAAGTGGTTGGCAATGAATCAGCTAAAATGCAACCTGAATAAGACTGAGATTACAATCCTCGGATCATCTTTCCCTGATCTATGGAGATCCTTCTGGCCAAAGGACGCTCCTCTTCCAGGCCCTCAACAGGGCTCTACATAGTACTTAAGCATCAAATTTGATAGTGCCCTTTCCTTCCAAACACAGATCCAGGCTCTGATAGGTTCTTGCTTTGGATTGCTTCGGATGTGGAAAATATTCTTGTCCCTCTTGTCTGAGTCTTCCTAGAGAATGGTAATCCAAGCACTAATAACCTCTAAATAGGATTCCTGAATGCTCTCTACTGAGGCCATCTGTAGTATCTTCTAGGCAGGCTTCAGGTGGTGCAGAACTCGTCCGCCTGGATGCTGCTTCATCTCCCCCTGAGAACACAAATGTCCTCCAATCTGAACACCCTCCACTAGCTCCAAATAAAAAAGGGATATTGTTTAAATCCTTGGTCTTGGTTCATAAAGCCCTTTCATGGCCCAGGGGCCTGCTATCTGCGGTAGAAGATCCATGACTATGTCCCTGCCAGAACCTTACGCTCTTCTTCTGAACACTTGGCCAGAGTCCCTAGAATCTGGTGGCTTAGAACGGGTAACAGGTCCTTCTCTTATTTGAAGCCAGTTACAGGGAATAAACCCCCTTTGGAGCTACGTACAATGCGTGATCTTGCCCCTTTTAAGAAAAAACTAAAGACTTGATTTGTCCGACAATCTACATAGGTTTTCGCTGACGGTGCCGTTATGTCTTTTTAGCACTGGGGCACTCTTTGGAGTAGCTGCGCACTGTATAAATCTCAATAACAAAACATAACATACAGAGGGATCTTCCATGGACACAAACACAATCCCACCATTGAAACAAAGCAAAGAGCACAACCTGAGACGCAACAGTGCTGATTAGGTAAGTCGATGGCCCTGTCAACTAAGGGGAGTGATCAGTCAGGTGTAACATCCCTCGCAGAGCTTCAGTTCGGGTGAGATTGCCAAATGCGACCATGGTTTTGAAGCCCCAGACAATCACAAGTGTTATGTCTTATTTTTGTTGATCTCCATGAGGTAAATTTGTAGTTCTAGTGGCCTCTCAGGGCGTATTGTGTATTCTTTCCATGCTGTCAGCAGGATGGAGCAGCGGCTTTCCTATCAGTGATGCCCCAAAAAACAAGACACAAAAGAGGGCAAAACTTCCACAATTAACTACCACTCCACCTATGGAGGTAACACTTCTAGGGACACATGCATCAATATTGCATTTTGCGATTCCTTAATTGCGAAAAATAAGGATTCGCAATTAAGGAATTGCAAACTGCAATGCATCAAGAAATCGCCAAAAAAATAGCGATTTCTTAAAATTCCTTAATTGCTTTTCTCTAATTGAGAATCGCAATTAAGGAATACCTCCCCATCCATTCCTATGGGCCTAGAGGCCCATAGGAATGAACGGAAAGACATTCTTAATTTGCAATTCACCATTAGAAATTCGCAAATTAAGAATGCAATTTCAAGGGTGCAGGGGTGTCCAAAGGACACTCTGTTGCACCCCTGAAATCTGCCTAAAAGTACATTTTGCACACACACATGCCCCAAGGGCATGTGTGTGTGTAAAATGGAACTTTGAAAAATGCACTTTTAGTGCATTTTTCAAAGTTTTCGCAAATTACCATGAAGGTCAACTTCATGGTAATTTGCTCCCCTTATTTGCGAATTCGCAAATTTTTGAAGTTTGATGCATTGCATTTAAGGAATCTCAATTTGAGATTCCTTAAATGCAATCGCAATTTTGCGATTTCTTAAATTACGAAAATTACAAAAATGTTAATGCACCCCAAAAATTGGAATTGCATTCGCAAACGGCCGAATTTTGCGATTCGCACGATTTGCGAATGCAATTTCCAATGATGCATGTGCCCCCTAGTGAACGATAGAGATGAAGGGGTGAGGGAAATCTACCTACACTTCATACAGACCCTCTGTCTATCATCCTGGCCACCTGAAGTCTGGTCTACTACAAAGGACCCCGAGGAATGCTTTGGAGAAGCCCTGAAATTGACAAGCACCTGGATACCCTCTCGGGTGATTAGTGCGCTATACAAATCAACATAATATAACATAACATAACACAAGTCTGCAACTCTCTCCAGCCTCCATCTTTGGACCACTTGGATTCGGGAACTCAAAAGGGACTCCTGGGTTGTGACAGTCACATACAGTGCACTCAACCCATGCATGTATTTAACTGACTTAGGCCTACTATCCCTCCTGGGTACACACCATCAACCAGGATTCTCCAGCCATCCACGCCTGAGCTTTTCTTTCAATCTGATTCCAGGTGAAACCCATCTCCTTCCAGTCAGCTTCAGGGCCTGGGCACCAGGTACTTCCTGGCCTTCCTCTCATGTATACAACACATGCATCATACTTGTGCAAAATGAAGGAAGTGAGGACATGGTTGTGGCAGATAACAGACCCATTTAGCACAAAGGAGAGGTCAGTAAACATCTGTCCCTGGGAGGCGACATGTAGGAGGCCTGTCCTGCCAGGACCTATTGGTGTCACGACTGTCCACCTTCTGCGGCCCGACGCGGTGATGGTAGTCGTGCTCATTAGAAGGCGGGTAAACTTGCTGTGATCATCTTCACCACAGACCCCCCACTAGGTCTCATTCCATGTCATGAGTCATGCTCCAAAAAAACCACCATAAACTGGCTATGGGGAACAGGAGGCAAAGGCAAACATTCTTCAGCTGTGGATTACACAAAACTGTATTCTACCTGGTGTCTGCAATGTGAGACTGACAACTCCTTGTAAATACATTCTCTGCCTCCCTTCAGGAAGGGGAAATAAACTACTGGACTGAAAAGGACTGCAACTGCTGGCGTAGCAAAAACATCTACTTCTGGCTCATATATTATAGTCAGTTTGGCATGAGAAGCAAAGCAGAAGGTTGGAACAAAACAAAACAAAACAGAACAAAAAAACATAAACAAAAACAGCCAGTTGTTCTTTTGTGTACAGATGTTTGTCTTGGCAGATTTTGCCCTCATGTCGAGCTCACTTTCTATAACGTGGAACACATTTTGTCATTCTGGGATGTGAACAATTTGTAACTCATTACTGCAGGGCGAGAGAGGAGGAAAGAAGCAAACCAGGCCAGACTAGGCCTCTTGCACAGAGTTGGGGGTAAACTCAGCTGCCAACCCTCCTGTAAAGGGCATTATGAGGTAAGTACAGAGATCACTGACGCGCTATCAAGGTAAACAATATTGTTTCACACAAATATCATGTCACAAATGTCATTCACCAAAATATTGTGTCCCTATACTTATAATGGTAAGTACAAAAATATTGGGGGGAAAATATTGTTGACTACAAAAGAATACGAAGTTCCTCATGAAAATATTGTTGACACGAATATTGTCAAAAAACATACAAAAATAAATCTTTTTTTAATTATAAAGAGAGTTTAAAGTACTAAATGTTAAATGTCAGGACATTGATAAGTCACAAGCACCAAATGTAGCCAGACTGCGGACGCCTCAATAGCGTGTGTACGCGTGTGGATACACACGCTATTGAGGCAGCCTGCAATTGGATACATTTGGTGCTCGTGACTTATCAAGGTCCTGACCACCCATACACCTACCATACCTCAGACTTCACACAACTCTTTGTTGGGTCTGAGTTGTACTATGTTTCTAGAGTTACTAACTTCTGCGGTTCCATAAACTGTGGGTGCTACTATTGAGATTGAATTTCTGCTACCATTTGATGACTCATCATGACGGACTATGCACAAGCCTTGAAAAAGTTGGTGAATACGACGAAACATGTGTCGGCTGTCATTAACCGGACATTTGTAATAAAAATTAAGGGAACCAACCATCTGTCTATGTGTACCTTCTGCTGATTGCTATTGAACTTACCTGAACGGACCCGCTAGAGTGACAGACCTTCATATTGTCTTCTTTGGTAGAGCTCTGCTTCAAAAGGGACCTGAAACTCCATCTCTTTACCAACAAATCCAACTGAAACAGACTCCAACAACCCAGTTGACTATCCTTACTACTTTGACCATCAAGGATTGGTGGTTTGTCCGACAGTTTCACCTACCTAAGCCACCTCTTGACTCACCCCTCTAATGTACTGTCACAAAATGTTTATTTTGTTATGCATACCTCATCTTGTATCCTTATACCATGTTTTTCACTACTCTATTCATTCATGTTGTAAAGCGCTCTGATACCCATAGGTCTAACCAGAGCTATATAAAACTTCTAAAATAAAATAAAACTAAATAAATAAATATAGCGTACTTCAGAAATAAAGCAGGCACGGACTCCTTCAAAGTGGGAAAGTTGGTTTATTTGATTGTTCCCTTTAACATAGAGGCCACTGCCTCGTCCATGACGCGTTTCGACCGCCAACATGGGGTCTTCATCACATATATATATATCGAGATGTGCCTTGATTCCCACTTGGTTTGAAATTTGGATCCATTTCGCCAGGATTAATCCCTGCCTGACACGGACTACAGATCCCACAAATGCCACTGATTGCTAACGCCCAGGGGGCGGGGACTGATTATGTAAGGGGGAGAGTTCTGGTAGATGACGACTATGCCACTGAAGAAGAGAGCTCGTCTCTCGAAATGCATTTGGCAGCTGATTTACTTTGAAGATGTCTCCTTTGAATTCCTGCTGGCAGGTTCTTGAAAATAAAGAGTTCACTATGGAGTTCGTGTGTGGCTGCTTCCTAAAGGGTCCCCTCACTGTGTTGGATATATATATATATATCTATATATATATATATATCTATATATTCTGCTTTATTCACCTTCCGCCATAACTCATTTCGACCGCGCAAGCAGCCTCGATCACATGACATGCATTTTAGTTTTCCTTAATTATATGCAGAGAAGCAAGACTATCATTTTCTACTCACAACAGCACTTCAGTGCTACTGATGGTCTCCTCACAATGCATTGATTAATTCATGTTTATTTTTCCGCTAACACATGATTTTATCTTAATTTATCCTGAATTTAAAATTGCTAAATCTCACTTGTTCTGTGTGACACCCGTGTACATTCTTACATTGCGCCCCTGAGATATCATTTGTTTTTAGCAAATGTCAGTTTCAGAAGCGGAATTTTTAACTCTTTCATTGAATCAACATCATAACAGGTCTGTATACCACAGTTCCTTGTTGCTTATTCATTTTGAATTCTGGTGGACATTGTTATGTGTAACCTCTGTACCCTTCCTTTGTTTTTGGCCAGCGCCCCTTGTGATGTGTACCATGTCGACACTACATCTTAAGAGTATGCCTGCTGGTGCACTACTTTACTAAGCGTGTTTTAACTCCCATTATGAGGCTGCTCCCCTGTGGGGTTTTGCGATATTCATATACCATGTGTGGGTCACCTGACATAATCACTGTTATCTCTTCCTTAGAAAGGGTCCTCTTACTCCATAGCCCCAGAATGTTTTCTAAATGTGTTTTCACTGAATCAAATTTCTTCAATAAATTAATATCTGTTATTTTTCTGAAATCATCTGTGAGTTATTACCTGTGCAAAGAATGTGAGGAGAAAAAAGGGGGTATGGGAAAATGTAATTTTTTAAGAACAAACTTGAAAATATGAAAAATTATGAAACATCGTGAATCAATGTATAACATAGATAGTGAGAGCTCTAAAGTGATAGACTGAACACAACTGAGGAGGGTCAGGTTTGGGCTCATAGAGTTTGTCTTATATTTTAACTTCCTATCCCACCCTCTCCTCTGTTTGGGTTCCACTCCTTTTCCTTGTTGTGTACCTAAGGCATGTGATTCATTTATTTTTTAATCGTGTCTATCCTCATTCCCAGACTTTCCTTATTTTAGAGACTGGAATGCAGCTCTTCATCATAATTTAAGCCCATTGGCACCTGGTACCATACAATCCAAATTGATGATGTATCTCATCTCTAATTCTCTCAGCAATTTAGTGCTATTCTCTCCCACTTCCTGCTGGCGGATATCACATCAAGTACTTGATATTTTTGGGGTCTTTTTATGATGTATTTTACAGAGGCGTGCCACCGGATACGTATGGTTCCCATAGCAGTCCCACACATTTGTCGGGACAATTCCCCCCCAGTTAGGAAATTAATTCTCTCCTAACAACTCCTGGCCATGGTCATTAACATCTCACTGTGTTTGTACAAGGTCACTAGCCTGCCATCGAGAAAGGGATGCATGGCTCTTCACCCATCTGTGTGTGATATGTTTGTGTATAGTGTTGTAACATCCATAGCAATCAACACATCTTTTTCTGTGGGAATAGTTTAAATCAACCTCAAGAAGCCCCCAATGTCCTTTGCGTAAGATGGTATATTTTTCACATATTGCTGGAGAAACAAATTGATGTACTTAGATGTGTTTTACATGAAGCTTAATTTGGCAGAATTTATTGGGCTCCCTTGTGGAACTGGAGCATCCTTGTGAATGTTTGTAATTAAGCGAAGTACTGGAGTCATTGGGCTGTCGTTCCACAAAAACATGTATTTGTCATATGAAAGCAGACCCTCTTTTATCCAACTTTCTAATTATTGCTTGTATTGTAGCTGGGCTTTGACTTGCATTGTCTGTTCACATTTCCTGTAACAATCATTTTGATTTAGTTGGTTGAGTGATTCTTGTACATACGTATCTATTGGCCACAATACGATAATGCCGCCCTTGTTGGAATTCCTTACCACAATGCACTTTTTTTTCTCAATTTCAATACCAGGTTCTCATACTTCCACATGGTAGCTGTTTTCCTCCTGCCATTTATATTGTCTTCCATGTGTTACTTGTTTTATTCCTTCAATCAATAAGTCATGAAAGGTATCAATTGAATCTCTTATGGTGGCAAGCATGGTCTTAGAGCGTGGTCAGAATGGGGTGGCAGCCGCACCCCATACTTCCATATCAAATTCATATGTGATATCCAGATCAGTTATTTGGATGTTTGTTTGTTCGTTCTCATTTTCCAATTGTCTTATGGTTTTCAACAAGGACAAATAAGCAATTGTCATTGTTTCTTCAAATGTTTCTGGAGCCTCAGCCCTTTCTCTGAATTTTTGACTTGGTTTGCAATTGAGTGTATGAACTTATAAAAGCTTTAATTCAAAAGCATCAATCCTTGTCTATGCATAATTTAGTGGACACTCTGGCCAATCAGATAGTCCTACTATTAAAATGTCTTTTTCTGCAATGGTTATCACAACATCTGTTAGATTCACAACAGAAATCTCTTTATCGTTGCCCATTTTTTAGGTCTTCATGATTTTTGGGTATTTCTGTTTTGCTTCCCTGTGTTTTTTGTGCTGTTTCCTTTGCCTTTCCACTCTTCTTTTTGCTTTTGAGACTTAAGTTATATATATGTGTCCACCACCAAGCTTACACAAGTGCAGTAAGCACGAGCCACCCCGATCCAAGAGGTTTGTAAATATCAATTTATTCGGACACAAAAAGACGTGTTCGACCTAAACAGGTCTTGGTCACATGACCATTGTTCCGAGTTTCAATTATTTAAGCATTTTGCGTCACACACGATGCAACAACATAAAGGAAAGACTGTGTAAGTATTGCCTCCAATCCCGTGACTTTAAACCACATAAGTGAAAAGAAAGTGTTTGTACAACATAAATCATGTAACGTCCTTTTCACACATTGCAGCATTTACATTTGGAAATATAACATGTTAATACATCCTAGGTTAAAGTAGCATTGAGAATTAAACTGTTCATGCCATCTTCACACTTTTCTGCACGAGATCTCTATGTAATACCTTACTGGTATAGTACCCTTCAGTATTGTGGCATTAACCCAACTCCCTGGAGCCTGACAACAGATGAGGCCAAGACAGTCCCAATTAATCAATCTGATCTAGACTCATGAATATAAAGTATATCTATTAGGGTACTGTAACTTTATCTTAATGTGGTTTGTAACTTGCTTCCTGCAAATATACTAAAGCCTATGTGTCATGTAGTATGGGTATCGTACACATTATTTTCGTGACAACAAGCTATACTGAGGGTCCTAATGATGTTATCCAATGCAGGGGGGCCATAATATGTCTCAATATAAACATGTATTATTATAAATGAGTCCCAGAATAATCCCATTGGGTAAAGTACCCTAATAACTTATTATACAAAATAGATGGCAATACTAGTAAGGGGAGAACGGTTGTTACTCTGACACATCTGGATCTCCGTGCTCTTAGCTTTAAGTGTAATAGTGGTGACGGAATCCCTCTTTCAACTTTTTTCATTCTGTAAGGAAACCCGAAAAACTAAATTAAGTATGTAAAATCTTGATTACTCACTATTGAGACTCATGAGATCGTGGGATACACAAGAAAAAACCTGGGATGGGGTATACATGTTACATACTTTCATAACAAAAATAATAAAATCATCTTAAGTTACATTTTTTGTTTGAAACTCTGGTTCTTGAAATACATTTGGGAGACTCTCAAATTATAAATGAACATGTAGCTCTTCATCATTGTTCATACCTGTCGGAAAGACACTTCCAGACTGTAAAATGAACCTCGATTCTGATCTGGGCAAAGCTTGAATTCGATTACCCTACTTGGATTCTTGGGGATAGTATCTAGGGCAAAGTATTTGGCAGTGGTCCAGTCTCCATTATGTGCCTGGTGAAAATGTCTTGCAGTGCTGTAACTCAAATCTTTATTTGTGATAGCTCGCCAGTGCTCTAAAATTCTTTTCTTCACTGGGAAGGTTGTGAATCGAATGTACCATTTGCCACAAGGGCAAGTGATAACGTAAATTACATAATTGGTTCCACAATTGATGTTCTTCTTGATTTTCCACTGCCTATTGGTTCTCTGTAGTTTGACCTCCCTCACATTTTAACTGTGGCTACAAGCTTTTCATTTCCCACATTTATTAAACCCTCCAGCTTTTTCTAACCAATTAGGTTTACAATGTTCCATTTGGCTTCTGACTATCATATCTTTGATCGAAGGACCTTTCCTATATGTTGTGGATGGAAAATGCTCCAATTTAGCTTCAAGGATGTGATCCTGCGTCAGGATGGCCCATCTCCTTTTTATGATTTTTCTAAGGTCAGCTGACTGTGTGCTGAAGGTGGTAATCAATCCGATTGGGGCCTCTGTCTCTTCCTGTCTTACCTTAGGTGCTTTATACAAGGCTTCACTTCTCTCAATAGCACCTGCCTTTCTAGCTCCCATTTTGAGCATTCTGAGGAGATACACTTGTGCCTGAAATCTGCTCATCATCTCCTTCTTATTCTTTTCATAGTTATTCACAGAACTGCAATTTCTCTTTGCTCCCAAGAACTCATTGAATGGAATGCTCCATCTAAATTTTGGGGGATGGCAACTGGCCAAATGAAGTACAGAATTCCCCACTGTCTCCTTTCTAAAAAAGTCTGTTTGCAACTTGTTGTCCTCAACAGTTAGCCTAATGTCAAGAAAGTCCACTGTAGGTTGACTGTACTGCATGGTAAATTTCAAATTTACTGTGTTCTAGTTAATTTCACTGACAAACTATTGTAACTCTTCTCCTCCACCCTCCCACACAAAAAAGACATCATGGATGCACCTGAGCCAGATAGTCAACCTGTTGGTCCAATGTTCAAGTGATTCGCTCCAGAGCACCTGCTTCTCCCACCAGCCAACTAATAAATTGGCATAGCTCGGGGCGAAACAGGTGCCCATTGAAGTCCCTTGTATCTGCTTGTACCCCATTAAATATAAACATGTTTTCAGTTAAACAGATCTCGATCATTTGGAGTAACATATGTGTGTGCTCCAGCAGGTGTATACTTCTAGTCTTCAAAAAATGTTCACATGCTTTTAGGCCATTTCTGTGTTTTATATTGGTGAACAGGCTTTTGACATCTAAACACACCAATAAGTGATCTTTACCCCAGTGTCTGTTTTCCACTTTCTGTAAGAAATACTTCTTATCTCTCACATTGGATGTCAGGTCCCTAACATATCCAGTAAAAAGTGATCTACATAAATGGAATTATTCTCAAACAAGCTATTCTTTGAGGATACTATACGATGCCCCCGGTGGATTCAGTTGGTCCTTATGTACCTTGGGGAGTAAATAGAAGGTGGGTACTGTCGGTGTGTCGTTTTTAAGGAATTGATGTTCATCCCAGTTCAGTAACTGGTTATCAAACCAACTTTTAAGAATGTCAGTGAATCTATTCTGCAGTTTCACTAGGCAGGACTTATCCACCCTTAGGTAACAAGTAGTATTATTTAGTTGTCTCATAGCCTCCTCTATGTAACCTTTTTTACTCATCAAGACTATATTGCCGCCCTTATATGAGGGTTTTATGATGATGCTATCATCATTTTCTAGAGCCAAAATAGCTTCCCTCTGACCTCTAGAATATATATTTTATTGTATTGTATTCTAATTGCATTTGTATAGCGCTTACTACCCCTGACAAGGCGTTGAATCTCTTTTTGCAGGGAGTAGCACACTACTCTGGGACCCATAGAGGATTAGTGTTCAATTAGTATAGTGAAACAAGGAAGTAAATTTTAAGTGGTGGATAGCTTAGTCAGTTATTTGGATTCGGAAGAATAGCAGCAGGATAGAAGAGGAAAAAAGGTTTGTATTTATAGAGCGCTTCTTACCCCTGATGGGGTGTTGAAGCACACTACTCCGGAAACCCATAAAGGATTAGCGGTGAATTAGTATGGTGAAATATAAAAGTAATTTTAGTGGAGGATATTAGTCAGTTATTTGGAGTAAGAAGGATAGCGAAGGGATAGAAGAGGAAGACATGTCTTCATTCGTATAACGAAGAAAACCAGGGTCCTGGAACTACAGAGATCTTACTGTATCGTATCTCCTCAAGGTAGTTCTATTAGAGGTTTATAGTTTTCTATATAACACTCCATATACTCTATTTTGTAGTATTCATATATATCTAATTCTTAAAAACTAATCTCACACTTTTTTTGTTGACAGTATTTCAGTGTGTGATGGGATAATGAGTTGTGATCCCTATCATACAGTTCTCAAAAAGATGGAACAAAGTTAGAAAAAAGGTGTGGCGAGCGTGATGACACCTCAGGGACGTACCACCATGCCGACCACTGATAGGTACTCACCAGTGAAGTCCATTGTTGTCATCATTGGCATTCATCACGCTCTTAACAGAAGAAAAGTGGGGTGTCCAGCAAAGGAAGGATAACAGAAAAGGTGCAAACTGTGAAGTGCAAGAATATATCACACCTCACAAGTGGTGAAAAATGTAATAAAATTGAAAGGCTTCACACACTTCACAACAATGTTATTCTTTCACTCAGTGAATCCAATCAAAGTAAAAAACAGTGTAGGTTGCTATTTATGCATACCACTGTTGGATGCCAACATGTTTCTCTGCTTCTAAACTTTATGCAGATTCATCAGGGCTATGTTGTATTTGCCACTGCACCATGTGTTGGACACATCAATCTGGAAAACCTCAGCAAGCCATCTTGTAGCCTACCAGCTGCCAGTTTTTTTAAAAAAAGGACGGAGAGAGTGAGAGTACCCTCCGCGTCGCCTGGGCGATACCCACAACGTTAGGAACACTTGGGGCCCCATTGAGCAGGAGTTTTACGAAAGAAACCTCTTTTTTTTAAAAAACCTGGCAGCTGGTAGGCTACAAGATGGCTTGCTGAGGTTTTCCAGATTGATGTGTCCAACACATGGTGCAGTGGCAAATACAACATAGCCCTGATGAATCTGCATAACGTTTAGAGGCAGAGAAACATGTTGGCATCCAACAGTGGTATGCATAAATAGCAACCTACACTGTTTTTTACTTTGATTGGATTCACTGAGTGAAAGAAAAAAATTGTTGTGAAGTGTGTGAATCCTTTCAATTTTATTACATTTTTCACCACTTGTGAGGTGTGATATATTCTTGCACTTCACAGTTTACACCTTTTCTGTTATCCTTCCTTTGTTGGACACCCCACTTTTCTTCTGTTAAGAGCGTGATGAATGCCAATGATGACAACAATGGACATCACTGGTGAGTACCTATCAGTGGTCCGCATGGTGGTACGTCCGTTAGGGGTGTCATCACGCTCGCCACACCTTTTTTCTAACTTTGTTCCATCTTTTTGAGAACTGTATGATAGGGATCACAACGCATTATCCCATCACACACTGAAATACTGTCAACAAAAAAAGTGTGAGATTAGTTTTTAAGGATTAGATATATATGAATACTACAAAATAGAGTATATGGAGTGTTATATAGAAAACTATAAACCTCTAATAGAACTACCTTGAGGAGATATGATACAGTAAGATCTCTGTAGTTCCAGGACCCTGGTTTTCTTTGTGGTTTCATGAATTGAGTGGAGGGCTACCAGGGTTTTGTTTCCCTCTTTGCTCCAGTGATTTTGTGTGTGTTCATTCATATAGCACCTGTTACCCTTGATGGGTGTTGAAGCGCTTTTCTGGAGAGTAGAACGATCCTCCGGAACCCATAAAGGATTGGTGTTGAAAATTAGTATAGTGCAATATGAAGTAATTTGAGGGCGGTGGGTGACATTTTAAAGTGGCGGGGCGCAAAGTGATTTGCATACAGCACTTAGCAAGCAAGCGTAGCGACCGAGCCCGAACCCCAAAAGGGGGGTTTGGGGGGATTACCCCCCCAAGAAAATTTTGAAAAAAAAGAGGAAAAATCGTGCATTTTCAAGCAAATTTGAGAAAGCAGGAATGTTAATAAAGCAATTGTGAAAGTGCAGTTATTACATTAATGGATGGCATAACATAGGTATCTGCTCATTCAGTATAACCACAGAGCTTCATACATTCCGTCCTAATACGCTCAGGTGCTGAATTCAGACTATAAGACTTTCATGAAAATCTCAGGGAAGGTGCACTGGTAAAAACAACTACTGTCTCTACAGTCACACCTCCCCGAACTCCTTCTTTAAAATAACAACACACAAGAATTAAGATTCCCATGGATTATTATATGAATATATACAGACTGAGACCCAAATGGGAGGCCTTGACCAGGGCTCCCCACCTGAAGCAAAGTGAGGGAAGGGACATTAGTCAGGAACAGGCGTGAGGTGCTGAGGGAATTAGCTGAAGAGGAAGAGTATGGGGGAGGTACAATAAGACCTCCCCCTGTATGTCCTTATGCATCACAGGATACGTGCCAAGATACTATTATGCCCCACATACCTTAAGAACACTTAACACTGTAATAGAGCAGATACTCCTGGAACTTGAAACCTAGATCACATGAAGATTTAAGATATCAGAACCAAATAAAAAAAGCATTCAATAGATGTGCCAAGCTTTAGAATTAAAATTGAATGATATCTCACAGAGAGCAGTGACAATGAAAGTTGATATGCAAATGTTTCAATCTTTACTCTTGATCACTAGCCGCTATACAGGTTCTGGATTCTACTTTTGCTTACCTTACCTTTTTCTGATCTTCTACAGCTTCCCCTTGTCTAAGCACATATTCTAGTTTGCCACTTCACACTGCACATTGTTCCTAAATTGTACCCATTATTACAGCCTGATGTATTGTTAACCGTGTGTACCTCTGCATGATTAGTAGGCATTGCCCAATTTGTCTGTGTTTTGTATGATGTACTGCACGTTGTAACCAGAACTTTGCTAAAAGCAAAAACAGGTTTCTAAAATAAAAAGTGCAGCGAGTGTCCTGCTATGTAAACTGCAGTCAAAATAATTGAGAGATTCAGTGTGACAATGATTTCTGCTACCTGTTTGTTGTTTGGAATAACTAGAGAATGAAATCAGTCACAAGTATGATTTCGCTTGAGGGTACTTAGGTGGTCCTGGGCAGGTCTAGAATGTCCTCCGGCTAGATTTATGATAAACTCAGGTGACGATGAGTGAATTGCTGTGACAGCTGGAAAAATGGGTAATTGGGAGTTTGAAGAAGGAATAGTTTGAGTTAGAGATGTCTATCCAAGCCAATGGCTCGAGCAGCACAGCTCCCATTCTGTATTTTGTTGAGAGTTTATAATTGGCAGAGGATGCCCAGAACTCCAGCTGCAAACCAAATTCCTGTCCACTCCTAGACTGAAGCATTTTCCTCCTCTAGCCTCATGATTTTCATTTGAATGTTTGGCCACAAAGTGTGGAAACGTTTTTCAAGTTTATATTTTGTGTATCAATAATGATGATTATTATACAGTTTTTCACGTGCTTTTATATGTATATAGACCAAATTAACCTCATTGCAATTGAAACACACGTTCTATGATGAGTAGAAGTGCGTTTATTAAAGTGTTTTAGTTATGTCACAGTTCTGTGTAAAACGCCATTCTAGACAAACTAGATGATATCTCTGTCACTGACTCCTGCTCCCCGCACACGTCCTCACCCCACAGGCTCCACAGCACACAAACCAAGGTCATATTAGGTTTATTTTCATTGTTGTATTGTTTTGCTAAACATTAACTTTCTATGGTGCAGATGTAATATTGCTACAAATATCTATGCCTTCCGTTCCTTCAATGGACCTGGTCACTAAGAGAAAGTCTGACAGTAAAATGTTTCATAGTTGTTCAAAACATTTTCGGATTACATTAGCATAGAGGGTGTTGAATAATTATTTAAAGTGTTGGGATAGTGCCACTTATGCAAATATTAACCTTGATCCTAATCCTATCCTTTGGTCGTATCCCAAACCTTACTCTAATCCTAACATTAGCCCTAGCATACCGCTTCACTTAACACTTCCCATAACACTAACCACACTAACCCTAAACCCTATCCTTTAACCTAAGCCTAATGTTAACAATAACATTAACCCCTTCGGGGCTGATGACGAGCTCGGCTCGTCATGAGCGTAACCTGCCATGCGCTCATGACTAGCAGAGCTCGTCATGTAAAGCGGTAATTTTAAAATTGCCGCGTACAGTGGGAAAAGCCGCCGCAGCGATGCGGTTAAATCTTACCCTAAAACAAATGTGAAGCCTATCCATACTCTATCCACCTCTCTTACCCTAATCCTCTTACCCTAGCTATCAATGTAGTGTTGTGTAGGTCATGGTATAATGAAATCAATGTCATGGTAAGTGTCAATGTAGTGATCTCTAAGCCATATAAATGCTTGGCATGTCCATCACCTCCAGAACTAACTTGCCCGAATGCATAAACAACGTAGCAGAGTGGATGAAATTCAATTGCCTGAAACTCAACTTCGACTTGCTGAGAGTGTTGATTTTCGGGAACAGTAACTCCCATGTGACTCCACCTGGTAGTCTTCAGAGCTTGGACCCGTACCAACCAACCATGCAAGAAACCTGGGAATCGTCCTAGTAGAAAAAATCAACATGGCAGCACAGAGCAACGCAGAGAGTGCCCCCTGTTTTAACATACTCTGCATGCTCCGCAAAATCAACAAATGGATTCCCCCCCAAAAAAACAGATGCCATCACATGAGCAGGTATCCGAAGCAGACTAGACTACAGCAACACTACGTCAGAATCTCCAACCACCCCCTCCACTGTCTCCAGATCATCCTTTAACTTCAAGGACCCATCCCCCATCACACCAAATCGCAGAGAGCTCCACTGGCTCGCCAGTGTGCCAATTCAACCTCCTCATGTACACATATAAGGCACTGCACAACACAGGGCCTTCATAACTTAAAAAACGCCTTCATTTCCATCAATCCACCAGACACTCACCTGTGCTCAACCTCACTTTCAATTGGTTACATCCCGTTTCCAGAAAAGCTGAACGGGATGCCTGGCATTCTCTCCCACTGCACCCAAAAACCTGGAATGACCTCCCTTTACACATCAAGGTGACCTCCTTGCTTCTTGAATTCTCCAACAAGCGAAAGACCTGGCTCTTCGACTAAATACCAGAGGCTAGCTCACTCTCAACACTCTATATACCCACTCTAGACCTAGATACCTTATTAGGTGATAAGCCGCACTTTACAAATCCACTTAACATAACATACACCGGAGTTATCTAATGACATCGGAAACATTGTTTAACAACATCACAGTAGAATACGAGTTACCTAAAGGCCAAACTCCATCTCATTCTATAGTTTGACTTGATACTTTATGACCATTAATGAGCCCTCTACTAGTCGGCAACTCTGCTGGTGGCTCATGCAGCTGGATAAGCAAATGATCACAGCTGCTTGGAGGACAAGCACTTTTTCTGCTGGAACATACAACTTTTGCCAAATTAGACGCTATACTCAAGCGAGCCAACATCTGGGTGGAGCTACAGTCACCTGCTATGCTGTACCACTGAAAGATTTTTTTTTCTCTTGATCCCATCCGATAAAGACACCTGCTCTGTCTAGTCAGACCTAAACAAATGGATCTGCACTTATGTCAGTCATATGGGGAACCCCAGCTTTGAGAAGTCTTGAATGTTATTATTGGCGGGGTACTTCCCTCTTGTGCAAAACACCTAACTAAACGGAACAGCAAGCTACCCAGTACATTTGAGATGGAGAAATGAAAGAAAGACATCTATGTAAATTAGCACAATCTTAATTACCGTTTAGGTTCAATCAGGCTCGAGAAGAAACTTAAAGCGGTTTCCGTCATATTAGCCTCCACTTAACATTGCTACTGTGTTAAGCTGCCAGTATTAAAGCATTTAATCTAATTTCATCCCTCCCTGTGACACTGCTGTGAAATTGCCTTTGCTCAAACCAGTATATTTCCTTTTCCCCTGCATTATTCCGTTCAAAGCTCACTCGTCACGTGTGAAGGGATGACTCACACTATGCTGAATTGCTTCTAACTGGCAGACAACCACTTTGCGCACAGTATGACAAACCCGGTTTCTCACACTCTCCCCTTCGACCTCATGAGACAGCCTTTCACTCTCACTCGGTGCGACTGAGCTGCTGTACTTTCCCTTGCGTCTCATGGAAAAGCCTTTCACTCGTCCTCTACTCAATGAGGCGAGCTTTTACCCCCACGCCAATGCTATAAAACACCTTTTTACTCTCAGTGACAATTTAGCTGCCAGAGTTCACTCCACAGTAAAGTTTTAATTTTTACGCATTGACTGCAATACTTTGCAAAAGACCATATACTCTTAACCCAACACGGTTTAAAAAAAACAACAAAAACGAATACGGATCTCTATTAATGTTGCATATGCAACGATAACTCGCCCATGTATTACTATGGTACACTTCAGCAATGCCTTTCACGTTTTCCAGTTACAAGACACAATGTGACTCTCACTTGGACACCGAGGTACAGACATTCACTCTCATTTCTCCGTTAACGTGAGCTTTCCCTCCACCCATGCCTCTTTCTGACGAACCTCCGTGGACCGCTTCTCTCACCTGCCGCCTCCTCGCTGGGGGTTGATGGATGCCAGTCTGAAGAAAAGCAGTCGCAGACCCACGAGGAGAAATGGAGGCGTCGCATCCGGGTGCAGCGTGACGTGAGCCAGGTGTAGCCAATCCTGGCGCTGGGGGGGGGCACATTTGCTGCTCGCCCTGTCGCCCCTTACAAACCCGGGCTACAGCTGGCAGAGAAGTCCCCGCAGGGTCCCACTGGGGTACTGTAGTGCGCATGCTTGCGAAAGTTGTAAACCAACTCGCACTTGCGCACTACGGTCTGTCTACTGCAGCCTGAGTGTACTGTCACTCAAGCTGCAGCAGGCCACCACCCCCCTTGCGCATTCCGAAATCTCCGGGTGTGTCCCGGCGGCTGACTCGCAATCCTTACAATAAATTACTCTGTACTTGTACTGGAGTTACTGGACTTTTTTAGTTCCGTCCAGAGGTGTCAGGGACAACACCCGAAGACCCCGGAGTTCAACCTGTCTTGGTACACAAACAAACAGAAACACGGGCTTCTCGATGGTGGCGTCAAAGACCAAAGGTTTATTACTGCAGGGACACAGAAGTCACAGAAACTACACATGGGCAGTTACATTTTTAATTGTTTTAATAACGTTGGTGGGTGGAATCATCTTTTGCATACATTTGATTTTTATGCCAGTAACTACAGTGCCTCCCCTTAATCCTGTTACTTCTACAGTTTCTTCTATGCATTCTTTTCACTCATTTCCTGAACACGAACAAGCTCGACGCTCAGAATTTATGAACAATACATTTGTACAGCTCTTGCTGGTAACCGTGCCCATTTACGACCCACAAACATTTCTTATCCTGTCTTTCTATCTTCCACACCTGGCTCTACTCCTTTCCTTCTGGGCCTTTATTAGGGGGAGGTAACGAAATTTACGATGAGGCGGTCCGGGTCTTGAATGAAGAATTGACATGGGAGTATGATGGACTAGTGGGAACCCCTCATTCGTAATGTTTTGACATCAGATACTGTCGACGATTCCTGTGCAACGCCAAATATTTATTGTTTAAGACACAAATGATTAGAACTGTGGTAACATGTAAAGAATTTGCCTGAAGCCCAATATTTAGTATATAAGGAGCAATCCTCTCTGTACAAATCGAACAGGCTCCTAGATACTGCCCATGTGTAGTTTCTGTGACTTCTGTGTCCCTGCAGTAATAAACCTTTGGTCTTTGACGCCACCATCGAGAAGCCCGTGTTTCTGTTTGTTTGTGTACCAAGACAGGTTGAACTCCGGGGTCTTCGGGTGTTGTCCCTGACACCTCTGGACGGAACTAAAAAAGTCCAGTAACTCCATTTGGCGCCCAACTCGGGGCGACGTCATTCGGTACCGGTCCAAAAGCCTGAAGAATTCGAGGAGCTTCGTGTGAAGATTTCAGAGGGAGGCGCCCCACTTCATCGATCCCGGCATATCGCAAAAGTGGCCCCGACGTCCTCTTCCACGAGGGTTCCCGTTCAGACGGCTGCAGTGCTCCGTTGCCTTGACCGTCGCCCTGTCTTGGACCCGAGGTACAGTCCTCAGTACGGCGAAACGTGACGGGTTTCTCCTTGGTGACGTCTTCAGTGCCTCAGTTAAGTATTCAGTGGTTGCTAGTTAAATATTTTGTGAGGATTGCTCCCGTTTGGATAATCCTTTTAGTTCTCAGTTCAGTTCAGTTCTGTAAGATTATCACTGGTTATTCTGGTTACGATAATCATTCTGTTCAGTTCAGGTATCGATACATTTGTCAGTTCTGGTAGGCCTAAGTTCGTGGTTCGAGTGCGCATCTTTTCTGTTTGTGTCTTGTTTGTCTTGTGTTCCGGATTATAAAATGGTAAGTCGGAAAAATTGTATGTTGTCTTGTTTTAGTTGCAACAGTGATTCCCGGTTGGAGGACTCGTGTTTGGTTCCTCCGATTGGAACTCCCCTTTATGATCTATATTGCAAATTTGGTGTGGGCCCTATCTCTTATAATGAGGTATGGATCCGCTACACAGAGAAAGACGGTGTCCTTAGTTGGCCACTACATGGTAGTTTCGAACCTGAAATCCTCGATAATCTAGAAAGAAGGTTGTTTAAGAAGAAAGCCCGGCCGGCAATGTTTGATTCTTTCCGTTATTGGCGAAAAGAATCTAAACAGAGAGAAATTAAAAAGCTGAAGAAAGAACAGAAAGAGCAAGAGTTGACTTTAGAACAGTCTGCTAGGCAGCTGCAACTCAACGAGTCTGAGAAAGCGATGGAGATGGCCGACAGAGAGCGTAATTTAGCGATAGACAAGTGCTATCCTGCTTTGCCATCGAGTACGGCTAAGATAGTAGAGGACCCTGAAAAGGATCCCCTGTTGTCTTACTTGTTACGATCACCCCCACCGTATGCACAAGGTGCTACGGCTCCACCTATACCGAATGTTCAATTACCGGTTGCTGGACAACCTGGTGTCCCTGTTCCCGCTCCCCTGAATCTAGCTCCTGTACCTCCTGTAGTCAATATTAATGTTCCTTCGACAACCCCTCTTCTAGGGTTGCCGGCTTCTTTTCCTATGCCTGTGTCTTCACAAGCTATTTTGCCTGCTACTCCTACTGTTCCTGATCTATCTGTTCCAACTGCTACTCTATTCACTGCCTCTGCTAATATTATGACTCCGCTTTCTGTTCGTCGAAGAATCACTGATTCTGTCTCTAATATTCTATCTCCCTTCTATAAAACTCTGATTAAGACTCCTACCTCTGACTCTGTGCAGAGACGTAGTCAGCTTCCCAGTACTGAGGAAAGAGGAATACTAGATTCCACTGCTCTTAGATGGGTTTCGAAAGTTGGAAGATATAATGTACAAAATGTATTAGATACATTTATGCAATGGAACGAACCGACACAACGATATGTGTTCGATGAAATGTGTTTCCTTCTACGTGAGGAATTGGAAGAGGATGACCCTGAATCAAATCTAGGAGAATTAATTAATGTTCAGAAAGAGTTTGCTACAGGTATGATAGTTGGACAAAATATAAAAGAAGCGATGGAACTGGTTCTAAGTTATAGATCCGACTCATCCCTTCTTTCACCGAGAGAGTTAGAGAAACGTAGTACGAAACGAAATCGTCAATATCCAATGAGAGAGGTTCCACCAATTTGGCGTGAAGCTGTGCAAGCTAATGCACCGCTTGGTATTGCAGCCGCTCCGGCCCAATTCCAGAGAGTATGGATACATATTCCATGGAAGCGAGCTGAAGTATTAGCAGTAAAACAGGCTTTGCCAGATCCGCGTAAAAATCCTGCAGGATACTACAAAGAGTTGGCTCAAACAGTTGACGCTTGTGTATTGAATCTTGCTGACGTAGATCTGCTATTTGGTAACGTAGTACCGCAACCAATTTGGGCTAAAATTCGTAAAGAGAATCATCCAGTTGCCCTAGGTGGTGACTGGGCAGCTATAATTGCAGCGGATGGTCAACAAGTAGGTGGTTCCAAACCTGAACCTTTAATTGCTAATTTGCCTGGTAGAATAATCGATTTAATGAAAACCTTAATGCCTGCATTACGCGTTAACTGGGATAAATTGTCCGCGTGCAAACAAAAGAAAGACGAAAGCGTCTCCGACTTTTTCACAAGATTCGAAGAGACTTTCGTAGATCATAGTGGTCAGGATATGAGCACAGAAGGAGGCCAGAGATTATTTGTCGATAAATTTGTGCACAATCTGTTGCCAGAACTTAGTAGTAAATTAAAGAATTCTGAAAGTGCGTGGGCTGTCTCTACGACTGCGCAAATACTTGCGACTGCTCAGTACTACGAAAATAGGGATAAAGAAGAGAAGGAAAAATCAGATAAAAAGACGAAAGATTTAAAAACTAAAGTACTTTTACAGCAAGCTTATCCGCCTCGCACGAATCAAACTAATATGCAGCAAGGGTCATATCAAAGAACGGATTATAATTTTCAAAGGCCACAATATCAATGGAATCAATGTGCTTATTGCAAAAAGGAAGGTCATTACAAGAGTGATTGTCCAGTTCGGGCGCAAAATAATGATGCGGCCGCTCAGAGAGGTCGTGGTAGTTCTATGCAAAACTCTAGAGGTCGAGGACGAGGTGCTATGCCTCCACAGACAAGTGATCGCCCCTCTAATTATTTCGATCAGCGAAATGGACAATCTGCCCAACAGAATAGGTCTCCACAGTATCATGTCGAAGACTATTATGAAACTAGTGAGGAAATTCAGCAAAGTGAATACTAGGACAGCCATGGACAAAAAGAGGGAGTAGTATCAGTACCAGTAGATCAGAGTGGACCTTATGTCGCAGTAGCAACATCAGGTATAGTCGAACCGTTTCTGTTGGATACTGGTGCAGCAAAAAGTTCTATCATACATGCAAAACTCCCTGGCGCACCTTTGTCTGGCTCAACAAACGTTTCAGTAGGTTTTTCGGGCGCCCCTGTTCACAACCCTGTTTCTGGTCCTTTGTCTATTTCTGTTGGACCCCGTCAATTGAAAGCACCCCTGATTTTGACGACAGGTTGTAACGAAAATCTGCTTGGTTTAGACTTGTTAAAACGCCTGTACGCGACATTGTACTGTTCTCCAGCAGGTGTACAGCTTACGTTGGGTAAAAGAATCATCTCCCCGATGTACTTGTCGATGGATGCGCTCCCACCAGAGCTGCGTTCACTCCCTGATACTCTTTGGGCGACTGGTCCTAATGATGTAGGTCTATTGGAAATTCCACCCTATGTAGTAACTTTGAAAGCAAATGTCAAACTTCCACGAATTCCACAATACAGAATCTCTAGTGAAGGTGAGCGTGCGCTCCTACTGATAGTACAAGACCTGATCAAGAAAGATGTTGTAGAAGAGACTAGAGGTAATGTCTGTAATAGTCCTGTACTGCCTATTTTGAAACGAACTGACCCTACAAAGCCTCCAGTATATAGGTTCGTAATTGATCTTAGAGAGGTTAATAAAATTGTGATCCCACAGTTTCCTGTGGTTCCAGACATTACTGCATTGTTAACGTTGATTCCCGCTACAGCAGCATGGTTTTCGGTTGTCGACTTGAAAAATGCCTTTTTCAGCATTCCGATAGCCGAGGAAAGCAGAGATATTTTCGGTTTTTCTCTAGGAGGACGAAGTTTTAGATTTAAACGCGCTCCACAAGGTTATTGTGAAAGCCCATCCATTTACAGTCAAGCATAAAAAGCCAGTTGGATTCCTTCGTACTTCCTAGTGGTTCTGCTTTAGTACAGTATGTCGATGATCTTCTAGTGGCTGCCGATGACAAGGAAACTTGCAAAACAGCTACGATTTCTTTATTGCATCACTTGTCAGATTTGAATCATAAGGTGTCACCTTCAAAAATGCAATACTGCTGCCAAGAAGTGACCTACCTAGGTCATCTCTTGTCAAAGGAGGGAAGGAAGTTGACCCCAGAGAGAATAAAAGCAATTACACAGATGAATGTTCCTAGCACGCAGAGAGAAGTGCGTGCCTTTTTGGGTATTACCTCCTATTGTAGGCAATGGATCCCAAATTTTTCTCTTCTAGCAAAACCATTGGTAGCCTTGACTGGGAAAGGTGTTCCGAGTCCGGTACCATGGTCTGTTGAATGTCAGCAGAGTTTCTCTGAGTTACGAAATGCACTGTGTTCAGCACCTGTATTGGGTACACCCGACTACAGTAAGCCATTTACGCTCTATGTCCACGAGAGAGAAGGTTGTGCATTGAGTGTTTTGACGCAGAAATTTGGTGATAAACAACGCCCTTGTGCGTATTTTTCATCAACATTAGATCCAGTAGCTAGAGCATTGCCTAGTTGCTTGAGAGCTACAGCCGCAGCTGCAGCTTCCATTCGACAATCTGCTGGTTTAGTAATGAACAACATGCTAGTAGTCATGGTTCCTCATGCTGTGGATACACTCATGAACCGAACCAAGACGCAACACCTTACCAGTGCTAGATTATCAGGCTATGAACTGACACTATTAGCTAGTCATATTCAGATCAAAAGATGCAATGTATTGAATCCAGCAACATTGTTGCCGACTAGCCAAGAGTCGAGTGATTCCGAACCACACGACTGTTGTTTCAGAACTGAGGAAGAAACAAAAGGACGAATCGACCTAAAAGACACTCCATTGTCAGAACCAGATGGCACGTTGTATGTTGACGGGTCTTGCTTCAAATTGGAGAATGGTGATGTGACTGCTGCTTATGCAGTAACGACTTTGAGTACGATTGTGGAGACTGCAAGAGTGAGTCAGAATTCTGCCCAGGCTGCAGAATTGATCGCGCTAACAAGAGCGTGCGTTTTAGCTAAGGGAAAGAGAGTGAATGTGTTCACAGATAGTCAGTACGCGTTCGGCGTGGCCCATAGTTTTGGCCGTTTGTGGAAAGAGAGAGGTTTCATTACGTCCCATGGGACTAAGATTCAACATGGTCAGCTAGTTAATGACTTGTTGGAATCTCTAACCTTACCGACTGAAGTTGCGATTGTGAAATGCAGTGCTCATAAAGCAATCACGGATGATGTTGGTCGTGGGAATGCTTTTGCTGATGAGATTGCAAAACAGACAGCTAGAAATATGATGAGTGGAATGTATGTTGCAACGTCTGCAAGATGGATTTCTGAGTCTGGAATGTGTGAAGACACAGTGGAAAGCGTGAAGGAAATTCAGAAAGAGGCGACTGAGGAGGAAAAACGTGCATGGAGAGAGAGCACGGGTAAACTGGACTCGAGTGGATGTTGGATTGAATTGTCGGAACAACAGCGTTGGATGTTGCCTGATGCGTATGTGCTTGCAGTAGTGACGATGGCGCATGGATCAGCGCACATCAGTTCAAAAGGGATTTGTAAGATGTTGGCTCCGGTCTGGAAGAATGACGGGATTAGTAGGTGTGCAGAGAGAGTGGTGAGGAATTGTATGGTATGCTTGATGCATAATCCTGGCAAGGGAATCCCCACACCTGCAGGTCATTTCGCTCCTCCTTCCTGCCCTTTTGAAGTGATCCAGCTAGACTTCATTCACATGGACCGTTGTAATAACCTGAAATACGTCCTAGTGGTAGTTTGTGCTTTTTCCAGATGGATCGAAGCATACCCACTCAAGGACAATACTGCCTTATCCACTGCCAAAATTCTTCTTAAAGAATACTTCCCCAGATACGGAATGCCACGGATTGTATGGTCAGATAACGGAAGTGAGTTCGTAGGGAAAGTTATGCAGAGTGTGTGTGCCGGCCTAGGGATTAGGCAAAAATTCCATAGTGCAAATCATCCCCAGTCCGCGGGTTTAGTCGAGGGTTACAATGGCACCCTTAAACTGAAACTCGCTAAGATACAAGCATCCACGGGTTTGTCCTGGCCAGACGCATTGCCTTTGGCTTTGCTATCAACAAGAGCAACTGTACATTCTAGAGTAGGGCTTAGTCCCTACGAAATAGTTTTCGGTCGTCCTGCAAATGTTTGGGGGGTACCTAGACCGAAAGAATTTAAGCAGCTGGAATACCCAATGTTAATTGATTACCTTTTCGACTTGACTGCTAAATTAAGTCTTATTCACCAACAGGTTTTCGATGCATTACCAAAGCCATCGGAGAGTCCAGGCCATCAACTGAAACCGGGTGATCAGGTGGTCATCCGAAATTTTGCAAGAACGAAAAATCTTCAGCCCAGATTTATTGGCCCGTTCCAAGTCCTGCTAGCAACGAGAACTGCTATTCGTGTGGCCGGAAGAAGAAATTGGATCCATACAACACACGCTAAACGTGTGCCTCTGCCACTTCCTTACGACAACTGGGTAAAGAAAGGAATCGGTACCTCTGAAACGGAACAAGTCCCCAGGTTCATACCTTTCAGCGATGCAGAACTGATCACGGATTCACCAAATTCTGACTCTCCTCCTGAAACTGCTCTTTGGAACCCTGAACACTTGTCATCCACACCCAATGAACATTTGCCATCTGCACCAAAAGAACATTTGCCATCTGCGAACGTGAACATTGCAACGTCAGCTGAAAATACATTGTTTCCAGATCAGACAGCTCCTGCAAAACTGAGATACAACTTACGTTCTCGCAATATGGACAAATAAAGCAGGAAACTGCCTATTTTCAGATTTGAATTTGCTATAACATTGCCTCCAGCCAGGAAGTTTGCTAATACTTTGTATTGTTTCTTTTTGTTTTAAAATTGCCTTGCCGTCTGGGTAGCCGTAGGGTCGTGGCTGTGTGCCTAGTTGAATCTGCGGGGGTCCGACACAAGGTCGACCTTTCTGTTAGTTCTGGGAACTCCCAGGGCTGATAGAGGCATTTTCATCTACGTACACATCATCAGTGGTCGCGAACGGTCGTAGAAGATGGAGCTTCCTGAGCTACAACGAGAAAATGTAATTTATGTTCGCAGAAATAGACTGTACAGAATACTTCACAGCAAATGCTTTCTAATACAATGTGCAGTTACATTTTTAATTGTTTTAATAACGTTGGTGGGTGGAATCATCTTTTGCATACATTTGATTTTTATGCCAGTAACTACAGTGCCTCCCCTTAATCCTGTTACTTCTACAGTTTCTTCTATGCATTCTTTTCACTCATTTCCTGAACACGAACAAGCTCGACGCTCAGAATTTATGAACAATACATTTGTACAGCTCTTGCATCAACACCAACTGATAGTTAATACTACAGACTGCTGGGTGTGTGGGTTGATACCTCACACTATGGATAAAGGCATTCCCTATCTAGTCTTGCCTTTTAGCTATAATGGATCATTTCAGGCCTTTCAGACCATTTTCTCATACGCCCTTGAGACCTATCCTCCGCGTCCACCACGGTCCACTAAATACAACTCAGCCAACAAAGCTTTAGTCCAGGGAATTATTGATATGATTAAAGACGTCAATAATACTCCATCTTATCCTAAAGATGAATTGCTGGTGTATTTGACTTGGAACTCTACAGAGTACCGCCTTAGTTTGGGAGAAAGCAAGCGTAAAAGCTCCACTTCAGTTTGGGTCGTGCCTCACCGAGGTCAGGTCTGTTTGCAAGGAAATGGGAGAAATCCGAGAGCTCAGCTAGGGAGCAGCGAGTGCGTTGAGACTTACGTATTTCCGTCTGACTCCTCCCCTGCCTTTCTGACTGCTAGGGGTACCTACTTCATTTGTCAGGACAGAGCATATACATGGCTGCCTGCTGACTTTTCAGGTTCATGTTATATTGCTCGATTGTTACCTCCGACATACACTGCTTCTTCAGATTATCACAAATCCAGAGTAGCAAGAGGTGTCTTCAGCAAGGAAGATACCGCTGGTCAAGAAGCTGGAGACTTTTTCAAAGGTTTCCTTCCGTTTTGGGGGCCTATGGCCAACAGTAGAAATCTACGCCAACTAACACGGGTAGTTGAATCTACTATTACAGAAACTGCTGGTGCCCTTAGTAACTTAACAGCTGAGCTTCAGGCGGATCGTCTCATGACGTTGCAGAACCGTATGGTTCTAGACGTAATACTTGCAGATCGAGGTGGGGTATGCAGAGTGATCCAATCGAGCTGCTGTGTCTTTATTCCTAATAATGCTCCAACAGTCTATGAAGCAATCTCTAAGTTACATAAGATTTCCGACTCTATACACATAGATAAGGGAAACTGGTCCTTCATGGAGTGGTTTTGGACTCTGGTATCAGCGTGGGGATGGAAGGTTCTGATGGTCATTGGTGTCATCCTAGTATTTCTGTTCTCGTGCTGCCTTATTATCCAGTGTGGTCCCGCTCTGTGTAGTCTCTGCGCTGCAACCTGTTTCAGGAAACCACCTGCATTAGGAGAAAAGGCACGAGGCAGGATGATGACACAACGACATATCGCTGATCTAATGAGCATAGAAATGGACTCTGACTCTGATATAGACTGAGTAATTGCCTAAGTAAGGGCAAAAGGAGGGTCTGAGGTTCCGTGATCATTTATGCTCGTGTTTGTAACATTGTCGTAAATACATAATTTTGGTATCGGTGAACCGCAAATGATCCATTTAGTACATCCTGGTGTTTTCGCTATGCTACGAGCAAGAGCACTCCTGTTACCAACACATTTGTGATTTACCCATGGCATCCATCTTAGATCACGGAAGCCATTTTGTATTCCTTGCCCTCACATAGTCAATGGACACGCAATGACCTCTTTTTCATTAAGGACACGTAGGCCTTAACCGGCGATTCACCTTGCTAGTGACACGTGCACCTTAGGCCAGCAACGCTGTGGCAGCATGACTCGGCAAGAACTGCCTCCCCAGCCTGAGGCCAGTCCTGCTATACTGGTTCTTGTGTTCGTTGGCCTGATCATGATTAAGCGGCCGAAGCTGGTAACCGTGCCCATTTACGACCCACAAACATTTCTTATCCTGTCTTTCTATCTTCCACACCTGGCTCTACTCCTTTCCTTCTGGGCCTTTATTAGGGGGAGGTAACGAAATTTACGATGAGGCGGTCCGGGTCTTGAATGAAGAATTGACATGGGATTATGATGGACTAGTGGGAACCCCTCATTCGTAATGTTTTGACATCAGATACTGTCGACGATTCCTGTGCAACGCCAAATATTTATTGTTTAAGACACAAATGATTAGAACTGTGGTAACATGTAAAGAATTTGCCTGAAGCCCAATATTTAGTATATAAGGAGCAATCCTCTCTGTACAAATCGAACAGGCTCCTAGATACTGCCCATGTGTAGTTTCTGTGACTTCTGTGTCCCTGCAGTAATAAACCTTTGGTCTTTGACGCCACCATCGAGAAGCCCGTGTTTCTGTTTGTTTGTGTACCAAGACAGGTTGAACTCCGGGGTCTTCGGGTGTTGTCCCTGACACCTCTGGACGGAACTAAAAAAGTCCAGTAACTCCAGTACAGAGTAATTTATTGAATGGATTGCGGCGGCGGCCGCGATGCGGGTCCATGTGGCTGGTAGGGCTACGCCCCTACGCCCCAATGGACGCACCGCTGCTGGGTTATTGAGTTATTTGGATAGAGAAGGTTAGGTGGCGGAATAGAAGTGGGAAAGAGGTTTGTATTTATATAGCGATTGCTACTTCTGATGGGGTTTTGAAGCACTTCTTTGTTGAGTAGCACGCTACTCTGGAACCCTTAAGGATTAGTGTTGAATTAGTATGGTGAAACATAAAATTAATTTGAGTGGTGGATATGTTAGTCAGTTATTTGGATTGAGAAGGGTTGGTGGAGGGGTAGAAAAGGGAAAAAAAGGTGTGCATTTATATAGCACTTGTCACCCTGATGGGGTGTTGAACCACTTTATTGATGAGTAGCACGCTACTCTGTAACCCATAAAGGATTAGTGATGAGTTAGTATTTTGATTGAAAAGGATGGTGGAGGGATAGAAGAGTAAAGTATTTTTTTTTTTTAGGTCACAGCAGTAGGAGGAGGCTTTTGGATGAGGAAAAGGGTTTTTTGGAGGGGAAGAATCAGAGGGAAGAGTTGAGAAAAGTTTGTTTTGAGGGATCGGAATAGTAAAAGAGGTGTTAGATGATGCAAGGAGGGGTAGAATAGGAGAGAGTCTAGAAAGGGCTATTTTGGGGATCATAGTCGTGGTATGGGGTTTGGGATAAATGAGAGAGTGGATGTAGAGGCTATATTGATAGATGTATAGGGTGAGATATAGAGTAGTGCATTGGAAAGAGTAGTAGAAAGTAGTTTGAGATGAGTCAGAAAGTTGGGCTAGAAGATATATTGAGAGAAGTATAGGCTGAGAAATAGGGTAGTGCATTGGAAATGCCAAATTAGAAGGAAGTGATAAATATATAGATCCATAAGTACATGGAAAGTATATAGATATATAAAGGAGGTACAGGATGAGAAATAGGGTTGTGCATTGGATATGCTTTTTCAGGAGAAAAGTAACAGACACACAGATCCAAGTACATGAAGGTTCATAGACGCACAATGGAAGCAAGTACATGTAGACCAAAGATTTTTTTTTTATCAACATATTATTCTACATGTTTATACAAAGCAATACACAAAGATAGGTACATATCTATAGTTAAAATAAATGCTTGTATACAGAGGGATGTGCTGTAAATTTCTTTTTGCATATAGTGCTTATGTGGGGAAGAGCCAATTCTTGAGTAGTTTTCTGAAGATAAGGTGGTTGTCGGTGGACCTCATGTTGGGGGGGTAAAGAGTTCCATAGTTTGGCTGCTTGAACAGAGAAGGATGTGCCATCCATGTTTTTTTTCTTGTATGGTGGGATTTTGAGGCGAGATGCCCCTTGGGAGTGGAGGTTCCTTTGTTGAATGTGTTTGGTGATTTTATTCCTGATGAAGAGCGGTCCCATTCCATGTATTGCTTTGTGCGTAATACAAAGTAGCTTGAACGTGGATCTTCTGGTAACCAGTAACCAATGCAGGGCTTTCAAGGCAGGTGAGATGTGGTCTTGTGGTTTGATATGCAAGAGTAGTCTTGCAGCCGAGTTCTGAATCTGTTGTAGTCTTTTCATGGTCGTTAAAGGTGATCCGTAGTAGAGGCTATTGGCATAATCGAGTTTGGACGGAACAAGGGAGATGGTAGCTTGGACCTTGTGCGGAAATCCCAAATGAGGGAAAATTTATTGAAGCGTTTTTATAGCGACAAAGCTTGATCTTGCTAGTTTTTCCACTTGGGCATTCATTGACAGCTTGTAGTCCATGGTCATTCTGAGGTTTCTTACTTCCTTCAATACTTTAGGCAGTGATCCCAGTTCATCAGGCCAGACGGCACGCGGGTCGTAATTTTTCCAATCGCCACACGTGAGTATTTCCGTTTTGTAATTGAATTTTAAAGGCCAAACAAAGCATAGTTGTGATTTATGGTACTCAGAGGTATCTGTTCTTTAAAATTCAATTGTATATGATTCCAGCCTCTGAAGTTCCTAAATTGAATCGCCTCCTTGTTGTATTTTTCATATTTCCGTTTTGTAAGCACTCAATTTGAGGTGGCTCCAGGTCATCCATTGATCCACGGCTCTGAGACAACTGAAAATTGGTGATTTTCCAATGTCTCTGGGGCCTCCCAGTTGAAGGACTATTTGTGTGTCATCTGCTTAGTTATAGCACGTGAGGGGAAATTGATTGATCAGTAAATGCTTATATACAGAGGGATATGCTGTATATTTATGTTAGTTTATGGTGGTTATTTGAGGAAGAGCCAATTCTTGAGTAGTGGTCTGGAGATAAGGTGGTTATCCGTGGATCCTATGTTGGGGGTAAAGAGTTCCATAGTTTGGCTTCTTTAACAGAGAAGGATGTGCCACCCATGTTTGGTTTTTATGTTGGGATTTTGAGGCGAGGTGCCACTCTAGAGCGAGGTTCTTTTATTGAATGCGTTTGGTGATTTTATTCCTGATGAAGAGCAGTCCTGTTCCATATATCACTTTGTGGGGGATACACAGCAGCTTGAACATGGATCTTTTGGCAACCGGTAACCAATGGAGGGCTTTGAAGGCAGGGGAGATGTGGGTTTGTGGCTTTATATGTAAAATTAGTCTGGCAGCCAGGTTCTGAAATTGTTGTAGTCTTTTCATAGTTGTTAAAGGTGATCCGTGGTAGAGGCTATTTGCGTAATCATGTTTGGACACAACAAGAGAGAAGGTAGCTTGGACCTTGTGTGGAAATCACAAATGGGGAAAGGTATGTTGCAGAGTTTTTATAGTAACAAAGCTTGATCTTGCTAGTTTGGCCACTTGGGCATTCATCGACAGCTTGGAGTCCATGGTCGTTCCGAGTTTTCTTACTTCCTTCGAAACTTTAAGTGGTGATTCCAGTTCATCAGTCCAGGTGGCAAGCGGGTCATAATTTTTTCAATCACCACACATGAGTATTTCCGTTTTGGAAGCATTCAATTTGAAATGGCTCCAAGTCATCCACTGATCCACGACTCTGAGACAACTGAAAATTGTGGATTTTCCAATGTCTTTGGGGCATTCCAGTCGAAGGAGTATATGACACATACACAATAAAGCCCTAAAAACTATAAACAATTCAATAAAAATATATTAATTCATTTAGATAATAAATAAACATTACAAATTTCAAACCCCCAAAAATATTTTTACAAAAAATACAATAAGAGTAGAGAAAGCATTCGACTTCAGAGGGGTAAGATTTACTATCCGAAGTCCAACGCTTTAACTACTGTTGCAAACTATTTGGATCACAACACTGTGCTTAGCTAAAATGCTGCCACTCCCACGGAAAGGAACCAATGACTGAAGTTGGCTGAACCATTATCCTATGGACTATGTTGAGGTGGGTGGGAGCAGAATTTGAATGGCACTACTGCAGACCAATGAATTAAGAGGGATGTTGAAAACCCCTGTAAACATACTGCATGGATATTTTCTGTCAAATCAAAAGGTCTTGCCTAGCACTAGACTTAATCAAAATAGAGGGTTCCAGTCAAGAAAGAGAGGTTGTTAGGGGGAGATGGTGCCGATGCCCAGCCCATCCTCTTCATTGACCCTAAACCCTCCAAAACGGTGCCCAAGCTGGTATGACAGGGCCCGTCCACTCCACCGATGCCAGCCTGTACCCTCCTGCATGGCCACCGTCACCAGCCTTGAAATGGAGCATGACGCCCCATAAATGGCTGCCTCTCCCTGACTGTTTCGCTTGCAATTCCTGAATGAAAGATGGTACAAGTTTGTCCCTCCACCCCAACAGTTCTTTTCTGCTCCCGGATGTCTGTGGGCGTGCATTAGACAACTTACAGTAGAAGGTGCACGCAGGCTGCACCATCCCACAGAACACCAGCAGGCGCTCCAGTAGGTACCTGGTGGTGCGACAACAAGGTGTTACATTGCGAGAAGGAAATTAGGTAAATTCACCTAGTACAATTGGCCTGAAAAATGTGTGCACCCCTACAGTGGAGGGAAGAGATGGGGGTTATAAGCAAGGTATTTAAGTACCCGAGGCATATAAAGTACGTGAGTGGAGGGGTGGGGGAGTGGAGATATACATCATTTATATACCGCAGAGGTTTAAATGCAGCAGATGAAGAGAGGGGAGTTATTAGTATTTCATTTTGGGGATCTTGTTTGTAAAGAGCACTAAATAAAGTTGAGTGAATGTTTTCGAGTGTACACACTCCAAGGTATGAAGGGGAATGTTGTTTGTACTGTGCACTATCACCAGCGACAGTATCCTGGCACTTTGGCGGTGTGTGTCTAGTTCTGCCTGTGCTAAGTTGATTAATTGAAAAGACGGGTCTTCAGCATCTTGTGAATTCAAGAAGAGGGGAGGAGGCTCTGTTGTGCAGTGGGAGGTTATTCCATGCTTTAGGAGTGATGTAAGAGAACGCCAGTCCTCCTGATCTGGTTCTGTTTATGTCAACATACAAAGACCTGGTAATGTATCGCACATTTATATCAGAATTGCAGGCGAGAGTCACACCATGTATTTTTGAGGTAGACAGGGTTTGATATCTAACAATACGCCCCCCATGTGTGTCTTTTGTTATATTATAAAACCAATGAAAAACGGGTCGATAGCCCTCAGAGCTTGACAAGTGTTCAAACCTAAAAAAGTGAAGTGACTAAAGGAAGTGCCTCAGGTAAGCAACACCAGGGGAGCAGCTGATAGGTACTCACTAGTTAGCTCACTGTGTCATCATCTACACCTCCCAGAAAAAACAGAAACCAACTCCCAGTTATGTGTGAATAAGGAAAAGCAATGGGTCAAATAAAAGTGACATTTATCCAAATCCAAACCGTCCGACCCCTAAAGACCCCCGTGGAAAAAGGAGGCTGATTGTGCTGCTCCCACAAGGTTAAAATTGAGTTACAGAAACACAAAACAACTCTTTAATTTTCGTTGTGTCCATACTCATTTAAAACAACAGTGTCATGTTTAGAAATTTTAACCTGAACGGCCGACATGTTTCATTGCCATTGACTTTGTGGCGATTTCATCAGGGCACGGGGATCCAATCCCACTTCAAGGATGCCCCGGACCTGTCGATAAAAGGAGAAAAACAACAAGTGACATAGGTAGTACATATATTTTGTTGGATGTATGACATCACAACGCATGCTTTTAATCCGCATGCCATTACAACGCAGTTTTTAAAACGCAAGTCGTTACAACAACTTGCGTTGGGGGGCGCTGGATGGTGGAATATTTTAATTTTCTATTCCAACTCCAGTCCCCGTGGATAGTAGGGAAGGTGTTGGATAGTAATTAAACTATTCCCTATCCTACAGCGCCCTCCAGCGCAAGTCGTTGTAACGACTTGCGTTGTAATAGCTGTGTCGTAATGGTAGTGCGGAGTGAAAGTTGCGTTGTAAAGGATGTTTCCCTATTTTGTTATGTTCAGCCCAGGAATATTAAGTTTTCCAATGCTTTATGTATGGTTTATTTACCAGGTAGTTGCCAGGTGGATTCCTACCAGCAAGCCACCATTAAAAGTCTCAAAAGTTCGAGAAACCTCGAATGCCTAGAAGTAGATATGTGCATATTATCACATCTGGTATCCCACATAGCGTTCCACCTACTCTGTTTTTCAAAAGCCCTTTTCATAATTCCATTTTCCTTTTTTAAGTTTTCCCTGATTCAAAACATTGTTCGAGAGCCCTTTGTAGATTATGTATAGACTCCTATCGTTCTGACAGCTTCTTCCCTCATGTGGGCATCCAGACCGTTTAATGGCCCAACCACATTAATTTCAGTCACGTATTCCTGCCCTGGTGTTCCAATTTTGACAAAAAACCTTTGTAAGTCTAACTCACCGCCGGGCTCGGCGTCAGCGTCTTCCGTGCAACCGCCCGTCCACGCAGCTTGCTCAGCTAATGGTTCTGTTTATGCTTCTAATGTATCAGAGTCGGAGTCCTACGGAGTGGAGGCGTGTTGGTGGTTGGTGGAAAGAGATGTGAGTGTTCAGGAAGGTGGGCTTACATTGTGTAGTGCCTTGAATGTGTGTGTGAGGAGTTTGAATGTTGTGCATTTGTCTATTGGGATCCAGTGGACCTCCCTGAAGTGCGCTGTGATGTGAGGTCTGTGTGGAAAGTTAAGGATGAGTCTGGCTGCCGTGTTCTGGATGGTTTGTCGCCTTCTAGTGAGTTGCGTAGTGATCCCAGCGTAGAGGGTGTTCCTCTAGCTCAACTTGCTACTGGTGACTAGGGCATAAGTGGTGGTTTCTCTGGTGTTGTTTGGGAGCCATTTGAAGATCTTCCTCCGCATCTTCTGGGTTTGGTAGCAGGATGAAGCGATGGCCTTGGCTTGTGCAGTCATATCCAGTTTGCTGTCGATGATAAGTCCGAGGTTACTGGCGTGGGTGCTGGCCGTAAGTCCCAGTTCGGCTGCAGTTGCAGTCTCATGGCGAGGTGTTCTTGCTGAAGATATTGTCTGTCTTGTAGGTATTGATTATTATTATTATTTCCACTTATAATAATAATAATAATAATAATAAAACCATTTTTAAAACGCCTGGCTGCACAAAAAACAGTGTGTCCCCGCGCTAAATACTGCTAAATCGCCAGAGGAAAGAGCGAGAGTGAGCCAAGAAAGGTGCAGAGGAAGGAAGGGGGGTTATGCAGGGGGGAATAGGAACGTTTTAAGTTTTCCCCGGAACCTAGTTTCAGAGGGTTCCATTCGGAGATCGAGAGGGAGTTCGTTCCAGCATTTGGAAGCCAGGTATCTGAACGAACACCCACCCATCCTAGCTCCGGTGATTCTGGGGAGTTTAAGCATCATCGTTCCGGACGATCTCAGGTTCCTGATGGGGCGATGTATAGTGAGAAGATTTTTCAAATAGTCCGGACCTTTGCCATGGGCGATTCGATGCACAAAACAAAGGGACTTAAATTTGATTCGCTCCTTAATAGGGAGCCTGTAGAATTTAGCCAGAGCGGATTTCCCAGATGCTCTGCGAGGGAGTCTGAGCACAAGGCGAGCGGCGGCATTCTGGACACACTGGAGTTGGTGTAGGCCTTTTTTGCTCAAACCTAGAAGCAGAGCATTCCCATAATCAAGGTAGGGGGGTCACCAAGGCATGGATGATGGTCTTTTTGGCTTCGATGGGAAGGAGGTCTAAAACCTTGCGGAGGACTTTCAGTATGCTGAAGCACCTGGCTGTCACTTTACTGACATGAGATTTATAGGAGAGATCTGAGTCACGTATTATGCCCAGATTGCGCACCGAATCCGCAGGACAGGGTGGGTTACCTAGTTCCGTAGGCCACCACATGTGTGACCATGCTGAAACTGATTTCCCTACCCCCAGTAGCTCTGTTTTATCGCCATTAAGGCGCAGGCAATTGCTGTTCATCCATGATGCCACTGATGACAGACAGTTAGAAAAATTAGTGGCATCTTCTCTGTGGTCGGGCGTGAGCTTGAACATCAGTTGGGTGTCATCAGCATAGCTTACAATGCCCACCCCAAATGCTTCAACTATGCGAGCCAGGGGTTCCATGTAGATATTAAACAAAGTAGGGCTCAGACTCGAGCCCTGGGGAACCCCATGGCTTGCCTTCCTAAGAGAAGATTTGAAAGGGAGACAATGCATCTGAAAGCTCCAGTTGGCCAAGAAAGACTTTATCCAGGCCAAGGCCCGTCCTTCCACTCCCATGTCAGACAGCCGAGACAGCAGTGTTGTGTGCAGCACGGTGTCAAAGGCTGCACTAAGATCTAATAACACCAACGCTGCTGTCTCACCTTCATCCACTATTTGTCTAAGGCACTCAGTAGAGAAGATAAGGGCTGACTCCGTAGAGTAGCCGGCTCTAAAACCCGATTGTGTGGGGTGCAGGAGAGATTGTTCCTCCAAATATCTCATGAGCTGCCTATTTACCACTTTTTCCACAATCTTCGCACAAAAGGGGAGAAGGGAAATAGGGCGAAGATTCTGGAATTGGGAAATGTGGATGTGATTTCTTTTTAAGAGGGATGACCTGGACAGTTTTCCACATGTCCAATACCCGGCATTCTTGGACGGAGAGCGACACAATGTGACTAATCTGATCGATGATCATATTCTCCATGACTCCTTTGCAGTGAGCCGGCGGGCAAACGTCACAAGGCGAGCCAGATTGTATGCTGTTGATGATGCTTAATAATTCCTGTCTCTCAGGTGTTATAAAGCACATGGCTATCTAGTGGGTTTCCCAGTGCTCAGCATAGGTAGAAATGTCTAACTGTAAAATTAGAATAACCAACCAGGTCTTCAGGATCTTGCAAAATACCAGCAGAGACTTGCAGTGTCTTATAGATTTGAGGAGGGTATTTCAAAGTTTTGGGCTCTAAATATGCGAAGAAGCGGCCTCCCATACCGGTTCTGGGCAACAGGCATAAGGCCTGATTTCCTGATCTCAATGTCCGCCTGGGCTGATAGGATGCCACCAGATCCTGGCTATAGCAAGGGCCTCGTCCAGCTCTGAAGATAAAACATAGGGGCATATTAGCAAGAACCTCGTTAAAATTATCGCTTTTTTAGCGGCAGGAAACTGCCGCTAAAACTGCGATAATGGGCTTGCTAATATGCATTATAAAATTCCAATAGAAGCCCAGGTTGTGCTGCACATCTAACCTGGGCTTTTATTGGAATTCTATAACGCATATTAGCAAGCCCATTATCGCCGTTTTAGCGGACGTTTCTTGCCGCTAAAACAGCGATAGTTTTAATGAGGTTCTTGCTAATATGTCCCATAGGGCTTTCAATTGAATTCTTTTTTTTATCGTGAGCCAGTGCAGCTCATGAAGGAGAGGTGAAGCCGGGCCATGCTTTGGGAGCCGATACAAGAGTCTTGATGCTAATTTCTGTACAACCTGGGGACAGCAAATAGAGACCTTGTCAATTCCCAATTAGAGAATATTACCATACTCCACTCGGGAAAGTATTGAGGCCTGGATCAGTGTCTTTCGTGCCCAGCGGGAATGAACCAAATAATCTTCCTCACCCACCACATCACGGCAAAGCAGGTGGAGGGCCTTTTGGCCACTTGGGGTCGCATAGAAAAGATTTCATCCAGTCAGAATCCCAAGCTTTTTACTTTTGGTGATAGTGCTGGAAGAGTCCCCAAGGACCCAGGCCAGTGTTGTGGACCCCAGAGCTGTGGATTCTTGGCATGTTCCACAATTTCAGCCTTGTCGCCTTTAATTTTAAACGAGTTACTGTTCATCCAAGCAGCAACTCAACTGAGACCAAGACTGAGGGCATCTGGGTTGTGCCCCTATGCAGACAAGGAAAAGATGATTTGTGTGTCGTCTGCATAGGAGAACAGGGTTAAACCACAACTAGCCACCTCGTTTGCAAAAGGGCGAACATACAGCTTAAACAGCATAGGACTCCAGAGGCCGAGGCACAAATCTCTAACTTTGCGCCTGATGAAAAAAACTATCTTTCAGGAAGGAAGTAATTCAAGCGATAGCTCTCGGGTCAAGGACCAATGTCACCAGTCTTTCCACCAAGGCAGAGTGGGACACAGTATCGAAGGCTGCGCTGAGATCTAATAAAATCAGTGCTGCTGTTCCGCCCTCCACCAAGGGTTGTTTTGGAGGTTCTGTGACTCCTAAGCGAGTGGACTTCGTACTGTGCGCAGCCCTAAAACTCGACTGAGATGGATGAAGGGATTGCTGAGCTTCCACAAAGGTGGTGAGCAGCAAATTTACATATTTTTCAAAAATTTGGGAAATGATGAGCAGAATGGAAATAGGTCTAAAATTAGCCCAATTGGAAAACCATTTAGCGACTTCGATCATGCAGGCAGTGAACTTGTTTGTTGTGTTGTGTGTCTTGTCTGAGAAGGAGAGTATGCGTTCCGTGCCATCAGCATAGGAGAGGATATTGATGTAGTGTGCACGGGTGACAGTGGTCAGAGGGATCATGTATGTCTGGATGAGGGTGGGGCTGATCCTTGAACCGTGAGGGAATCCACAGATGAGTTTATGGCTTCCGAGGGGTAAGGTGCCAGGTTGACAGCATGTGTTCTATATGTTAAGAAGGAGCAGAGTCAGTGGAGAGTGGTCCGTCGGATGCCAATCTTGAGCAGGCGCCTGATGAGGATGGGGTGTAAGACCGTGAAAAATGCTACAGAGAGGACCACCAGGAGAATGAGGGCTGCCATGTTCCCTCTGTGACTGATAATTCGGATGTCTTCTGTGGCAGTGATGAGTGCTGTTTCTGTACTGTAGTTGGGCCTGAATCTGGACTGCGCGGCATCGAAGAGCTGGTAGTTGCTGAGTTGGTCAGTCAGGCGTTGGTTGGTTGGTTTCTGTAAGACTTTGGCCGGGTGTGGTAGGAGGGAGTTGGGTCTTTAGTTGGAAAGCGTGGCTGGGTCAGCGGATGGTTTCTTGAGCAGGAGATTGATGGTGGCGTGTTTCCAAGTGTGCTGGAATGTGTTTGAGTTGATGAAGGCGTTGAGTATGAGTGCTAGGGCTTCACTGATTGGTGGTAGTCCTTTGGAGAAGGCGTGGTGAGGGCAAGGGCCAGATTGCTCCCTGAGGGGATGATCTTCATGGTAGTAGGGGTTTGACTGTGGTGATGGCCATGAGATTGAGGTTCATTCTTGGCCATAATGGGAAGTTGGGTTGCGATGGTGACCCGGTCAGGTTAAGGGTCAAAGTTGCTGTGTATTTGGCTTTTTAGTTGCAGAAGGACTTCTGGAAGCGGATGGTCTCCACCTCTCTCAGCCGAGGACCAGGTTTGCAGCTAAGAGTGACTCTGACAGCCCGATTATGGACAGGCTGAAGCTTTCTTACTGCCCCTCCCTCCCCGTGGGGCAGCCCAGGGAGGCTGCAGTAGAGTAGCCAACATTATCTTATATGATTCCTCCTGAGGCCTGAAAGAGGATCTTCTGGACATGGTGCAGCCCGCCTCCGTCCCGTCTCATGATTGGGAAACTGGCGGCCTTCAGACTTGTTCACAAAACACTGAATGGCAGAGGACCTAGTTATCTGAAAGAATAACTCATGCCACACCTGCCGAGTAGATCTTTGTGATCTTGGTCGACGTCACTTCTCGTTATACCTCACTTAAGGAAAACACGCTTCGGGGGTAAACATTCTCTTACTCTACTCTCCTATATTGGAATCACTTACCTGCTCACTTTCGGTAGTGCACTGACCATCTTCATTTCAGAAAGCTTCTCTGTTCCATGTCCCCACGTCATGGGTGGGATCCTGGCAGACTTCAGACATGTATGTAATGTGGGTTGGGGGTCCTTCAAGTGCAGCCCCTCCTCTGTCCCATGTCCCCATGTCCCCACATCATGGGTGGGATCCTGGCGGACATCAGACTTGTATATCTTGTGGGTTGGGGTCCTTGAGCTGCAGTCTCACCTCTGTCCCATGTCATGGGTGGGATCCTCAAGAAGGAAAACAGGGGAGCCCTACTCATTATGGAACCAGGGTGATAGTTATATGAGGAAAAACAATGGTTCCTGTGGATTGATAAGATACCTTTGCAATAAAGGGGGCAAAATTGCAATATTTTAGAGGGTACCTCAAGACAGAGGGCGAAAGAAACACGAACACAGGAGAATTCATGAAACATTTGTATACATTTTTGGACCAAATATATTCTATATACAAGATTTCCACCATTTTTTAAGTCGACCATTTATTTATTTATTTTAAAGGTTTTATACAGCGCTGGCTAGACCCGTAGGTCTATCAGAGCGCTTTACATGAGCATCGGATTATAGTTACAGGTTACATCGTTACAAAGGTTACACAGTTATTAGAGCATGGCAACATAGTACTTGTAAGGTAGAGATAAACAGTAAGCACAAATATGTAAGGGGAAAAGCAGGCAGGGGGAAAGATTCAGGGGAGGGGGAAGGAGCTGAGGAAGTAGACAGATAATGAAGGTGGGAAAGAGGAGGAACAAGAATAATCTCTATGTAGACAGCAGCAATATGCAATGACATGCGCTGTGTAATGGTCCGCTTCTTCTGTGTGTTGACGGCGTTTCGACCCTATAGTCAGTGTAGGCTCTCTTCAGGACTAGCGATGAAGGGACATCTGAGGATGTAACTGGGCAGTCTTGTGAATTGTGTGGCACACGTAGAAAAATAGAAGAAAAGAAGCTACTCACATGCGAACCCGTCCGGGTACTCAATTTGAGGAAAAACTGCCAGTAAAACGATTGGAATGCGGCCAGATGGGCTTAGGGCGTACTTCGCTACAGCCGTAGCGGGGGAATCTCTTTGGTAAATGTTAACCAGTGACAATGCACTGTGACCAGAATGTAGATAAATATCCTCCGCCTTTTTGAGTAGCATGGCTGCTTCACGGACCTCACTTTAAAGTCAGACAGAAGAATTATCTTGCGAAAAGATCTCCCAAATCTTATGACCACAATTAGTGAATATAGGGGCATATTATCAAGGGGGTTTATCTCCGCTTTTTTGGCTTTAAAAGCCAAGAAAGCGGAGATAAAATTATCTCCCTATTACCTAGCTGTCGCTAACACCAGTTAGCGACAGCTAGTAGGAGATAGCGACCATCTTGGGCCCCACTTTGCATGTCAGTGATATTTATCACTAATGACATGCAAAGTGGGCGTGCCAAGATGTTAGCGACTGGAAACAGTCGCTAACATCGCTATCTCCTATTACCAACTTTTGGAGATATTCGCGCTAAGCGCGAATATCTCCAAAAGCTAACACCTGCCCCTGAGCAGTTCTTAGCCATGTTATCCAATGGGAGGTGGATAACATGGCTAAGAGCATTAGCTCGGTAATGCATGAATATCAGCGATATTCATGCATTGCGGCCGTTTTTTATCGCATTTGCGATAAACCTTGGTAATACCAAGGTTTATCTGCGGTAAAAATCGCCACAGCTCAGCAGTAAAATGTTGTCTCTAACCAAGCAATAGCGATAATTATCGCTATTGCTTGGTAATATGCCCCATAGTCTCTGGTGAAAACCATCCTGTTACTGGTCACGCCTGACCAGCCTGTGTGTGAACATGGGTTGCTTATTTCGATACAGGGCAAGAGGAGGTGGGAGCTGGGAAGGCAGGTGAGGGTCAGAGGAAGGTCTCTGTGATGACAACCCTCCTGCTTGACTTCCCATGCGGACAATCACTAGCATAGCATCAATCAATAAATCATGAGGAGTTTTATAGATAGCAGCTAATAACCCATGAGGGTCTCAAGGCGCTGGGGGGGTGGGGCTCCATAGTTCAGTAGAAGAGCCAGGTCTTGCGGTCCTTCCTGAACTGAGGCAGTGAGGGTGATTGCCTGAGATGTAGAGGAAGAGAGTTCCCAATCTTTGTGTAAAGTCAGGAGAAGGATCTTCCTCCGACCGTGGTCTTGCAGATCCGTGGGATAGTGGCCAGGGCCTGGTTGGTGTATCGGAGGTGTCTGGTGGGAGCGTAGAAGGAGAGGCATGGTTGAGGTATGCCGGTCCAATGTTGTGGAGGGCCTTGCGTGAGGAGCTTGAAGGTGATTCTTTTATTGATCGGGAACCAGTGGAGGTTTCTCAGCTGACCAGCGATGCGCCTGTGGCAGGGGATGTCCAGGATAAGTCTTGCGGTGGCGTCCTGGATTGTTTGCAATTTCTTTTGGAGATTGTGGGTGGTGCCGGTGTAGAGTGCGTTGCCGTAGTCGAGTTTGCTGCTAATGAGGGCCTGTGACTCGGTGGGCATCCACTTAAAGATCTTTTGAAGCAGGTGGAGCGTGTAGAAGCTGGATGATAAGACTACGTTGATTTGAGGAGTCAAGGATGATGACGAGGTTACCCGCGTGGTCGGTGGATGTAACACAACGTATAATAGCATAACATAACATAACATAACTTAGCCCTTCCGTGCTCCCTTTGGCCGTTGGCCGATGGGAGCACTCCCTCCCCAGTGCTGCCAACGGCCAACGCAGCCCCGCCCACCCTTTAGAACACCCGCACTGTGGTGGAAAAACCGCAGCGGTTAAGGCGATAATATAACAGCACTCAACAACACATAAAACACAACACAATATAACATTGCAGCACATAACAACACATATAGCATAACATAACACAACACAGCACAGCATCACATAACATAACATAACATGACGTAATGTAACATAACATAAGAACACAACACAAATGTTTCTTTTCGATTGTACCAGTCAGACTCTACACGTTTTCATACACTTCAGACAGTCACCTCCTCCTCAGTGCAGAGGGAGAATATTCTAGTCAACTCCAGATCAGATACAAATATAAAAGTCTCTCACTTTCCCCTCAACAAGAACCACATGTTTCCACCCTTCCAAATAGCACGAGAGGTTGTTTTTGTGCTGTTTGCTGACGAGGAACACATTGCTTTGTTCGCAGCTGGGCCTGCATTGAGGGTAGCACAGGCCTCTGCTGGGGTGAAGCACACCTCGGGTTACACTTCCTGCTGCTGTGGGGATTCATGCTGCTGGGGGGGGGCAGGGCAGAGGTTTGCAAGTCAGCAGAATTCCCTGTTTTGTTTCTAGGCGTGCCAGTGACGCCCTGTGTGCTCTTGGACAGGTTACCTCTGTCTTCAGCCCAGATGTTCGCTCTCTAGCATGGGGTGCCCAGATGTGAGTGAGATTGAAGCAGTGCTGAGCAGAGGCTCGACTGCCCTTTGAGTCTGAGAGCACGTGAGGCTGCAGCCATCTGCTTGGGGGATGCAGAGATTGAACGAATTATGAGTGCTCCTGCCTTGCAGGGGTCCTGGGGCCCAATACACAGAACTAACTTAAGACAAAATCCTAAACTTACTACTATTTTGGTATTCACAGAAGGCACTTACTCATTTTGGTATTCACAGATTGCACTTACTCATTTCGGTATTCACAGATTGCACTTACTCATTTCGGTATTCACAGAAGGCACTTACTCATTTCGGTATTCACAGATTGCACTTACTCATTTCGGTATTCACAGAAGGCACTTACTCATTTTGGTATTCACAGATTGCACTTACTCATTTCGGTATTCACAGAAGGCACTTACTCATTTCGGTATTCACAGAAGTTAGGAGTCCTAACTTTAGGACTCCTAAATGCCTTCTGTGAATATCGAAAGTCTACCAAAAGTCTTAAAGTTAGGATTTTTCTCAGTTTAGGAGTCCTAAAGTTTGGACTCCTAACTTTACTACTCCTAAACTGAGAAAAATCCTAACTTTAAGACTTTCGGTATTCACAGAAGGCATTTAGGAGTCCTAAAGTTAGGTGGTGCGGGGTCAGGGGCCTGGTGGAGAGCGTTGGGTGGGTGGGTGCAGGGTCAGGGGCCTGGTTAAGAGTGTTGGGCGGGTGGGTGTAGGGTCAGGGTCCTGGTTGAGAGCGTTGGGTGGGTGGGTGCAGGGTCAGGGGCCTGGTTAAGAGTGTTGGGCGGGTGGGTACAGGGTGAAGGACCTGGTGGAGAGTTTGGGTGGGTGCAGGGTCAGTGGCCTGGTGGAGAGCGTTGGGCGGTTGGCTACCAGTGGCGGAGGAGAAGTCTACCCACTCCTGAGTGTGTAATGACTGTTTGTTCGGGCCCTCTCAGGCCGCCCAAACCAGTCATGCGCCCTTTCCCCATGTTCCATGCAGGCTGCATTACAGCCCGCATGGAGAACAAGCCTAGGCCCCCATTCCCTTGTTGAGCATCCCAGCAGGATGCTCAAACCAAATCACAACATGATTGGTCAGGGAAGCCTGCGTGCTTACCATACCAATCACATTGCACGTTGGGGGGGGGGGGGGGGGGGGGGGTTGGGGGTGCCGTCAAGCTCTTTGCTGGGGCCGTTTTTCGGCCGATTTTGGTACAGGGCTAACTATGCTGCAAAAACGGCCCTGTAACAAAAACGGCCCCCAGGGGCCAAAACTGCCCCCACCCGTGCGGCCCACCGGGCGATTGCCCGGTGCCCGCTATGGCCAGTCCGGCCCTGGCTGTTCTTCCTGGGTCCTGTCCCATGAGGATAGCAGGAGCAAAGAACTGAGACGCGGGACCCAGCGGTATGGTAAGTGCATCACTTCTCCCCCACCCATTGCGCAACCCCTCGTCTTCTATTATGCCCCCATAACCACCCCCCACGACTGCCCAGCCACCGTGAGTCATGCCGGCTGCCACTGTTGGGCACAGGAACTCTGGCTTAATACAAAGGGCGCAGGCCTAAGACGTGTGCCGCATCAGTCCAGGGGGGGTGCAGGGAACGAAGGTCATGCAGTCTCACCGGTGGAAAAGGACACACACCAGTGGTATCATTGCTTCAGAAGTGACAGTGGGGCTGGGGCACAGCCAGTCACATGTCAACCAAGCCTCAAACCTGACAGGTGAATATATATGACTTCAAGCCCGCTGCACCCCGGGTAGAGTCCTGATTTTACTATGGACCAGCCGCCACTGGACAATGCGCACAAGCCCAGGCTTTCTATGCACCTTCAAGTTCAAGTTCAAGTTTCAATTTGTATAGCGCGCTTCTCACCCAGAGGGTCTCAAGGCGCTTGAGGGGGGGGGGGGAACTTTACTTATCGAATATCCAAGTTTTAAGTTGTTTTCTGAAGGAGAGGTGGTTCTGTGTAAGGCGGAGGTGGGTGGGGAGAGAATTCCAGGTCTTGGCCGCTAAGTAGGAGAAGAATCTTCCCCCCATGGTGGATCTTTGGATGCGTGGGATTGCGGCGAGGGCTTGATTGGACGATCGTAGTTGGCGGGTGGGGGTGTAAAAGGACAGGCGCGTGTTGAGGTATTCGGGTCCTAGGTCGTAGAGGGCTTTGTGTGCGTGGGTGAGGAGGCGGAACGTTATTCTCTTGTTGACGGGGAGCCAGTGGAGGTCTTTCAGGTGACCGGAAATGTGAGCTTGGCGGGGGATGTCTAGGATGAGTCTGGCTGAGGCGTTTTGGATGCGTTGGAGTTTTTTCTGTAGTTTGGCTGTGGTTCCGGCGTAAAGGGTGTTTCCGTAGTCCAGACGGCTTGTAACCAGTGCATGGGTGACCGTCTTTCTTGTTTCGGTGGGCATCCAACGGAAGATTTTTTTGAGCATACGTAGGATGTTGAAGCATGATGATGAGACGGCGTTGACTTGTCTGGTCATCGAGAGGGAAGAGTCCAGGATGAAGCCCAGGTTACGTGCGTGGTCCGTTGGTATGGGTGCGGTTCCCAGGGCCGGTGGCCACCACGAGTCATCCCAGGCAGAGGGGGATGACCCTAAGATGAGGACTTCCGTTTTGTCCGAGTTCAGTTTTAAACGGCTGTTCTTCATCCACTCGGCTACTTCTTTTATCCCTTCGTGTAGGTTGGTTTTGGCGGTGTTTGGGTCTTTGGTGAGGGAGAGGATCAGCTGGGTGTCATCTGTGTAGGAGATAATGTTGAGGTTGTGTTGGCGCACGATGGATGCGAGGGGACTCATGTATACGTTGAAGAGGGTGGGGCTGAGTGAAGATCCTTGTGGTACGCCGCAGATGACTTCGGTGGCTTCTGATCTAAAAGGGGGAGGCGGACTCTCTGGGTTCTTCCGGCAAGGAACGAGATGATCCAGTTCAATGCTTTTCCTTGTATTTCGATGTTGCTGAGGCGTTGAATAAGGGTGCTATGACAGACTGTGTCGAAGGCTGCGGAGAGAGGTCAAGTAGGATGAGGGCAGCTGTTTCTCCGTTGTCCAGTAGAGTTCGAATGTCGTCTGTTGCTGCGATGAGGGCAGTCTGGGTGCTGTGTTTGGCTCGGAAGTCGGACTGTGAAGGGTCGAGGGATTTGTTGGATTCGAGGAAGGCGGCGAGTTGACTGTTGACGGCTTTCTCAATGACTTTGGCAGGGAATGGAAGGAGCGAAATGGGGCGGTAGTTCTTAAGTTCAGTGGGGTCTGCTGTGGGTTTCTTCAAGAGGGCGCTGAGTTCGGCATGTTTCCAGCTTTCCGGGAAGGTAGCGGAGTTGAGGGAGCAGTTGATGACGTCTCAGAGATGGGGTGCGATAATGGAGTCTGCTTTGTTGAAAATGTGGTGGGGACATGGGTCGGTTGGTGATCCTGAGTGGATGGTGTTCATCAGGCGGATGGTGTCTTCGGTGGTGATTGGGTTCCAGGCGCAAAGGTTGTTGGAGGGGGGTTTTAGTTCGGAGGTGGGTGGGGTGGACTGGTCTCCAAAGCTGTTATGTATGTCAGCGATTTTGTTGTGGAAGAACGAGGCTAGAGAGTCGCAGAGGTCTTGGGAGGGAGTGATGTCGTTGGTGCCGGCGGTGGGGTTGGTAAACTCTTTGACGATGTTGAATAGTTCCTTGCTGTTGTGGGCGTTGTTGTCGAGTCGATCCTTGAATGCTGATTTCTTGGTAGATCGGATCAGTTGGTGGTGTTTGCGGGTGGCGTCCTTGAAGGTGGCCAGGTTGTCAGAGGTTGGGTTTTTTCGCCAGGCTTTCCCGAGGGTGCGACAGATCTTCTTGGATTTCTTAAGGTTATCATTAAACCAGGGGGCTTTTTTGCTGCCTTGTTTGATTTGATGGTTTTTCAAGGGTGCTAATTCGTCAGCTCTATGGGTGATCCATTGTGTGAGGTTGGAGGCTGCTTGGTTTGGGTCCGATGATTTTGCGGGAGGGTTTTGGTGAAGCGATGTGAAGAGCTGGTCGGTGGTAATTTTGTTCCAGTTTCTCCGGGGAATTGGTTGTGGGTAGTTGTGGGTCGTGGTCTTTTTGTAGTTGAAGTGAACGCAGCTGTGGTCCGTCCAATGGAGAGCTGTGGCGTGATTAAAGGAGATGTGCTTGCTGGAGGTGAAGATTGGGTCAAGCGTGTGGCCGGCATAGTGGGTGGGTGTGTCAACAAGTTGTTTGAGTCCGAGATTGGCGAGGTTGTCCAGAAGGGTGGTGGTGTTGCTGTCGTTGTTCTTTTCCAGGTGGAAGTTGAGGTCTCCCAGTAGAATGTAGTCCTCGGAGGGGAGGGCGTGAGGGCTGATGAAGTCAGTGATGTCTTCGCTGAATTGTGTGCGGGGTCCGGGTGGTCTATAGATGAGGGTGCCTCTTAGTGTGGTTTTAGGGTCGGTGTGAATCTGGAAGTGAAGGTGTTCGGCGATTGTGAGGTTGTCGTCGGGATTGGACGTAATGCGGATGGTGTTTTTATAGACGATGGCGATGCCTCCTCCTGTTTGGTTGATGCGGTCCTTTCGGATGATCTTGTAGCCCTCCGGGATGGTAATGGCGATGTCGGGCGTTGATGAGGCGTTCATCCAGGTTTCTGTGAGAAAGGCGACGTCCTGCGATGTGGTGTCTAGTAGGTTCCAAAGTTCAGTGGGGTGTCTGTGGACCGAGCGGGTGTTGAGCAGGATGCACTTCAGGTGGTTAGTGTTCGAGCTCTGTTTGGAGTCTGTGGATTTGGTGTGGGTCCTGATGCAGTCAAACTTGCAGGCGTGGCAGGTGAAGGATCCATGGGTGTGTCCTGGGGCGGCTTGGTAGCAGTTTGGGAGTCGGCCGGGGTTAAGTGCTGAGAGGGTTGCGGCGTCGTACGTTATGCGGGTGGAGTGGAATTTGCGGGGGCCAGGGGGTCTGGCGCTGGGCGCGGTCCAGGCGCGGACGGGCGTAGACGGGCTTACCTTTGGCGCGCCTTCGGCGCGCATGGAGTGCGACCGCTGCGCGTGGACGCTGCGCGTAGGTGTATCAGTCATAAGTGGAAAGTGGAGGGGGGCGGAGCGAGGGAGGAGCAGCTGGGAGGCGGGAGCGGGGTGGAGAGCCGGGCTGGGAGGCACAACAATAAACCACAAAATGGCAGCAAGCCAAAAGTGAAACAGGACGAGATTGGGGCAAAATCGCTATTAAATGGGCAGTGGCACCGGCACAATCAGGCACAAATAATTAAGGCAGGCAAAGCGAGCAGTGCACAGTTCAATAATTATTTAAAAGCAGTCTGGCAGTAAAGCGCTACGAAAACGATATAATCAGGCACAGTAAATTGCAGTCAGCAGTGCGCAAATGAAATCAAAGGCAATGAGCAATCTGGCAGAAAGCGCTACGATACCAAAGAATGAATGAGCAGGGAGCAGCGTGAGGAGCGACCGCTTCTGAGAAGTCAGGACGGTCACCTTACAATCACATGTTAAAATGTAGAGTTCCGAAATATGTAGCCGTAAAAAAAACACTCAAGATGAGTGAGCAAATACAAAAGGCAGAGTAAAATATTGTTCCAGATCTAGTTAAAAATTCCCAGAGCCAGCCAAACTCATTTCCTGTTTCCATGTTTCTTTTTTTTTCTTTATTTTTGTGGTCAAGATTTAATTTTGTTTCTTTTTTTGTCTATTCCGTTGCCTGCAGTTTCACATGCACTGGTCCTCAATGGTGGGATTTGTTTGAATGTTTACATTTTTCCCAGTGTGCCTCATGACATTGGCTATTTTCTGCCCTCTAAATCAGGGTTTCTGCAGTCCACATTTCTGTGTTCCAGATGTTCACACGCCGCTGGCAGGAAGAGGCCTTCCCACCGCTCGCGGGCCTCTCGTTTAGTGTCCAGCGGGGGGGTCATGGGGTCATTGATATGCAGACATGATCAATGACTTTATTCATATATGGATAATATTCCATTTAACGCATGATATGACGACAGGGTGGTATATGTAGCATTTTAAGAGCGCCTGTGACACCTCAACAGCCCCCAACGAGCCGCACACTAGTTTGAGTAAGTAGTTAATATGTTTGTTGTTGATGGTCAGCAGAAGGTGTTGACAGAGGAGTGGGCGAGGCGTGACATGCTCTGAAGTTGTGCGTGAGACGCAGAGAAGTGCTCCAGACTTGTTGCACCGGCTTCTAGGCGCCTCGTGTGCACGAGGTGGTTTGTAAAAGCAGGGAGGCTAGACCGGAAGCAGGGGATAGAACCAGTCCTCAGGAGAGCTCCGATTGCTGAGTCCTGGCTTTGGAAACAACCAGGTCTTTACTTCTCTGAATTCTAGGTGGTCACTGAAAATCCTGATTCTTTTAGGTCGTTTGTCCCAGAACTGATGTGTTTGTACTGAGAACGAACAGCTGCCAATGCTTGATGTTTTTGGACGGAGTCAACATCTGGCAGGGAGCACATCTGGAGCTGAGGGTTGTCCTGTGCTGGTATAGGTTGAGTTCTGGCTGGATGTCCTATGGATTGCAGGATGTGTGATGCTGACCTCCTGCTGCTGGTGCCCAAGTGTAGGACTTTGAGGGCAAGAGTCAAGTTGCCCCATCTGCCCAGATGTGGAACTTCTCAGGCAGCTGCACCCTGAATCCATTGTAAGTTTCTGCTTCGTGTTTTTGACTGCGCGACGTGGAGGCGGTTTGCGCACTCAAGGTTGAGGGTGCGAGGGCCACTGATGTCCGAATACTGTGCGGTAGACCCAGGCCAGAGAAGTAGCGTCCTAGGGCCATATTATCAAGAAACGGCAATACATTATCACCATTTTTATCGGCAGGAAACTGCTGCTAAAGCGGCGATAATGAGCTTGATAATACGCCCTTGTGAATTCCCATAGCAGCCCGGGTTAACACCAGAACCTGGGCTTCTATTGGAATTTACAAGGGCATATTATCAAGCCCATTATCGACGCTTTAGCGGCAGTTTACTGCTGATAAAAATGGCAATAATGTATTGCTGTTTCTTGATAATATGGCCCGCAGTGTTTCACTGTGAAGAAAACATCTCAGGTGCTTTTGTGAACTTGGCTGTTGTTGCACGGTTGGAGTTCATGGTGACTGCAAGGTTTCTCACCTCCTCGGATGTGGTTGGTGAGAACCCTAGCTCCCGGGGCCCGGATGGTAGAAGATTGTTTTGATGCCAAGGTCCACGTGCGAGAAGTCCAGCTTTTACTGAACTTAGCTTAAGATGGTTCCTGCTTAAGATGGTTCCTCAGCATCTGTTGTTCTACAGCCAGAGGCCATCCCAAATCCAGAGATGTTTATGTTCAAAGGCTCCTCAGGTCTCAGCATCATCTGAGCACCACCGGCGTCGCTGTAGCAGGCGAGTTTGAAGGACCTGAGAAGGGCAGCAAGTGGTGCCAGGTATGTGTTGAAGACGAGGAGGGCTGAAGGACTCTTGCGTTAGTACTGAGCGCACCACTGCTGTAGGGTGGTAATGGGATCATTTGTGATCTATTGCTGAAAACAGATTTAATCGAGTTTAAGACGGTTCCTTGAATCCCTGTGTATTTAGTCTTTGCATCAGGAGTTGTTTGTATACAATGTCAGATGTTGCTGATAGGACTATGAGGAGTAATGCTGCCACTCCATTCCAGTCTGTGGTCCTATCTTCGTCTGACTTGGAGATCAATGCTGTCTCTCTGATTATTCCTACCGGAATCCTGCTTGCCTGTCAGTGAAGACTTTGGGCCAGTGCTATAGGCTATAATGCACGTGTAATATGGAGGACGGTTCATCCGCTACGTCTGTGAAGGAGTATACCGTCCAACATACTCAAGGTTCTAGAGGCTATAATGCACTTGTAATACAGCAGACGGGTCATCCGCTATGTTCGTGACGGAGTATTCCACCTACCATACTACAGGTGCTATAGGCTATAATGCACGTGTAATACGGAGGACGGCTCAGCCGCTATGTCTGTGATGGAGTATCCCGCCCACCATACTCAAGGTTCTATAGGGTATAATGCGCTTGTAATACAACGGACGGATCATCCACTATGTTTGTGACGGAGTAATCCTGTCCACCATACTCAAGGTTTTATAGGGTATAATGTGCTTGTAATACGGAGGACGGGTCATCCGCTTTGTTCGTGACGGAGTATCCCACCCACCATTCTACAGGTGCTATAGGCTATAATGCATGTGTAATATGGAGGACGGCTCATCCGCTGTGTTTGTGATAGAGTATCCCGCCCACCATATTCGAGGTTCTTTAGGGTATAATGCACTTGTAATACGGAGGACGGCTCATCCGCTGTGTTTGTGATAGAGTATCCCGCCCACCATATTCGAGGTTCTTTAGGGTATAATGCACTTGTAATACGGAGGACGGCTCATCCGCTGTGTTTGTGATAGAGTATCCCGCCCACCATATTCGAGGTTCTTTAGGGTATAATGCACTTGTAATACGGAGGACGGCTCATCCGCTGTGTTTGTGATAGAGTATCCCGCCCACCATATCGAGGTTCTTTAGGGTATAATGCACTTGTAATACGGAGGATGGCTCATCCGCTGTGTTTGTGATGGAGTATCCCGCCCACCATATTCGAGGTTCTATAGGGTATAATGCACTTGTAATACGGAGGACGGCTCATCCGCTGTGTTTGTGATAGAGTATCCCGCCCACCATATTCGAGGTTCTTTAGGGTATAATGCACTTGTAATACGGAGGATGGCTCATCCGCTGTGTTTGTGATGGAGTATCCCGCCCACCATATTCGAGGTTCTATAGGGTATAATGCACTTGTAATACGGAGGACGGCTCAGCCGCTGTGTTTGTGATAGAGTATCCCGCCCACTATATTCGAGGTTCTATAGGGTATAATGCACTTGTAATACAGCGGACGGCTCATCCACTACGTCTGAGATGGACTGTCCCACCCACTATACTCTAATGAAGGCCCTTTCTTCTGTTCCATGAAGTTACGTGTGTGTGAGAACTCTGCTTTTTCAGTGCGTTTACCTGGAATCAAACCGTTTGATATTGGTCCGTAGTTTACAGGGTGAAAAACTTCCTGCTTCTTCAGGATCGGTTAAATGTAGGGTGTTTTAAAATCTTTCAATAACTCCAGTTATTCGGAGCGTGCTGGTGATAGCTCCCGCAGAGGGTTCTTTAAGAATACTTTTATATATATTAGGAGGACAGGGGTCTACAGGAGATATTAATATATTTATGGTTTTCATTAGGGGTGGGCATAACTGGCATAACTGGCAAGTAATGATCTCTAAGCCTCCCTGCTTCTCACAACGCACTTTGGCTTAGTTATGTTACTGAAGCCCTATTAAGATGTACTATATATGAGGTGGGACGCCCATGGGCTTGAGGTTGTCTCACATCATGTGTCTGGAGAAACATCCAAAGTGGTCTTCAAGTGAACAAAGGCCACGATAAGTCCTCCTCTTTCATCTTAAGATGCTTCCTTGATATTAGAGAGAATCCGACTACTCGACTGAGCGTACTCACTTCTGCTCTAAAACCAGCTTGCAGACGAGATGAAACCTGGGTATCGCCCATCCAACCCTAAAATTGATCTAATATCTGTCTGCAGAACGCTTTTTGTAGGTTATCTTTCAGGCTGACAGTTCTGTAGTTCCCTGGGGCACTCCTGTTCCCTTTCTTGAAAATAGGAGTTACTTCCATGCAACGTTCGTCAATTGGATCCACTCTCTCCAGACATAATGCTATTGGATAACAGGTTTATGTAGGGAGCCGGGACGGTGATCTCGGAATCCTGTGGGTCCCCAGGAGCCTTATCGAGCCGGGAGCTTTCCCGCTTGCAGGGACTCTACTGCATTGATAGTGCAGGCAAGGACAAGCTACCAGTGTCCGAAGCGGGAGTCAGAGCGGCCAGTTGTTGGTGGGAACTGTGAGGACTGAGATGCTATTGGAAGTATGATTAGAGTGTAGCTCTGCATCTATTTATTTAGTTTATCTATTTTAAAATATATACAGCGCAAATCAGTCAACATCTCAGGTACCCAGACACTAATGGACAACAGCCAAGGAGGAAGCAGGTGGCACTACTTACGAGAAAGATCTTCCTCCCATCAGAACCTGTTTAATTTGTGAAACTTCAATCAGAGGGGACTTTGAAGGTGCAAGGGATCTACCATGAGTAGATCCCTCTAATGTCCTTCAAGCAGTGGAGGCCCTGACCCATCAGAGGGGACTTTGAAGGTGCAAGGGATCTACCATGAGTAGATCCCTCTAATGTCCCTCAAGCAGTGGAGGCCCTGACCCATCAGAGGGGACTTTGAAGGTGCAAGGGATCTACCATGAGTAGATCCCTCTAATGTCCTTCAAGCAGTGGAGGCCGCTGCCTATCAGAGGGGACTTTGAAGGTGCAAGGGATCTACCATGAGTAGATCCCTCTAATGTCCCTCAAGCAGTGGAGGCCCTGACCCATCAGAGGGGACTTTGAAGGTGCAAGGGATCTACCATGAGTAGATCCCTCTAATGTCCCTCAAGCAGTGGAGGCCGTGACCCATCAGAGGGGACTTTGAAGGTGCAAGGGATCCACCATGAGTAGATCCCTCTAATGTCCCTCAAGCAGTGGAGGCCGTGACCCATCAGAGGGGACTTTGAAGGTGCAAGGGATCTACCATGAGTAGATCCCTCTAATGTCCTTCAAGCAGTGGAGGCCGCTGCCTATCAGAGAGCGAATTTTAAGGTGCAAGGGATCGGACAGGAGCAGATCCCTCTAAACGCCCTTAAGCTGTGGCGGCCACTACCCATACAAAGCTTTATGTACAATACAGAAACACCTTGAATTTGTTGGGCTTCACCAAGGAGACAATGAAAAGCCCTCCTATGAGCAGATGCGGGAGAGAAACAGTGAGGATCAGAATCCACCCCAAACGGCATCATTCCGCACCCAGTGAAGACGGGGCTGAGATTAAGCAGGAGGGTCTAAATATAAAGCATTGGCATAATCTAGGTGAGATAGAACCAGCGGTTGGATTACAGACTGATGGACCGACTGTGGCATGAGTGGAAGAACCTTAGGGCATCAACGTAAGAACCTTATGGCATCAGCGTAAGAACCTTACGCCATCAGCGTAAGAACCTTACGGCATCAGCGTAAGAACCTTACGGCATCAGCGTAAGAACCTTACGGCATCAACGTAAGAACCTTATGGCATCAGCGTAAGAACCTTACGCCATCAGCGTAAGAACCTTACGGCATCAGCGTAAGAACCTTACGGCATCAGCGTAAGAACCTTACGGCATCAACGTAAGAACCTTACGGAATCAGCGTAAGAACCTTAGGGCATCAGCGTAAGAACCTTACGGCATCAGCGTAAGAACCTTACGGCATCAGCGTAAGAACCTTACGGCATCAGCGTAAAAAACTTACGGCTCATCCGTGAGTAGCAGAAGCAGGATGAAAGGCCAGCACTCGTATGTTTGTCCAGAGACAGCTCTCTGTCTGGGAGGACTACAAGGCTTTTTGCCGAAGATGCCATATTCAGGAAGAGAGACCCGCACCAATGAGGGATCGGACCAATGGAAATGGGGCCAAACTTAAGGATTTCCATCGTATCCCCGTTTAACGTAAAGGAATTAGACGGCCGGCATCCAGGTGGACACAGTAGAAAGACCAGCTCGTAGGATCTCTGCAGCTGCCCATTTCTGTCACTAAATATATTAATGTAAAGAAATACATAATTGAATAAGCGTTGCCTCTGTTACATCAGTGGAGACCGGTGAGCTGAGATTTCCATCGTCCTTTCATTCAGTGCTGACCTTTTTTTTAATGTTTGCACAAAAATAATTTGAAATGGACTCATATACATCTCGTAAACCCCAAGCTTGATTTTTATTACATTTAGGCTGCAATCAATAATCAATTAATTTAAGTATTTCTTTAGGTGAATTATTCACTGTTAAAATGTGGTCAGAAAAACACCCTGGGCCTCATTTATGAGCACTTGCGTCACTTTTACGCTGCGTCACTTTTTGTGATGCACCAGTGGCGTAAAAATGCGCCTTGTTGCGCCATATTTACAAAGGGACGCATCTAGGTAGATGCGTCACTTTGTAAACCCCTGCGCCACATTATACCTGCGCCAGGTATAATGTATGATAGGGGGGCGTATTGACACAAGAAAGGGTTGTAGAAGTGACGCAGTGAAATCTATGAGATTTCACTGCGCTACTTCTAGGATGCAAATGCGTCAATTTCTTACGCCTGCCTCACAGCAGGTGTAAGACTGACGCAAGCCCTTTCACATGGGACTTGCCCCGTGTGAAAGGACACATTGCTGGAGTTGCGTCACTTTTGTGACACACTCCAGCAATGCGTCACTTTTGCGCCATACAGATACGTCAGAAATACTGACGTATCTGTAACACCTTGCGCCATGATGCGTCATACTGTAAATATGATGCATCATTGGTCTCGCAAGGAGTGCACAATGAAAAGTGACGCATCACTGTTTTCACGCAGCGATGCGTCACTTTTGCACCATACAGATACGTCAGAAATACTGACGTATCTGTAACACCTTGCGCCATGATGCGTCATACTGTAAATATGACGCATCATTGGTCTCGCAAGGAGTGCACAATGAAAACTGACGCATCACTGTTTTCACGCAGCGATGCGTCACTTTTGCACCATACAGATACGTCAGAAATACTGACGTATCTGTAACACCTTGCGCCATGATGCGTCATACTGTAAATATGACGCATCATTGGTCTCGCAAGGAGTGCACAATGAAAAGTGACGCATCACTGTTTTCACGCAGCGATGCGTCACTTTTGCACCATACAGATACGTCAGAAATACTGACGTATCTGTAACACCTTGCGCCATGATGCGTCATACTGTAAATATGACGCATCATTGGTCTCGCAAGGAGTGCACAATGAAAAGTGACGCATCGCTGTTTTCACGCAGCGATGCGTCACTTTTCATAAATGAGGCCCCCTAGCTCTAGCTTTCTACAAAGTTTTTCTCCTTCTTCCATTCAGCCATCTACTCCTACTTCATCTGGGGGTTGCAGTCTAAGTTGCATCGCCTCTCTAGTGCTAGGCACCAGCTTTTAGCACTGGGTCAATCAGTAGCCTGCCATGGGGCAGTCAGGGAATGTCTTTCATTTCTTGTTTCTATAAAGGGGTTAGGGCACAAGGTGCTTCGCTCATCCAAATAGTAAAGTTCATTGCATTTTGAGACATTACCAACCTTGACTTGAGGCTGAGGCTTGAGGCTGAGGGAGCTTGTTTAAAACTTGTTCAAACAGGGCCGGCCTTCAATCAAGCTCCTAGGGAGGTTAAAAGCCATCGCTAATGGAACCCCAAACTGGCACCCCAAAATAATCAGTCCAAGGATAAGCGACTTGGACTTTAACTGATAACAACGGAGGGAGAAAAATGAGGATAGGTTAAAATCCTTCAGTGTGTTGCTCACCTCTATAGATCAGAATGCCTCACGTGGCATCAGGCCTTGGAAGGCATGGGAGAGAAAGTTCAACACTCCTTCTCTTCTAACAACTTCATTCGCCTTCTTTCTTACAACTTCACCCCTCGCTCTTTTCTTATAAGTTCAACTATCACTCTTGTCTTACACATTCACCTCGGCCTCTTTCTTACAAGTTCACTCTGCCTCTCTCTCACAAGTTCACCCTGCCTCTTTCTCACAAGTTCACCCTGCCTCTTTCTTACAAGTTCACCCTGCCTCTTTCTTACAAGTTCACCACTGCCTCTTTCTTTCAAGTTCACCCCTGCCTCTTTCTTACAAGTTCACCCTGCCTCTTTCTTACAAGTTCACCCTGCCTCTTTCTTACAAGTTCACCCTGCCTCTTTCTCACAAGTTCACCCTGCCTCTTTCTTACAAGCTCACCCTGCCTCTTTCTTACAAGTTCACCACTGCCTCTTTCTTTCAAGTTCACCTCTGCCTACAAGTTCACTCTTTCCTCTTCCTTACAAGTTCACCCTGCCTCTTTCTTACAAGTTCACCCTGCCTCTTTCTTACATATTCACCCCCTCTTGTCTTACAAGTTCACCCTGCCTCTTTCTTACAAGTTCACCCTGCCTCTTTCTTACAAGTTCACCACTGCCTCTTTCTTACAAGTTGCCTCTTTCTTACAAGTTCACCCCTCGCTCTTTTCTTATAAGTTCAACTATCACTCTTGTCTTACAACTACACCCCTGCCTCTTTCTTATAAATTCACCTCTGCCTCTTTCTTACATGTACACCCTGCCTCTTTCTTACAAGTTCACTCTGCCTCTTTCTCACAAGTTCACTCTGCCTCTTTCTTACATGTACACTCTGTCTCTTTAACAAGTTCACCTCTGCCTCTTTCTTACAAGTTCACCCTGCCTCTTTCTTACAAGTTCACCCTGCCTCTTTCTTTCAAGTTCACCTCTGCCTCTGCCTACAAGTTCACTCTTTCCTCTTCCTTACAAGTTCACCCTGCCTCTTTCTTACAAGTTCACCCTGCCTCTTTCTTACAAGTTCACCCCTGCCTCTTTCTTACATATTCACCCCCTCTTGTCTTACAAGTTCACCCTGCCTCTTTCTTACATATTCACTCCCTCTTTCTTACAAGTTCACCCCTGCCTCTTTCTTACAAGTTCACCCTGCCTCTTTCTCACAAGTTCACCCTGCCTCTTTCTTACATGTACACCCTGACTCTTTCTCACAAGTTCACCCTGCCTCTTTCTCACAAGTTCACCCTGCCTCTTTCTTACAAGTTCACCTTGCCTCTTTCATACATGTACACCCTGCCTCTTTCTCACAAGTTCACCCTGCCTCTTTCTTACAAGTTCACCCTGCCTCTTTCATACATGTACACCCTGCCTCTTTCTTACCAGTTCACCCTGCCTCTTTCTTACATATTCACCCACTCTTGTCTTACAAGATCAGCTCTGCCTCTTTCTTACAAGTTCACCCCTGCCTCTTTCTTACAAGTTCACCCTGCCTCTTTCTTAACAGTTCACCACTGCCTCTTTCTTAAAAGTTCACCCTGCCTCTTTCATACAAGTTCACCACTGTCTCTTTCTTACAAGCTTACTCTGCCTCTTTCTTACAAGTTCACCACTGTCTCTTTCTTACAAGTTCACCTCTGGCTCTGCCCTAGACGTTCACCCTTTCATCTTCCTTACAAGTTCACCCTCTTGTCTTACACGTACACCTTTGCCTCTTCCTTACAAGTTCACCCTGCCTCTTTCTTACAAGTTCACCACTGCCTCTTTCTTACAAGTTCACCACTGCCTCTATCTTACAAGTTCACCACTGCCTCTTTCTTACAAGTTCACCACTTTCTCTTTCTTACAAGTTCACCTCTGGCTCTGCCCTAGAAGTTCACCCTTTCCTCTTCATTACAAGTTCACCCTCTTCTATTACACGTTCACCTTTGCCTCTTCCTTACAAGTTCACCCTGCCTCTTTCTTACAAGTTCACCCCTGCCTCTTTCTTACAAGTTCACCACTGTCTCTTTCTTACAAGTTCACCACTCTCTCTTTCTTACAAGTTCACCCTAAAGCAGACTTGTGTATATGTAGTATTGGTAGAATTCCAGTGGGGAGAAGTGAGTTCACTGTGCTTTTGACTATTGGAGGTGCCAATAACAGCAGTTTCACATCCTCACATAATACATACTTTATCTGCGGTAACAAGGGATATTACCAACTACCTGTTGGATGGTCAGGAATATGTTATGTGTCCTTTTTGTTGTCCTCTGTGTTTCTGGCACCTGCATCGTATCACAGGGACTTCAAGTTGTACAATGATATTTCCAAGAACAGAAATAAGAGGACAATAAGTATTGATGAAGTGGACCAGACTGGCACCGCTTTGCAACAATATGTTGATTTCAATTTGGGCTTGTTTTTCTTTGTGGGTGCTGCATCAAACAGCAGAAAAATAAGACGATTGACTCCTATTGTGGAAGCTGTCACCAATCAGACAGCTATGGCACTTGGGAACATTACAGAAGAGCTGCAAGTTGCGAGGATTGTAGAACTCCAAAATCGTATGGTTCTTGATGTGATTTTGGCTGATCGAGGTGGTGCATGTCGCATCATCGGCAGCAGCTGTTGTGTTTACAATCCGGATCACTCACCTTCAGTGTTTGATGCTATCTCTAAACTGCATAAGATTGCTGCAGAGATTCACCCAGAGACTGGCACCTGGACTTTTTCAAGTTGGATGTGGACACTCTGTCACTTGGGGCTGGAAGCTACTGACTATCCTAGGTATACCACTGGTGATACTATTTATATGCTGTGTATGTATACAATGTGGTCCCATGCTTTGCTCTGTTTGCATTACTGCTTGTACACCTGCTAAGCGAAATGTTGCAGAAATAAAAGCCCAACAAATGCTGAATAAAGAAATTGCTGAAATTATGCAAATTAATGTACAGGATGCATATTTAGATTACCCCAAATGAACGAATGTCTTCAGCTAAGGCTAAAAGGGTTGTCTGTTATAAATTGGCAGCGATCAGGGTTAGCATTTAGCTGACGCCAACTTGGATTCGGCAGCCATCTTGTATGCCATGTGCTACCATGTGCTCACCATGTGCTCTGTCCTTCCTTACTGTTATTTGCTCTCGTATTCTGCCTGTGAACAAACTATATTTAGCCTCTTCTACTCTGCACATGCTCAGTTGAGCTTGCAGCTGTCCATGAAGCTGTTCTTAGTCTGTAACTGTCAGGATGTGTTTGCTAGAATTAGCAACTGTTAGCTCCTCCCTCTTGTTAACTGTACATTTTCTGTATGACCTTATATGTACCTAAAACCTTCTTCTTGTACTTGTATCGCCTTCTTTTGAGCCCCTGTGTGGGTATAAAAGGACCATGCTCCTTCTGTTCAGTGTGCTGCTTCATACACTACCGAAGGGTGTTGTGTGAATGTAGTTCCACCTCATGAGGTTTAATAAACTCTTTATTTTATATTCCAGTTTCTGTGCCAACTTCTATTCTATTGGTCTGAGGACATGTGCAGAGAAGGGTGAACCCCTAGCACTGGTAGAGCACTGGTAGGCCTTGCTGAGGCCCACCACGATAACCCCAGCCTCTTTCCTACAAGTTCAAACCTGCCTCTTCCCTACAAGTTCACCTCTGCCTCTTTCTTACAAGAACACCCCTCCCTCTTGCTTTACAAGTTCACCTCTGCCTCTTTCTTAAAAGTTCACCCCTGTCTCTTTCTTACAAGTTCATCCTGCCTCTTCCTTACAAGTTAACTCCTGCCTCTTTCTTACAAGTTCACCCCTGCCTCTTTCTTACAAGTTCACTCAGCCTCTTTCTTACAAGTTCACTCAGCCTCTTCCTCACAAGTTCACCCCCTCTTTCCTTACAAGTTCACCTCTGCCTCTTTATTACAAGTTCACTCCTGCCTCTTGCTTACAAGTCACCACTGTCTCTTTCTTACAAGTTCACCCCTGCCTCTTTCTTACAGGTTCACCCTGCCTCTTCCTTACAAGTTCATCCTGCCTCTTCCTTACAAGTTCACCCTGCCCCTTGTCTTACAAGTTCACCCTGCCTCTTTCTTACAAGTTCACCACTGTCTCTTTCTTACAAGTTTACCCTGCCTCTTTCTTACAAGTTCACCCTGCCTCTTTCTTACAAGTTCATCCTGCCTCTTCCTTACATGTTCACCCCTGCCTCTTTCTAACAAGTTCACCACTGTCTCTTTCTTACAAGTTCACCCTGCCTCTTCCTTACAAGTTCACCCTGCCTCTTCCTTACAAGTTCACCCCTGCCTCTTTCTTACATGTACACTCTGCCTCTTTCTCACAAGTTCACTCTGCCTCTCCCTTACAAGTTCACCCCTGCCACTTCCTTACAAGTTCACTCTGTCTCTTTCTTACAAGTTCACTCTGTCTCTTTCTTATAAGTTCACTCTGCCTCTTTCTAACAAGTTCACCCTGCCTCTTCCTTACAAATTCACCCCTGCCACTTCCTTACAAGTTCACTCTGCCCCTTTCTTTCAAGTTCACCCTGTCTCTTTCTTACAAGTTCACTCTGCCTCTTTCTTACAAGTTCTCTCTGCCTCTTTCTTACAAGTTCACCCTCCATCTTTCTTATAAGTTCACCTCTGCCTCTTTCTTACAAGTTCACACTGTCTCTTCCTTACAAGTTCACGCTGCCTCTTTCTTACAAGTTCACCCTGCCACTTCCTTACAAGTTCACTCTGTCTCTTTCTTACAAGTTCACTCTGTCTCTTTCTTACAAGTTCACTCTGCCTCTTTCTTACAAGTTCACCCTGGCTCTTTCTTACAAGTTCACTCTGTCTCTTTCTTACATGTTCACTCCTGCCTCTTTCTTACAAGTTCACCTCTGCCTCTTTCTTTCAAGTTCACCCTGTCTCTTTTTTACAAGTGCACTCTGTCTCTTTCTTACAAGTTCACGCTGCCTCTTTCTTACAGGTTCACTCTGTCTCAGGGAATACTTACTAATATAACAAAGAACTTGGCACAGAAGCTGAAATATGAAAAGACATCTTTATTAAATTTAATAAGTGAGGCCACGTCACACAGAAGCCATAGTAACTGAATGAGGCAGTCTGAGGAATACACGAGTAACAGAATATTGGTTAGTCACCTAATGTGGATACATTTGGCTTTTTATAAACATTGAAAGGTGTTTAGAACCTCTGTCTCTCTCTCACGGCCCATTCACATGACCCCACTGGGCGATAATCTACACTTTGGTTTAGGGGCCTTTTCTTTCTTTATATACAGCATTGACCTACATAAGTACAGTATGTATGCGTCTGCGGAGAATATTTACATGGTTATTTTCCTCTTTTCAGGGTTGATCTCCTACGCAGGACACCTACCTGCCTTGGTCTCTGACCCCTCAGGTTGTATATTACACACTTCCTAGCCCGCCCCGGGCACACCATGAGTTTATGAGCACAACTTAGGTCCTGAAGAATTGCCGATAGGGCATGAAACATGTTGACCAAACCATAGGCGAGGGTTGAACGAGACCAATCTCCATAGTTTTTGAGTCCCGGTACCCCTCCCTTCACCATTTTAACAAAGTAGTTAGCTACACGAATAAAGGTATCTTAGTAGACTATACTAACCTTTTTTAAACACACTTTTTCACACTCACTACTTCACTACTTAGGCCCCTCACACGCACTCAATCAACGGCCAGGAACAAAAGAACTCCACAAAAGTGTAGCACTTTGTGCTACCCGTCAGGCATTGCAGCGCCGGCTTGACGTTGGAGCAGGAAGCCGATGATGAGACAAGACAACCATCTGGCAGTATGACAGCAGTCATCAAACTAGTGAGTTGTGTGAGGCATCCTTAGTTCCGACAAGGGATCCCTTTTCCCTGACGCTTTTGCACACATCCATTGAGAGAGAGAGAGAGACTGCTCAGCCATACTAACATTACTCTCTGGGGAACTTTGTACATCATTTAGTATGAGGAATACAGAGGACAGAGGCCTTTTATATGTTTTAGGGTTACATGACTCAGCACAAAAGTAAGGGCAGTCCTAGCTTTTGCAAGCATGCAAAAAATCCAACATTCCTTCCACAAGGTGAACAAACCCATAATAAAAGACCACAACCCATATCGTAAACAGGTCATAAAGAGAAGGAACAGAAACAGATGAGAAGCAAGATAGAAGGGTGTATGCATGTACCATAAACTCAGCAATGTCCTGCTCTTTGATCTCTATCTTGATCAGCTAAAGGGCAAAAACTGGTTTGGCAAGGTCAGCTTCAGGCAACAGGGTCAGTTCACTCAGGTCATCTAAGAGTCAGCTAAAGTCATCGGCCTATGTGAGGGCAACCCCAAAATGGCTGCCATGCACAAAATGGAACCCAAAGGTTCAGAACGAAATCTTCAAATACACAGTGAATCTATCGGTGTAACATGACGAAAACACTCATACTTGCTGAGCTCACTGTTTACGGTTTGCTGTTACCAAAATTGTAACAGAACCACGACCTTTATGGCCCAGGTTCAGAATTCACAGAACCTCAGACCCTCCTTTTGCCCTTACATAGGCAATAACCTAAACTCACGTCAATCTGAATCCAGGTCTATATTCATCAGATCATCAAAATGTTGCTGGAGCATAATCCTATTACTTAGCAACTCTCTCGGGACAGGTCTCCTTACACACGTAGTAGCACAAAGGCTGCATATGGCAGGACAAAATAGGGAATACCTCTATCTGTAGTATGTGGCATAAGACCACACGCCCAACAATTAGTGATGTTCACTACTAACTGGTGTTGATGCAAAAAGCTGTACAAAGGAATTATAAATAAACTCTGACCTCCTAACCAGTTCATGTTCAGGTAAAGTATGGAAAGAATGCAAAGAAGTAGTAGTAGGAAGAGACATAGGTTGGGAGGTGGGTACAGATGTCAATTGGGTAGCAAAAAAATCCCACCCATAAAAGACAATGTCATGTTTAAAAACACTAGAAAACACATTGTTAAGAACATATAGACAACAGGAGAAAGTAGTGACCACTATTACAAACGAAATCATAATTTTTCACAACCCTAAGCAAAAAGTGAATCCTAAAATCATCTAGTAACATTTTTAGGGCTCCTATGCATTTCAGTAATTTATCATATGTTCAGGTGAAACATTGGTGATCCTTATTAATGCTCTCAGATGAAAAGGGATACTCTTCCACAGAGAATGGACTTTATTCTGCTTTTACTAAACAGAATATTACTTTAAAACAATGCCAGCAAAACAGCAAAAATTAGTCTCCTAACACCTATTATATGCAATTGCACGGAAACCACTTGTGAAACCAACTATGCCCTGAGTCCGTTCAAAAAGCCTCTCTGGCAGGCTTCTATTGTCCATCAAATCTTCTTTTGTTGTTTTCTTCCGCATGGGCCTCTTCATTCAAGCCTTTCATGTAAATGGTGCTTCTCAGTATCCGTTGGAGTGCCCTCCTGGCAAACACTCAATGCTCACTTAAAAGTTTCAATGTCTCAATGCAGTGCACCAGTGTCTCTCCTCTGCGGCAGACACTACAGATAGCATGATCTTCATTGATCATGGGCAGAAATCATCTCGTGCAGACTCGGGACCATTCTCAGACTCCAACACTCATCATTCAGTGTCAGAGGACGCTCAGGCTGCTCTTTCATGGGCACCAGAATGGAGTGCCTTTTGCCAATCTTGGATCCTCCAGTGCACTGCACTTCCGTTGAAGCAAAGGAAAAAGGGGGGTGCGTGGCCAAAACTCAGGCCAAGGGGCTCAAGGGACTGCACACTGTCAGAGGTTAACCAGCACATGACAGGCGCTCTTTTGCACTGAAATTCTGGTTCTGTGGCAAAACCAGCTCCTCCTTCTTTTCTGATGTTGAACGCCTTCTGATGAAGCAAGTGTGATGCTTTAAACAGTTCATTGTATAACAAGGGGACTGCAAACAGGTGGCCTGCGATCTTCAAAGGAGTGGCCACACGCCATGAGACAATTCTGCGTTGAAATACACTGACATTCTCAAAGGCAATACAAAAACAAAGGCAGTAGGCAAAACAGTGCCTCTAGGCTCTTCAATTGGGTTTCCGTGTGAGAGCATATCCTTCACCATCTAAGGGTAGATAGCGACATGGGAATTCTATCTGAATGGATGTCCTCACACATAGTGGCATCGTCTAATGGGGCAAACACATTTTATCTCAATGATTACATAGGTGTTCCTAAATTCCTCATCTAGAACATCTCAAAAGAAAAATCGCATAATATAGATTATCAGGGACATGTAGATACCTCCCTTTTAATAACTGTGCACCAAGTGCACTACGCAATACACAGGCTAATAATCAAAATGTGGAAACTTGTCTTATAATAGCATTGAGTCAGTTAACCAGTCCATCACTACCATGACGGTTAGACTGAAAAACATTGAGTTAGGCCTAAAGAAAATTCTTTAAAAAAAAGTCTAGTCATACAAAAGGGAATTATACATAATATAGGGGTTCCTAGTACATTACTGCAATCTGGAAGTGTGAACCTAAACAACACACCTACAATAATAAAAGGGCTAACTGGTGAAAGGAATATGGAAAAGGGAAAATGGGACTAGGAAACCCGGCTAAAATCCCCAATTACTAGGCACAATGTGACATCAATCAGGGGAGAAATGTCAAAAGAAAAATCTATAGGAAGAACAAGAAATTACTCAGGTGATAGTCAAGTTTGTGACACAATACCAAGAGTATGGGTGATACACAAAAAGTCAAAATAGTTTTCAAATTTAACTCTACCGCTGGCCGCTACACCATATACGGTAATCTCCGCTAATGTTCCAGTTCCTTTTTCAGGGAAAAATGAAACCTGGTTTCCTTTATGGTACAAGGCCATACACTACTTAGGAAGCAGAACAAAACTGACTAAAGTAATATAAAAATTAGGTCACCATGCACAAAATTCACAGATCTATAATTTATCCTTACGTCCAATTCAGGATACATAATTTTAGGGCTGGCAGTTCCTTAATTGGAGGGTCAGTACGTGACTAACAGCATGTGACACACTTTGATTCTGTATATCTCTTTTTTATTTTCCTTCAAATACCATTAAAGCCAAATTTGACATACACTGATGAAGTGTTGTCTGTCTTTCTGTGAAATTTAGTGTCAAAGCAAATCTACCCAACTGTTTGCAGGATACACATCGTCATGTATATCCCTTCACAACACAGGTAAACTTGTAATAGTATCATAAGCAGCAACATAAAACATAAAACATGCAAAAAACGCACAAAACGGACATGTCAAGCCATCAGATATACTCGCTGTAAAACAATAGCATATATAAATGAGCGGTGACGCATAATACCGTGTCAGGTTTAAAATCCTTACTCTCCTTTTTGACAGTAGATCACCAATTAGTGGATATCTGCTGTCAAATACAACTTTCAGACACACAGAACCAGCAAGAACAATTCATGATAGAACCAAATACACAAATATGAAAAACGCATGGACATTTCTTTTCAAAGGTGTTACGCAAAAAACACATCTCATTTCAACCAACCAAACTCACGTGTCTTGTCAGCCTTAAAATCCCCCAGAGCAATCCATGGATGATCTGTGAGCAGAAGCAAGAAAAAAAAAATACACAACACACAAAAGAGAGACATTTCTCTTAACAAACAGACATCAATTATAACTTTTAATCAGAAGACAAAACATAATACATATGAACAGATACAAAAATAAATTTCCATTACTTAACTGTTACCATCTTGTCGGTCACCTTGCAACATGAAGCCCTTTTAACTTTCCAAAAGTACAATTCTTCACTAAAACTGAAAAATGCCATTGAGGCAGTGGCACCTGCACGAAGGGTAAAAATCGGGGACAAAGGAAAAGGGGCCCCCTGGTTCAATGATGCCCTGAGACTCCTGAAACGCTCCCTGCGCCAGAGCGAGAGAGCCTGGCGAAAGGGGTATGATCCTAATTCCCAAGCATTGTATGCAAAAAAGCTCACCACTTACAAACAAGCTATTAGGACTAGGAAAGATGAGTTCTACGAAAGCAGAATTGCGACAGCACCCAATCCCCAGAAAGAAATTTTCAAAGTCCTTACAGAACTGAGGAAAAAGAAGGAACAGCCCCCCTACTTCACGCAAGAAGACTGCCATAAATTCCAGTCATTTTTCACCACCAAGATATCTGACCTCCTGACAGAAATCGAGACCACCCCTAGACTGGACTGCCTAGGAATCACTCAAATACCTACCCCCACAGTCATCCAGCCCCTAACTTCACTACCCTTACTCACCAAAGAAACTCTGTAAAGAGTGATGACTCAAGTCAAATCAGGCTCACCGGCTGACCCATGCCCTCCGAGGATCTACAAACAAGCCTGGCCAGGACTGGAGGATGATATACTATCGCTCCTAAACAGTTCCCTCACTTTCGGACAGGTCCCTTCTAACCTTAAGGAAGCCGGATTGATTCCTCTCTTAAAAAAGGCAGGGGCTGATACCAAGATCTTGAAAAACTATAGGCCCATTTCACAACTTCCTTTTTTGGCCAAAATATTGGAGCAGCATGTGCTGCCCAGCCTATCTCATCACCTTGAGAACAATTCCTTGCTGGAACCCCACCAGGCCGGTTTTAGGGCCCACAATAGCACGGAATCGGTCATGCTTTCCGTGCTAGATGACCTGCGACTTAAAGCAGATAAAAAAGATCCTTGTGCCCTGGTGCTGCTTGACCTCTCCGCGGCATTTGATACGGTCAATCATGACCTACTACTGTCGCGGATGTGGGACTTCGGTATCCAGGGCACGGCCCATGCCTGGCTGACCTCGTTCCTCGGTGAACGGGTTCAGAGAGTACAACTGGATGACCTGGTATCATAGGCAGCAAAGATCACATGTGGAGTCCCACAGGGCTCGGCCCTGTCACCCTTGATGTTTAATGCATATCTGCAGCCCCTCATCTCATCATTGAATCGGATGGACTGCAGTATATACAACTACGCTGATGACACACAGATCATCATTCAAATTGGTAACACTCCAACAGCAGATCAAAAATTGCAAAACATCTTAAAATTTACCGTCAATTGGATGACGGCAAATTCATTAAAGATTAATCCTGATAAGACTGAGGTGCTTGCAATTACGACATCATCTAGCCCTTGGAGTGACCTCTTATGGCCCACTGAATTAGGAAACCCCCCAGTACCGGCAGAAACAGTTAAAAGCCTAGGCATAGTTGTAGATGCCAACCTCACTATGTCAGCCCAGGTCTCAGCTGTAGTGGGCACTTGTGTGGGCCTAATGAGACAACTGCGCAAACTATCTCCCATCCTGACGGCGGACACTCTCAGGAGAGCAGTATCAGCATTAATCCTGGCACGGCTGGACTACGGCAACGTTATGTATGTCAGTACTCCGCAAAAGCTAATGAGCAGACTTCAGATTGTCATGAACGACGTGGCAAGACTCATTTACAATAAACCAAGAAGGACCCATGCCACCCCCCTTCTTCGAAAACTTCATTGGCTGCCAGTAAATCAACGGGCCAAGTTCAAGGGCCTATGCATCATGCATAAAGCCTTATATGGGCAAGCCCCTAAATACATTAAGGAACGTCTTGTCCCGTATGCCCCTAGCAGGAACTTGCGATCAGCAGAGGCCGCACTATTGATCTGCCCACGGTTCAAACTGTCCTCTTTAGGAGGGCGCACGTTCTCCTACACAATTCCCAGTGCATGGAATAAACTGCCAGAGAACCTGCGCAAAGAAACAAGTCTGTTGCCCTTCAGGAAAAAGCTAAAAACCGTGCTGTTCCAGGAGGCATGGGGTACCATCTAGCTTGCTCCCCTAACAACTCTGTGTCCACTCTCCGCTAAGCGCTTAGAGACCCCTGGGTGATAAGGCGCTCTACAAATCAAAAATACAAATACAAATTCTTTCACTGACACTCCATGTTAGCCTTGCCCCACAATTCGTTCTCACTTGGGCATGTAGCCTTCAACATTTGAATAAAGAGCTTCCTCTTATTTTCTGTTAAATAAAAGCAACTAGCGGACATCATTTTTTTAGAGCAGAAATACAAATGTATCATTTCTGCAGAGCATTTAGCATGTGTTGGGACTTTCAAAGAAACCTTTTTCATATTTTTCCCTTTGGAATTAAGTTCTTTAAATTTGTGGAGAAACCAGAAACCCTTCCTTTTAGAGGCCTGTTTAGCAAGGTCACTCTGCATTTCACAGAGACAAGTCCTAATTTAAAAGGTCACAAATGTCAACATGACAGCCTCCTTCCATTGTTTACAGGTAAACTAAAGATAGCATCTTAGCGCAACTTGAGCAGCCTGTTCCGGATTCCTCCTAACCTGCAATATTTCACTCTATTTAAAACACATGTTATATATGTTACTCCTGTTAGGGGCTATAATTTATTTCTATACTTATATTATTAAAACATTTACTGTGAATAATTCGCAGAACATAAACACAAATACCAGTTTTTAGAACAAATGCTTGTTTGCAATGGTACTCATTTCATCTACCTTAAATGGATGAAGGTCTCAGTTAGGTCCAACCAAAGTTAAAAACCTTCAACCCTGATATTAAACTCAAACCTCTGCACCAGGCACATTGGCTCACTGAGCCATTAAACGCAACCCCAAATGTGAACAACCTGCAAATTTGTGTTTTATACCTAAATGTATGTATTTACTGAAGCCTAAAGCACTTTAAAGCTATTTTAAATGGCAAAAATACCCAAATTCGACTTTGATGTTTGGGGCACTTAAAAAAAAATATCCTATACTTGTGATACATATTAATCATCCTCAGAATGTTCTTTACAAATTACAGAGATTTTTAATCAGACATATCCCATGTAAATCTTTAGAAAAATGAGTTTTTTACGCCTGCGCTAAGTGAAATTCTATATACTAATGTTCTCATCATGCGGTATAGCACAACTTAAATTAAATTTTAATGCTAGGATGTCATAGTATGAGCATTAAGCTTCATGAATAGTAAAAAACGAATTTTGTAGCACTTATTTTTAATAAATATTTTTCAGAATTAATAAAAAGAAATTTAATAAACCCAATTATTTTTGATAATTCCACATATAAGAGCAAGCTGCATCCCTTGCCTATCATTTTTAGATGCATTCATTTATAAGCCCAAGCACAGACGCCTAACTTGAAACATGACAAAATGTTTGCGCCATTTTTTTTCTTTCTAAAAAGGACAATTTTATTTAGCAACAGACCCAAGAATATGCTTACAAAATGTTGCTTAATAGACTGAAAACATCAAGAAAAACCATGAACAGACATTGAGCTCATTTCAGACATAAATAGAAAGGGGTGAAACACTCAGGACACACAATACGGCACGCTTTTAGCCATGCATTTCATGAATAGCGCCAACGCTATTCACTTACAGAAATTGCACTAATGGGAAACTCACATAGACATTTAAACACACATTTAATCCACAAACCAATACTCAGAACAAAAATAAAGGACAGCCCACAGACTGTACTTAAACCAAACCATTTGTAAATATTATTTGTAAGTCATATTTACAAGAAACGCTTCTCAATTGTGTTTCAAAAAGACTGCAAAAACAGCCCAGCCCAGCCCCAGCGAAAATACACTCAATTCACTAGCTTTGGTTAGCAGAACAGCAAACAAAATTGTTCTGCATATCTTCATTCATAAAACTGCGCAGAACAAAGGATCCTTGTTTTGTATTATGTCATATTTTAATTCCCTGGGGATACAAAATCACCAAGGAAGAAATATGTTTGTAAATCTAAACCTATTTAGATATTCCCTTTAGGGGAAGCCGGCTAATCCAAACGTATACCAAGTTGGCCAACACAAAGCTCCAAATTTGCTAAGATCAGGCATCTTATAGCTCACTAATCTAGCTTCAAACTTCAAGGGGCTATCTCTATCGATACACTCGTAAATATACAAGACCCTCGGTTTTTGAAAATTGCAATCTTCAAATAAAACTAAGGACCAAACAAACTAAGAACCAATCAAAACCAAAGAACCAAAGAACAAAGGACTGGGAGCGACCCACTTATACTTAACTCTTACTTTTACTAATAAAAAGGTTATCCAAATTCTAACTGTCAAGTTCTACATGACCTAACGGTCTTCTTAGAATACTCACGCCAAAAAGGTTCTCAGTCAGGAGTGACATCATGTGGAGGATCAAAATCAGGAAGATCAGAAATATACTGGGCTGCAGAATCAAAGAATCTCCAGAATCCCTGTGCACAGAGTACCTTCTTAGTAGAATCCTGTTCTGTCCTTCTCAGTAGATTTCAGTCTCCTGACAAGATCACTCCCACAGAAAGCCACTTCTCTGATGAGCCCCGCGTTGGCTGCGCCATTTGAAGAACTGTAATCTTCATTCTCAGGGAATACCTACTAATATAACAAAGAACTTGGCACAGAAGCTGAAATATGAAAAGACATCTTTATTAAATTTAATAAGTGAGGCCACGTCACACAGAAGCCGTAGCAACTGAATGAGGCAGTCTGAGGAATACAGAGGACAGAGGCCTTTTATATGTTTTAGGGTTACATGACTCAGCACAAAAGTAAGGGCAGTCCTAGCTTTTGCAAGCATGCAAAAAACCCAACATTCCTTCTTACACAAGCTGAACAAACCCATAATAAAAGACCACAACCCATATCGAAAACAGGTCATAAAGAGAAGGAACAGAGACAGATGAGAAGCAAGATAGAAGGGTGTATGCATGTACCATAAACTCAGCAATGTCCTGCTCTTTGATCTCTATCTTGATCAGCTAAAGGGCAAAAACTGGTTTGGCAAGGTCAGCTTCAGGCGGCAGGGTCAGTTCACTTCAGGTCAAACAGGAGTCAGCTAAAGTCATCGGCCTATGTGAGGGCAACCACAAAATGGCTGCCATGCACAAAATGGAACCCAAAGGTTCAGTACGAAATCTTCAAATACACAGTGAATCCATCGCTGTAACATGACGAAAACACTCATACTTGCTGAGCTCACTGTTTACGGTTCGCTGTTACCAAAATCGTAACAGAACCACGACCTTTATGGCCCAGGTTCAGAATTCACGGAACCTCATCTCTTTCTTACAAGATCAACCTGTCTCTTTCTTACAAGTTCACTCTGTCTCTTTCTTACAAGTTCACTCTGCCTCTTTCTTACAAGTTCACCCTGCCTCTTTCTTACAGGTTCACCTCTGCCTCTTCCTTACAGGTTCACCTCTGCCTCTTTCTTCCAAGTTCACCTCTGCCTCTTTCTTCCAAGTTCACCCTGCCTCTTTCCTACAAGTTCACCCTGCCTCTTTCTTCAAGTTCACCACTGTCTCTTTCTTACAAGTTCACCCTGCCTCTTTCCTACAAGTTCACCCTGCCTCTTTCTAACAAGTTCACCCTGCCTCTTTCCTACAAGTTCACCCTGCCTCTTTCCTACAAGTTCACCCTGCCTCTTTCTTACAAGTACACCACTGTCTCCTTCTTACAAGTTTACCCTGCCTCTTTCCTACAAGTTCACCCTGCCTCTTTCCTACAAGTTCACCCTGCCTCTTTCCTACAAGTTCACCCTGCCTCTTTCCTACAAGTTCACCCCTGTCTCTTTCTTACAAGTTCACTCTGCCTCTTTCTTCCATGTTCACCCCTGCCTCTTTCTTACAAGTTCACCCTGCCTCTTTCCTACAAGTTCACCCTGCCTCTTTCCTACAAGTTCACCCTGCCTCTTTCTTACAAGTTCACCCTGCCTCTTTCCTACAAGTTCACCCCTGCCTCTTTCTTATAAGTACACCACTGTCTCTTTCATACAAATTCACCCCTGCCTCTTTCTTACAGGTTCACCCTGCCTCTTTCTTACAAGTTCACCCTGCCTCTTTTCTACAAGTTCACCCTGCCTCTTTCTTACAAGTTCACCCTGCCTCTTTCCTACAAATTCACCCCTGCCTCTTTCTTACAAGTTCACCCCTGCCTCTTTCTTACAAGTTCACCCCTGCCTCTTTCTTACAAGTTCACTCTGCCTCTTTCTTACAAGTTCATCCTGCCTCTATCTTACAAGTTCACCCTGCCTCTTTCTTACAAGTTCACCCCTGCCTCTATCTTGCAAGTTCACCCTGCCTCTTTCTTACAAGTTCACCCCTGCCTCTTTCTTACAAGTTCACCCCTGCCTCTATCTTACAAGTTCACCCCTGCCTCTTTCCTACAAGTTCGCCCTGCCTCTATCTTACAAGTTCGCCCTGCCTCTTTCCTACAAGTTCACCCTGCCTCTTTCCTACACGTTCACCCTGCCTCTTTCTTACAAGTTCACTCTGCCTCTATCTTACAAGTTCACCCTGCCTCTTTCTTACAAGTTCAACCCTGCCTCTTTCCTACAGGTTCACCCTGCCTCTATCTTACAGGTTCACCCTGCCTCTTTCTTACAAGTTCACTCTGCCTCTATCTTACAGGTTCACCCTGCCTCTTTCTTACAAGTTCACCCCTGCCTCTTTCCTACATGTTCACTCTGCCTCTATCTTACAAGTTCACCCTGCCTCTTTCCTACAAGTTCACCCCTGCCTCTATCTTACAAGTTCACCCTGAATCTTTCTTCCATGTTCACACTGCCTCTTCCCTACAAGTTCACCCTGCCTCTTTCTTACAAGTACACCACTGTCTCTCTTACTAGTTCACCCCAGCCTCTTTCTTACAAGTTCACCCCTGCCTCTATCTTACAAGTTCACCCCTGCCTCTTTCTTACAAGTTCACCCCTGCCTCTATCTTACAAGTTCACCCTGCCTCTTTCTTCCATGTTCACCCTGCCTCTTTCCTACAAGTTCACCCTGCCTCTTTCTTACTAGTACACCACTGCCTCTTTCTTACTAGTACACCACTGCCTCTATCTTACAAGTTCACCCTGCCTCTTTCTTACAAGTACACCACTGTCTCTTTCTTACAAGTTCACCCCTGCCTCTTTCTTACAAGTTCAACCCTGCCTCTATCTTACAAGTTCAACCTGCCTCTTTCTTACAAGTTCACCCCTGCCTCGTTCTTACAAGTTCACCCCTGCCTCTATCTTACAAGTTCACCCTGCCTCTTTCTTACAAGTTCACCCCTGCCTCTTTCTTACAAGTTCACCCCTGCCTCTTTCTTACAAGTTCACCCCTGCCTCTATCTTACAAGTTCACCCTGCCTCTATCTTACAAGTTCACCCTGCCTCGTTCCTACAAGTTCACCCCTGCCTCTTTCTTACAAGTTCACCCTTGCCTCTATCTTACAAGTTCACCCTGCCTCTATCTTACAAGTTCACCCCTGCCTCTTTCTTACAAGTTCACCCCTGCCTCTTTCTTACAAGTTCACCCCTGTCTCTTTCTTACAAGTTCACCCTGCCTCTTTCTTACAAGTTCACCTCTGCCTCTTTCTTACAAGTTCACCCTGCCTCTCTTACAAGTTCACCTCTGCCTCTTTCTTACAAGTTCACCCCTGCCTCCTTCCTACAAGTTCACCCTGCCTCTTTCTTACAAGTTCACCCTGCCTCTTTCTTACAAGTTCACCCTGCCTCTTTCTTACAAGTTCACTCTGCCTCTTTCTTACAAGTTCACCTCTGCCTCTTTCTTACAAGTTCACCCCTAACTCTTTCTTACAAGTTCACCCCTGCCTTTATCTTACAAGTTCACCCCTGCCTCTTTCTTACAAGTTCACCTCTGCCTCTTTCTTACAAGTTCACCTCTGCCTCTTTCTTACAAGTTCACCCCTGTCTCTTTCTTACAAGTTCACCCCTGCCTCTTTCTTACAAGTTCACCTCTGCCTCTTTCTTACAAGTTCACCCCTAACTTAATAAAACCCTCCTCCCATTCCCTGCCAAAGTCATTGAGAAAGCCGTCAATAGCCAGCTAGCCGCCTTCCTTGAATCGAACAACTCCCTCGACACCTCACAGTCCGGCTTTCGAGCCAAACACAGCACCAAAACCGCCCTCATTGCAGAGACAGACGACATCCGAACGCTACTGGACAACGGAGAAACAGCTGCCCTCATCCTACTCGACCTCTCCGCCGCCTTCGACACAGTCTGTCATAGCTCCCTCATACAACGCCTCAGCAACATCGGCATACAAGGAAAGCCTTGGACTGGATCATCTCGTTCCTCGCCGGGAGAACCCAGAGAGTCCGACTCCCCCCATTCAAATCAGAGGCCACCGAAGTCATCTGCGGAGTACCACAAGGTTCATCACTCAGCCCCACCCTCTTCAACGTTTACATGAGTCCCCTCGCGTCCCTCGCGCGACAACACAACCTCAACATCATCTCCTACGCTGACGACACCCAGCTGATCCTTTCCCTCACCAAAGACCCTAACACCGCCAAAACCAATCTTCACGAAGGCATGAAAGAAGTAGCCGAATGGATGAAAACCAGCCGCCTAAAACTTAACTCAGACAAAACGGAAGTCCTCATCCTAGGATCATCCCCCTCTGCCTGGGACGACTCATGGTGGCCACCGGCCCTGGGCACAGCACCCATACCTACAGACCACGCACGTAACCTAGGCTTCATCCTAGACTCCTCCCTCTCAATGTCCAGACAAGTCAACGCCGTCTCATCCTCTTGCTTCAACGTACTTCGTATGCTCAAAAAAATCTTCCGTTGGATCCCCACCGAAACAAGAAAGACTGTAACCCACGCACTGGTCACTAGCCGACTAGACTATGGAAACACCCTCTATGCCGGAACCAAACTCCAACGCATCCAAAACGCATCAGCCAGACTCATATTGGACATCCCTCACCAAGCTCACATTTCCGGTCACCTGAAAGACCTCCACTGGCTTCCCGTCAACAAGAGAATAACGTTCCGTCTCCTCACCCACGCTCACAAGGCCCTCTACAAACTAGGACCCGAATGCCTCAACACACGACTGTCCTTCTATACACCCACCCGCCAACTCAGATCCTCCAATCAAGCCCTCGCCGCAGTTCCGCGCATCCACAGATCCACCATGGGAGGAAGATCCTTCTCCTATTTGGCGGCCAAGACCTGGAATTCTCTCCCCACCCACCTTCGCCTTACACAGAACCACATCTCCTTCAGAAAGGAACTTAAAACCTGGCTATTCAATAAATAATGCACCCCCTCCCCCAAGCGCCTTGAGACCCTCTGGGTGAGTAGTGCGCTATACAAATTCCTGAACTTGAACTTGAACTAACTCTTTCTTACAAGTTCACCCTGCCTCTTTCTTACAAGTTCACCCCTAACTCTTTCTTACAAGTTCACCCTGCCTCTTTCTTACAAGTTCACCCTGCCTCTTTCTTACAAGTTCACCCTGCCTCTTTCTTACAAGTTCACCCTGCCTCTTTCTTACAAGTACACCCCTGCCTCTTTCTTACAGGTTCACCCCTGCCTCTTTCTTACAAGTTCACCCCTGCCTCTTTCTTACAAGTTCACCCCTGCCTCTTTCTTACAAGTTCACCCCTAACTCTTTCTTACAAGTTCACCCTGCCTCTTTCTTACAGGTTCACCCTGCCTCTTTCTTACAAGTTCACCCTGCCTCTTTCTTACAAGTTCACCCCTGCCTCTTTCTTACAGGTTCACCCCTGCCTCTTTCTTACAGGTTCACCCCTGCCTCTTTCTTACAAGTTCACCCCTGCCTCTTTCTTACAAGTTCACCCCTGCCTCTTTCTTACAGGTTCGCCCTGCCTCTTTCTTACAAGTTCACCCCTGCCTCTTTCTTACAAGTTCACCCCTGCCTCTTTCTTACAAGTTCACCCCTGCCTCTTTCTTACAAGTTCACCCCTGCCTCTTTCTTACAAGTTCACCCTGCCTCTTTCTTACAAGTTCACCCCTGCCTCTTTCTTACAGGTTCACCCCTGCCTCTTTCTTACAAGTTCACCCCTGCCTCTTTCTTACAAGTTCACCCCTGCCTCTTTCTTACAGGTTCACCCCTGCCTCTTTCTTACAAGTTCACCCTGCCTCTTTCTTACAGGTTCACCCCTGCCTCTTTCTTACAGGTTCACCCCTGCCTCTTTCTTACAAGTTCACCCCTGCCTCTTTCTTACAAGTTCACCCCTGCCTCTTTCTTACAAGTTCACCCCTAACTCTTTCTTACAAGTTCACCCTGCCTCTTTCTTACAGGTTCACCCTGCCTCTTTCTTACAAGTTCACCCTGCCTCTTTCTTACAAGTTCACCCTGCCTCTTTCTTACAAGTTCACCCCTGCCTCTTTCTTACAGGTTCACCCCTGCCTCTTTCTTACAGGTTCACCCCTGCCTCTTTCTTACAGGTTCGCCCCTGCCTCTTTCTTACAGGTTCGCCCTGCCTCTTTCTTACAAGTTCACCCCTGCCTCTTTCTTACAAGTTCACCCGCTATTTCTTAAAAGTTCACCCCTGTCTCATTCTTACAAGTTCACCCCTGCCTCTTTCTTACAAGTTCACCCGCTATTTCTTAAAAGTTCACCCCTGTCTCATTCTTACAAGTTCACCTCTGCCTCTTTCTTACAAGTTCACCCCTGTCTCATTCTTACAAGTTCACCTCTGCCTCTTTCTTACACGTTCCCTTTTCCTCTCTTCCCACTGGTCCAGCCTCCCTGTTCTCACTTGTTATTCCCTCCTTTGTCACTCCCGGAGTCCCCGAGTGATTCTAAGTGTGACATTCATCCCGGCGCACACCCTCCTGCCCAGGTTCAAAGGCTCTGGTTTTGGCGCGGATGATGGATGCGCCGGGATTCGGCTCCAGCAGAGACGAGCAGCGCCCACATCTGGAAGCCATCAGCGCTGCACACATGCTGCGGTTTCAAGAACTCTGCAGGCCTCGGGGACGCGATCACTGCACATCTGGAGGGCTTTAGACGCCATTGTCTGCCCAGTTCAAAGTTGTTTCCTTCGGTCTCAGCAATCTGCCCAGCTGTTTTTTATCTCAAATTCTTCGCCACTGACCAGGACATGTTTTCCTTGGCAGGCCAGGGGGCTCTCCAAAGCCCCTGCGAGTTACGAAATGGCGAATGAAAATAGGTTTTCTGCTCCAACTGCCCTCTGCTGTCCTCCTCTTCCCCCCCTTGGCACAGTGAGATGGGGGCAGGGCGGTTGAGTTATGGGGCAGTTGTATGTCATTTCCTTCTGCCGTAGATCACAAGGCGCGCCTGCTGGCTGCAGATGAGACCCGACACTTACACGGGACACCCGCTCCCCTCAAACTTACATTTTACTTTTTTTAAACTTTTGTGTAGCGCTGAAAGCTGGTAAAAGGTTATGGGAGCGCTTGAGACAGTACTCACATAGTGACAACTCCCTACAAGCTTACAGAGAAATCACTGGGGAGAAAGTATGTTACCGAGAAATAACTAAAAAGTGAAATCACAACAGAGTAAATGTGTTAAAATACTTTAAAAGAGAAACCGTTGCATTGAAATAGGTTCTAGAGAAATACTTGGAAAGAGAAGAGAAACCACTGGAGAGAAAATATGTTTCAGAGAAATACCTTGAAATAGAAATAACAGAGAAAATGTGTTACATAGAAATATATCGAAATAGAATCCAACAAAGAAAATGTGCAGAAGAGAAATACCAAGAAAGAGAAGCGATTGCAGAGACAGGTTATGACAGAGTAACAAAGAGAAAGAACCACAAAGTGTAGTTGTTATAAAATAAGTTTACTTTGAAATATCTATAAGGCTCTCATTACAAATTGTTTCAAAAAGAAGCCTATCCCCAAAGTTGACCTAACTCTGGGCCCAATTCACAGAACTAACTTAAGACAAAATCCTAAACGTACTACCATTTTGGCATCCACAGAAGGCACTTACTCATTTTGGTATTCACAAAAGTTAGGAGGCCCTGTAACAAAAACGGCCCCCAGAGGCCCCAAATCGGCCCCCACCGTGCGGCGCACCGGTGGATTGCCCGGTGCTCGCTTCGGCCAGTCCGGCCCTGAGAGAGAGGCCCCGGTTGAAGCTGCCTTGGCTGGTGGCCCTCTTTAGCTCTACAGAGCCCTGGGAGTTGCCAGTTTCCCACCAGTCCCATATTTTGCTTGCTGCAGCAGCAGTGCGTCTGTTTGAGGAGTGATGGCTCGAGGGGGGTTGTCAATTAAGAGTAGAGGGGATGGACAGCTGAATGACTTATGTCAGGGTCACCCTACATATGATTGTTAGCGGAAGGTGGAAAATTTAATATGGGTCAGGATCTGCAGAAGAGAATGTGTTAAAGGCCGGGTCTGGTGGCTCAGTGGACTAATGCATCCTCTGTAGAGGCTGTGTTTGACCTCCTGGTCATAGGTTCAAATCCTGGCGGGTCTACTCAGCCTTCCATCCTTCTGTGGTTGATAAAATGAGTACCATTGAGTTGCGTAACAATAAACATTATTAGAACATTGGAATGTTGGGAGCTCCATTGAAAACAATGGAGTGCTCCGGGCTTATAATGGCTGGTATAAGCCCGGAGCTCCAACATTCCAATGTTTCTTTGTTCACAGCTCTGGCTGTGAACAAAGGCTTCAGGGAGCCTGAGGGGGTTCCAATCCCTTCGCGCTCCCTTAAGGCTTTGTTTTATTTGTTAGAACATTCTACCCTCTAGTGGCAGTATGTTCTTATAGCCCTTCGTAGCTGGGCTATACTGGCTATTAAAGTCCCTCTCCCTTGTTAAAAGCCCTCGCCTTCGGCTCGGGGCCTTTAACGCTGGAGAGGGCCTTTAATAGCTGGTATAGCCCTCTACGTCGGGCTATAAGGCTATATTATTCAGCACCAAGATACCCTTCAGGGTGAACGTGTGCTTTACAAATACACATATGTTATGTTAGAGTCCTCCATGCCACCAGCTGAAGTCCGCAAGCTCGCATGCAGTGTGGCCCCTCCACATGGCGGGCTCTTCGTTTCAAAGGAAGACCCACTTTCAGAGCAGAGGAATCAGTTGGGATGACCAGCCGATTCCTCGCACGGTCCACTTCTGCTCATTTCACTACTCTCTGTCTGGCGTCCAATCTCTCTGTCTCCAGTCCACTGTCAGAGCCAACCGCAGGGCAGATGCTCCAAACCCAACGCGCCCAGGACACCTCACCAATCAGGGCTGACCTTTCCCTCGAGGGGCGGGCTCTGCCCTGGTACACTGCCTTGACAGGGCAGGACAAATGTCAAAGACATCTTTTCCTGATCCTGGAACCCTCCCTTGCCTTTGCTCCATCCTAGGAATGTATCACGCCTCTCTTCTACTAGTTGGCTCTGATTGCATTATACTGTATTGCAATTGAATTTATATAGCACTTACTACCCCTGATGAGGCGTCAAAGCACTTTTGGCAGGTAGCACACTACTCCAGAACTCAAAAAGGATTAGTGATCGGTTAGTATAGGGAAATTTGAGCTAATCTGAGCGGTGGACATGTCAATATGTTAGTTGGATTGAAAAGGATAATGGAGGGATAAAAGAGGGAAGAGTCTAGAAAGTGTTATTTAGCAGATCAAAGTAGTAAGATATTCTTTGGGATGAGTATAAGGAGGGATAGAGGAGGGAAGAATCTCTGGAAATGGATTAGCGAGATCAGAGTAATACAATGAGTTTTGGGATGAGTCAAAGGAGGGATGGGGGAGGGAAGAGTCTCGAAAGGGTTATTTTGGGGATCATAGTAGTAGGATGAGGTTTGGAATGAGTCAGAGAGTGGAGTTAGAGGATATACTAAGAGAGGTGTAGAGTGAAATATAAGGTACTGCTTTGGAGACAACATGGCTAAAACACATTTGCAAAGAAAATGTGTGTTATTTATGAGGCCTTACGCTGCCGATGTGTCGCTTGTTTGTGATCTGCGATGGCACATACCATGCACCACACTGCACCATATTTACATAGTGACGTATCTAGGTAGATGCATCACTTTCTAAAACCCAGCGCTACATTATAGCTGCATCAGGTATATTGTGGACATTCACCGTAAAAAAAGGCTTGTAGAAGTGACGCAGTAAAATCTATGAGATTTCACTGCACCACTTCTACGAGTTCACTGTGTCAAATCCTTACTCCTGCTTCACAGTAGGCTCAAGGACTGACGCCGGCCCTTTTACATGGGACTCGCCCATGTGTAATAACTCATTGCTGGAGTTGCGTCTGCTTTGGGACACCCTCCTGCAATGTGTCATTGCTGCGCCGCCAGATACTTCAGGATTCCAACGTATCTGGTCAATCCTTGTGACATGGTGCGCCGTACTGTAATTATGGCGCATCCAAGGTGTCGCAAGGAGAGGGCAATGAAACGTGTTGCATAGTTGTTTTCAACTAGCGATGCAATACTTTCCATAAATGAGGCCCAACATCTCTTGCATAGGTGAGACCGATTGGCCTTGCCCTTGCTTATTTTAATATAACTTTATGGTCCGCTTGTATTACGGCCAAAGTTGTGGCTATTTTTATTTCACTCTCAATTGTGCCATTTTAGAGGTGCCATATTGGAAGTGTGCTCTCTTGTCTTTGCCAGTTGGAATATGTCATCCATTCAAACCTGTCTGCGTCCCTCTATTCTCAGACCGAGTCCAGGGCCCGGGGACATTGCCCAGTCTTTTTTCCACCGCCAGTAAGCAAGGACTTAATACTACTGTTGAATGCTTTGCACCTGTGCAACACTGAACCTATTAGTTTGAAGTTCCTCAGTAGTGCAGCTGAATAGCTAAGGCGCAGCCCAAACATTTCGGGGCAGATTTACAAACCCCTTACGAAACATTTGCCCCGCCGTTGGGTCACTTCTGTGACGCAGCCGCAGCGTAAACCATGCGCCACGTTGCAACTTATTTACAACATGACGCATCTAGGCAGATGTGTCGTCGTAAAGCACTGCGCCACATGAAACCTGCGTCAGGTGTCATGTGGGCGTTCTGTTGCAGGTTGGGCATTCCGTCGCATGAATGCCTCGCAAAAGTGACGCACTGAAATCTACAAGATTTTCACTGAGTCCGTTTTACGGCGACACTGCATCAAACCCCAGTGCATTGCATTGTACCCCTGGTGCCTCCCTTACATGGAACACCAGGTGCCCCCTGCCATGTGGCAGTGCATTGCTTTGGGCCGATGTTGACTTCCTTACATGGCTCTCCAGGTGCCCCCTGCTATGTGCCAGGGCATTGCGTCATGCTTCTAGGAGATAAAGTTTCCCCACCACACACAGAAAGGTCTGACTGATACATTCCTCTAATCAGCGCTCCTGTAAGTAATGAGCGGTTTTGATAGCAGGGGAGCTGTGCTCGACCGCTGTGAGCACACGGGCCTGGTGCCATAGCCACAAGGCGGCGGTGGTGGCTGGCATCATGCCAGTCTGCTTGGCATGCCTCTTATTTTGACAAGATACAGATGAAAAACAGCATCAGATAAAGAAGTTGGTCTTGTTAAAAAAAGTTAACTGTGAAAGATCTGTCAAAACAGCTCTGGCGTTTATTTCTGGCTACAGTGGTTGACAGGAGCCTTCAGAGCTGTCTGGTTTCTCCAAACTCAGTGTGTGATTGACTGCTGGTATTTGTATTGTCGTGGCACTATGGGGCATATTATCAACAGTTGTATCGCCACATTTCCGGCACTTATCGTCAGAAAATCTGTGATTTTCCTATCGCACAATCATCAAGGCGTAGTTAACATGCATTAGCACATGTTAGCTGCCGTTTTTGGAACGCTTCTCATGTTAGCGATATACATCACTAATGAGATGCAAAATAGGCGTTCCTATGAAAAACAACATGAAAAAAGTCGCAAACACGACATCGCAGTATTTACAACGCAGAACCGGATTCTTACGCCTGGTAAAAACTTGACTTAAGCATGATTTGTATGGGAGGTGGATTGTCTGGTTAATTCCGCACTCCCCTATTAACAAGCTTTTCATTAGCTCTGTGAAATCATCGCTGGATTTCACACGCTAATGATGATTATCGCAGTCTATCGCTGGATTGTACATCGCCTGTTAGCAAAGTGTTGCTAATACGCTGCTAACACGGCAATGTAATTCAATGATAGAGGCCGATAATGAAAAACGCTAAATGCGCGATTTTCAATATTTATCGCGTATTCTTGGTAATATGCCCCTATGTGTGCGAGGACCTTCACGGTTCTGGGTGGACTCAGCAAGGAATTACATAACTTGCTGGGAGGTGTAAAGGTGTGGTTATTAGCAGTTATGACGTAATGAAAGGGCAGTGTGTGATTGTATGCTGAGGAATAAAGACGTACAATCCAGAGCTCCGTGTAAGGCGTGTTTCTTTGCAGGCTCCCGCGGTTGGGGAGGATGCTAGAGCATTCATATTGTAAGCAGAGGGTCACACGTTCGTCTGCAGGACGCCTGCAGTGTGAGGATACTCTGAAGACAATATTGCTCACAGGGGTTTACCACAGCAGCTTTGTGGCAACACACAATGCCACCTATACACCTCCGCTAGAACTACCCACAATGCCACTATGCAGGCACTGTGCAGGGCTATCTTTCTATGTGCGAAGCTCTCTTCCCCAACGGCGGACTCTCCAGAGTCCTAAACGTACTATTAACTCATAGTTTGTGAATAGCGAGGAAATAGTAAACTTAAAATTGAAAGTTTATATTTGTAACTCAGGACCTGCATGATTCTTGGGTTGAGGACAGGTTATGCTTGGAAAAGTAGCCGAAACGGACTACTTCAATCTCAGTTGCTGGGAGGAGAGGGAAAGGCTGATTGATACCAATCAAATCCCTTAACCTTCACCGGCTCTCCTGGAATCTGAGATTCCCTGAGGGAATGACAGTGCTATCCATGGAGACCCCATAACAGCCATAATGTCCATCGTCAACATAGCAAAGGAAGTAGGGCGCCCTTGTCTAGGACCTCTCTCCATCGGGAAGAGCTGGATTGGAAAACTACCACAAAATACCTAGGAAAAATAATACCTAAGTGTAATAACACATTCAATATGTTTATTCGGGATGTTGCACCTGTCAAACCATTCTACAGAGGTGGCATGACCAAACATGATCAGACATGATCAACCACTTCCCAGAAGAGTCCTAGCCATGTTTATCCAGCCAGTGTTTGCCAAGTTCATCAGGTTGACCTGTGCAATGGGATCCATCCCAGAGTGGATCCATGTTGTGGGTGGAAATCTAATCCATTGCTTTATAAAGGTGATTGACAAATCCCTAGCACATGTTTGAATACCTCAATATAAGAGAGGTTTTGGTTGGTGCGATGGGATTCTTAATAATACACCTCGCCTTCGAGGACCACAGAAGGAAGAACATTTTTCTATGATAAGAACCCTTGTTGAATGACCATTTCCAATCACCCATTTATTTTTTTATTTTATTACATTTGTATAGCGCATAAATCACCCGAAGGTCTCAGAGCGCTCGATGGAGACACAGATAGATTCAACTACAGTTCCATTGTCAGTGGCAGGGCGTGGGAGCCCACAGATCCAAACACCTTCAGTGGCAGGGCGTGGAGGCCTCAGATCCATACACCTTCCGTGGCACGGCGTGGGAGCCCACAGATCCATACACCTTCAGTGGCAGGGCGTGGGAGCCCACAGATCCATACACCTTCCGTGGCAGGGCGTGGAGGCCGCAGATCCATACACCTTCAGTGGCAGGGCGTGGAGGCCGCAGATCCATACACCTTTCGTGGCAGGGCATGGGAGCCTGCAGATCCATACACCTTCAGTGGCAGGCCGTGGGAGCCCACAGATCCTAACATCTTCAGTGGCAGGGCGTGGGAGCCCGCAGAGCCATACACCTTCAGTGGCAGGGCGTGGGAGCCGCAGATCCATACACCTTCAGTGGCAGGGCGTGGGAGCCCACAGATCCATACACCTTCAGTGGCAGGGCATGGGAGCCCGCATATCCATACACCTTCAGTGGCAGGGCATGGGAGCCCACAGATCCATACATCTTCAGTGGCAGGGCGTGGGAGCCCACAGATCCATACACCTTCCGTGGCAGGGCGTGGAGGCCGCAGATCCATACACCTTCAGTGGCAGGGCGTGGAGGCCGCAGATCCATACACCTTTCGTGGCAGGGCATGGGAGCCTGCAGATCCATACACCTTCAGTGGCAGGCCGTGGGAGCCCACAGATCCTAACATCTTCAGTGGCAGGGCGTGGGAGCCCGCAGAGCCATACACCTTCAGTGGCAGGGCGTGGGAGCCGCAGATCCATACACCTTCAGTGACAGGGCGTGGGAGCCCACAGATCCATACACCTTCAGTGGCAGGGCATGGGAGCCCGCATATCCATACACCTTCAGTGGCAGGGCATGGGAGCCCACAGATCCATACACCTTCAGTGGCAGGGCGTGGAGGCCGCAGATCCATACACCTTCAGTGGCAGGGCATGGGAGCCCGCATATCCATACACCTTCAGTGGCAGGGCGTGGGAGCCCACAGATCCATACATCTTCAGTGGCAGGGCGTGGGAGCCCATAGATCCATACACCTTCAGTGGCAGGGCATGGGAGCCCGCATATCCATACACCTTCAGTGGCAGGGCATGGGAGCCCGCATATCCATACACCTTCAGTGGCAGGGCATGGGAGCCCACAGATCCATACATCTTCAGTGGCAGGGCGTGGGAGCCCATAGATCCATACACCTTCAGTGGCAGGGCGTGGGAGCCCATAGATCCATACATCTTCAGTGGCAGGGCGTGGGAGCCCATAGATCCATACACCTTCAGTGGCACGGCGTGGAGGCCGCAGATCCATACACCTTCCGTGGCACGGCGTGGGAGCCCACAGATCCATACATCTTCAGTGGCAGGGCGTGGGAGCCCATAGATCCATACACCTTCAGTTGCAGGGTGGGGGAGCCTGCGGATCCTAACACCTTCACTGGCAGGGCATGGGAGCCCGCATATCCATACACATTCAGTGGCAGGGCGTGGGAGCCCACAGATCTGTACACATTCAGTGGCAGGGCATGGGAGCCCACAGATCCATACACCTTCAGTGGCAGGGCATGGGAGTCAGCAGATCCATAGACGTTCAGTGGCAGGTTGTGGGAGCCCGTAGATCCTGACACCTTCAGTGTCAGGGCATGGGAGCCTGTAGATCCATAAACCTTCAGTGGCAGGGTGTGGAAAAACTGGTCTGAAGGCTGGACCTGAAGGCCACCTGATGAGAGGATCCTGATAGCAACACATAATGGATGGCAACACAAAGGTTTGCAAGTTTCTGACACTTTTGTAACTCCTTCAATTGGATCCATTTGTGCCTCAATGTCAAGAACCAGCATCACCACAGGTTCTGTTGTTACATCACCCACGTGTGCCTCAACGTCAACAACAGGCGTCACCACATGTCCTGTTGTTACATCATCCATGTGTGCCTCAACGTCAACAACCAGTATCACCACAGGTCCTGTTTTTGCATCATCCATGTGTGTCTCAACATCAAAGCAAGCATCACCACAGGCCCTGTTGTTACATCATGCATGTTCCCTTATCATCACCTGAATGTGACCTATTCACTCAGCAACACCCGAACGTGACCTATTCACTCAGCAACACCTGAACATGACCTATTCACTCAGCATCACCCAAACGTGACCTATTCACTCATCATCATCTGTAAATGAGCTATTCACTCAGCATCACCTGAATGTGATCTATTCCCTTAGCATCACCCAAACGTGACCTATTCACTCAGCATCACCTGAACATGAGCTATTCACTAAGCATCACCCGAACGTGACCTATTCACTCAGCATCACCTGAACGTGATCTATTCACTCAGCCTCCCCTGAACTTGACCTATTCACTCAACGTGACCTATTCACTCAGCATCACCCGAACGTGACCTATTCACTCAGCATCATCTGAACGTGATCTACTCTCTCAGCATCTCCTGAACTTGACCTATTCACTCAGCATCACCTGAATGTGATCTATTCCCTTCCCATCACCCAAACGTGACCTATTCACTCAGCATCACCTGAACATGAGCTATTCACTCATCATCATCTATAAATGAGCTATTCACTCAGCATCACCTGAATGTGATCTATTCACTCAGCATCACCTGGACATGACCTATTTACTCAGCATCACCTGAACATGACCTATTCACTCAGCATCGCCTGAACATGATCTGTTCACTACACATCGCCTGAACATGACCTATTCACTCAGCATCGCCTGAACATTACCTATTTACTCAGCATCACCTGAATGTGATCTATTCACTCAGCATCACCTGGACATGACCTATTTACTCAGCATCGCCTGAACATGACCTATTCACTCAGCATCGCCTGAACATGATCTGTTCACTACGCATCGCCTGAACATGACCTATTCACTCAGCATCACCTGGACATGACCTATTTACTCAGCATCGCCTGAACATGATCTATTCACTCAGCATCACCTGAACATGACCTATTCACTCAGCATCACGTGAACATGATATATTCACTCAACATTACCTCAACATGATCTATTCACTCAGCATCTCCTGAATGTGATCTACTACTTCCTTAGCATCACCTGAACATGACCTATTCACTCAGCATCACCTGAACGTGATCTTTTCACTCAGCATAACCTGGAATTGACCTTTTCACTCGGCATCACCTAAACATGACCTATTCACTCAGCATCACCTAAACGTGATCTATTCCCTCAGCATCACCCAAACGTGACCTATTCACTCAGCATCACCTGAACATGAGCTATTCACTCATCATCATCTGTAAATGAGCTATTCACTCAGCATCACCTGAATGTGATCTATTCACTCAGCATCACCTGGACATGACCTATTCACTCAGCATCGCCTGAACATGATCTGTTCACTACGCATCGCCTGAACATGACCTATTCACTCAGCATCGCCTGAACATTACCTATTTACTCAGCATCGCCTGAACATGATCTATTCACTCAGCATCACCTGAACATGACCTATTCACTCAGCATCATGTGAACATGATATATTCACTCAACATTACCTCAACATGATCTATTCACTCAGCATCTCCTGAATGTGATCTACTACTTCCTTAGCATCACCTGAACATGACCTGTTCACTCAGCATCACCTGAACGTGATCTTTTCACTCAGCATAACCTGGAATTGACCTTTTCACTCGGCATCACCTAAACATGACCTATTCACTCAGCATCACCTGAACGTGATCTATTCCCTCAGCATCACCCAAACGTGACCTATTCACTCAGCATCACCTGAACATGAGCTATTCACTCATCATCATCTGTAAATGAGCTATTCACTCAGGATCACCTGAATGTGATCTATTCACTCACCATCACCTGGACGTAATCTATTCACTCAACATCACCTGAACATGATCTATTCACTCAGCAATACCTGAATATGAACTATTGACTCAGCATCTCCTGAGCACTGAATATTTAAGGGTGGTTCCTTCAGGGCTTATTTGGGATGAATCTCAGACGAGGGGCAAGAGAGCAGGCACTGGCTAGGAAGGATAGCATAGAATTAGAAGAAATCATGAATAAGTATCCCCATATGTTCTCGGGCGAATTAGGGAAAGTCCAGGATTACAAGCACAAAATAATAGTGAATGAAGGTGCACAGACAATGAAACATAAACTGAAACATTGACCTTTCATTATACAGAAAGACTTAGAGAAAGAATTGGCCTCCTTGGTTGAAAATGGTATAAATGAGCCCATTGATTCATCTTTGTGGTTATCTCCATGGTGGTTGCCCGCAAGCAAAGTGGTGATTTGAGAATCTGTGTGGACTTGCGCTACCTTAATAAAGACATTTGGGTGGATTGCCATCCCTTGCTTAACATAAACAAACTGTTAGCTAACTTGAAGGAGGCTAGGGTGATCACCAGGCCAGGGCGGTAACTTCAGTTCGGCTCACGGATATTGCGAAATTTGGGTAATTTCGTGTTCCGCAGAGTACACGGAGTTGCCAAAAATTCCACGATCCACGGCTATGTGGACTTTTTTGCTTGTTCACGCTTTCAGAATGCGTGTTCGTGAGATATTTCTCCCCGAGCACGTAGAAAGCGTTCGCGAACAGGAAAAAAGCATCGCGAACGTGCGGAACAAGCAATTCCATGTGTTTGAGGAACTTTTGCGTGCTCGCAGAGATTTTTTACCATTTTGCGGAGGTTTGCGTAGCGTAACTACGCAAATTCCTCCCACCTCTAGTGATCACTAAGCTAAACCTGGCTTCCACCTACCACCAAAATGAGCTAAAACCAGAATCAAGGCATCTAACAGCTTTAGTCTTCCCTTTTGGTACCTTTCAGTACTGGTGCATGCCTTTTAGGCTTGCTTCTGTGGCCTCAGTCTTTCAGCGAGTAATGGCAAACATGTGGAAAGGCATCAAGGGTTGTCTGTATTTGAGGATGATGTATTGATATTTGTACCGGCTAGGCAGAGACATTATAGTATTCTTGATGAACAGGACATGTTACAATGCAAACTTTTACAACACATGACTTTACAATGTGGTTTTTACATCGTAACATCCATTACAATGCATGATTTTACAACACATGCCATCACAACGCATTTTTAGAATCTACACTTACAACGCATTCAATTACAATGCATTTCTTTACAACGGGGAACATCCTTTACAACGCAACTTTTACAACAAAGTACCTCTACGACGCAACCATTACAATGCAACTTTTACAACGTCTTGCGCTGGGGGGTGCTCTAGGATAGGGAATAGTTTCCAACACCTTCCCTACTATCCACGGGGACTGGAGTTGGAATAGTAAATTAAACTATTCACTATCCAGCGCACCCCAATGCAAGTCGTTGTAACGACTTGCGTCTTAAAACTTGCTTCGTAAAGGCATGCGTTGTAATAGCATGCGTTGTAACGTCATACATCCCTTAACAACGCATAATACTGTTGGAGCAACAGTAGTGTAAGCGTTGGATAGTGTAGGGGTAAAAATTACTATTCCCTCTCCAGTGAGTGCAACAGTAGGGTAAGTGTTGGATAGTGTAGGAGCAAAAATGACTATTCCCACTCCAGTGAGTGCAACAGTAGGGTAAGTGTTGGATAGTGTAGGGGTAAACATTACTTTTCCCACTCCAGTGAGTGCAACAGTAGGGTAAGTGTTGGATGGTGGAGGGGTAAACATTCCTATTTCACATTCCTTACCTTATAATGCGTTGTAATGGCATGTGTTGTAGTGGCATGCGTTGTAATGGCATGCATTGTAGTGACATGCATTGTAGAGACATGCGTTGTAATGGCATGCAATGTAAAGGATGCTGCGTTGTAATAACTGCATTGTAAAAGTAGTGCGTTGTAATGACTGCGTTGTAATGGTTGTTTCCCATTCTTGACGAGGTGTGGTCCAGAAGAAGGGTGTGGTGCTAAGAAGGGATAAGTGTGAGTTTATCACTGATAACATTGAGTATCTGGGGTATTGGTTGCCAGCAACGGCATCTATTCGAAATCTAGTTTGGTGAACAGTATTAACTAAACCAACTCAAATCATTTTTAGGGTTGTGTGAATTTTATTCATGATTCATTCAGAAGTTTGCTACCTAGTTAAGACCATTGTCACGCATGCTCCTGAAGGGAGTTACCTTTGAGTAGGAGGCAGAATGCCAAGAAGTTTTTGAATGGGTGAAGTGACAATTTGCTTCTCCTAAAGTTCAGAAGCATTATGATCCTGAGTTGCACTGTGTCCTGACTGTTTATGCCAGCATTGTTTGAGTGGTGGTGGTGCTCAGCCACCAGGAAGGTGGTGAGGTAAAAACTATTGGTTATGCTTCATGTGTGTTAACAGGGGCTGAAAAACAGTATTTAGTGATCGATAAAGAACTATTAACCTGTTGGTGCGCAGTTATGGAGATTAGAAACTATGGGGCCATTAGCAAGAACCTCGTTAAAATTATCACAGTTTTAGCGACAGGAAACTGCTGCTAAAACGGCGATAATGGGCTTGCTAACACGCATTGTAGAAATCCAATAGAAGCCCAGCTGAGATGTGGAGGACATCTAACCTGGGCTTCTATTGGAATTCTTTAACGCATATTAGCATGCCGATTATCGCAGTTTTAGCTGCAGTTTCTTGCCTCTAAAACGGCGATAATTTTAACGAGGTTCTTGCTAATATGACCCTAGGTGTGGTGCAAGAAGTTCAGAATTTAAATAGACCATAAACCATTGCTTTTTATTTTGAGTGTAAGGAATGATAGAGGGTTTACCCCAAACATTGCACAGTTGTCACCTAAGCTGCTGCAATTTGCTTTTGTTATGTGATATATCAAGGACCCCCTGGTAAGGATAAAGTTCCTGGGTCAGGGAAATTAGTTCAATGCGAAAGTATCAACCCAGGCCAAATTACAAGACAAACACTGGCTATTTAAAGACAAAAATTATGCAAAAAAGTTTTTATGAACTATAACACAAAAAAATATACTGTTGTAAAAAGTTTTTTTTAAATTATATTGATAAAAATAGATTAAACACATACATCATGTATACAAGATAAATTGATACAATAAAAAAGTTTTTTGTTAATGATAAAAATGAAACATTTGTTTTAAAAAAAGCTTGAGAGAGTTCTATATATTGTATTAGCGTGGCTGTAGTCTGTCAACGCGTTTCAACACGTCGTAGTGTCTTCCTCAGGACAATAGTTTTTGCAGCCAAATTTTCATTATATATAGGATGAACTCAAAATTACTTAGATAGCTGTAATTTCTGCGATATCAGGTTAAAAAACAGTCGATATTCATCAAGCCTGGAGTGGCTTCTTATATGCCATTCAGTCTTCACAATAACCACGAAGAATGAGGCACCTCAAAAGACTCTTTGTTTCGGTATGTGAAATCTTTTTTTGAAGATTTCACTGCTCACTTCTCATTCTTCGTTTCAGAGATATATAACCACTTCTTTCTTTTAAAACCAAAGTTCGACAGAGCAATTTGCTTTTGTTCCCAGATAGCAAAAATGGCTGTGCGGACTATTTGTCGCAGTCTTATAATTGTGTTGAGAAAGAGGATGGTGGAGTGGATGAAGACTGAGGTAGGAATGTAATTGGTACAACTCCCTTACATGCCTGGGGCAGGATAAAGAGTATATAAGATGTGAAGTAAGACCATTCTAGCAGACTGCCTCATTCAGTTGCTAAGGCTTCTGTGTGACGTAGTCTCACTCATTTGAGTTTAATAAAGATGTTCTTTTTATATTCCAGTTTCTGTCAACTTCTTTATATTAGTGAGACCCCTGAGAAGGAGTTCAGATTTCTTCAAATGGCGCGGCCAACGCGGGCCTCATCAGAGAAGTGGCCATCCGAGGGAGTGATCTTGTCAGAAGACAGAAATCTACTGAGGAGGACAGGACAGGACTCTACTAAAGAGGTACTCTGTGCACGGAGGTTCTGGGGATTCTTTGTCTCTGCAGCCCAGTATATTTCTTATCTTCCTGATTTTGATCCTCCACATGATGTCACTCCTGACTGAGAACCTTTTTGGCGTGAGCATTTTGAAAAAAAGACCGTTAGGTCATTTAGAACTTGGCAGTTAAAATTTGGACAACTATTTGTTTGGTATAGCTTTGGAATTTTGGAATTTGTGTTGGCCAACTTTGGATTTGTATAGGTTTGTATATGCAAATTGCAATTTGTGTAGGCAGGTAATGAGGAGATTTTTCTTCATCTGATTTTGTTGAACGGTGCACGTACGAACAGTACTTTAAGCACTACTTTGGGTATAATATTGCATATTCTGCAATATTTTTTGGTATGCCTGTTGCAAGCACACATCGAAGAATGTGTTGCTTTTTGAAAGGTACCATAGTGTGATGTGAAGTAAATTAGCCGGCTTCCCTAGAGGGAATACCTAAATAGGTTTAGGTTTAAAAACATATTTCTTCCTTGGTGATTCTGTATCCCCAGGGAATTAAAATATGGACATAATACATACAAGGATCCTCTGTTCTGTGCAATTTTATGAATGGAGATATGCAGAGCGATTTTTGGTGTTCTGCCAGCCAAAGCTTGTGAATTGAGTGTATCTTGGCTTCTTGGAAATAAAGGTCTGTGGGGCTGTTTTTGCAGTTTTTTGGAACACTACTGAGAAGCGCTTCTTGTAAATATGACTTACAACTAGTATTTACAAATGGTTTGGTTTAAGTACAGTCTGTGGGCTGCCCTTTGTTTCTGTCTTGAGTATTGATCTGTGGGTTAAATGTGTGTTTAAATGTCTATGTGGTTTTCCCTTTAGTGTAACTTCTGTAAGTAAATAGTGATGGCGCTATTTATGAAACAAATGGCTAAAGCACTGTATTGTGTGTCCTGAGTGTTTGAACCCTTTCTGTTTATGTCTGAAATGAGCTCAATGTGTGTTTGTGTTTTTTTTATGTTTTCAGTCTGTTAAGTAAAATGTCAGATTAATTAATATTAAGTAGAAATTGAATAAAAATCCAGCAATGAACCATGTCATATGCTAAAATAGCTATATGTTGCTATTTAATTTATAGACTAAGTAAAAAGGCACATGTCCAAACTGTTAAATGCTTAAAAAGATAAAATTAAAATTCACATTCACTAGGAATATAAAAGGCCTCAAAAACAAATTGTGTGTTTTGTAGAAAAACGAACTTATAGCATTTTTTTTACTTACATACATTGTATTACATGTAAACAGGCAAACACCAGCTAAAGTGAATTTTTGCTAAATTCAAATGCATATTATTGCACACAGATTTTTAAAACTTGAAATGTCTGTTTTAAGTAAGACTGCCACCGTGCTCAGGTTTCAACACTGTGAAGGGCTCTTACTGCCGTTAAGGAAGCAGATGTTGTTTTTTGAAGGCCACGAATAACATAGGAATGTTTATTTAGCCAGTACTTCGCCGTTAGTTAATCACGGTTGGAACTTTGCATTTCAGAACGGTGTTTTAGAGGGTTACAAAAATAAGGTTCATTATTTTGTATCACAGGAAGACATTTCAATTGCGGTTTTCCTCTCTTTAAGCATTTTTGTAAGCATATTCTTGGTTCTAATGTTGAAATAATTGTCCTTCTTAAAAAAAATTTAAAATGTGGCGCGAAAATCTGTCATGTTTTAAGTTAGGCTTCTGTGCTTAGGTTTGTGAATGAATGCATCTAAAATTATAGGCAAGGGATGCAGCTTGCTGTTATATGTAGAATTATAAAAAATTATTGGGTTTATTAAAAATAATTATTAATTATGAAAAATAATTATTAAAAATAAGTGCTTCTAAATTCGTTTTTTAATATTTATAAAGCTTAATACTCATACTATGACCTCCTAGCATTAAAACTAAATTTAAGTTGTGTTTTACTGCATAATGAGGACATTTGCATGTGAATTTCACTTGGCGCAGGCGTAAAAAACTCATTTTTCTAAGGATTTACATGAGATATGTCTAATGTCCAATCTCTGCAATCTGTAAAGAACATTCTGAGGATGATTAATATGTAACACAATTATAGGATATTAATTTTTAAGTGCCCCAAATTCCAAAGTCGAAAATGGGTAAAATAGACTCTTTAAACTGTATTCTTGCCATTTAGAGTAGCTTTTAAAGTGCCTTAGGCTTCAGTAAATGTATACATTTAGGTATGATCCAAATTTGCAGGTTGTTCTCATTTGAGGTTGCTCTTAATGGCTCAGTGAGCCAATGTGCTCGGTGCAGAGGTTTGAGTTTAATATCAGGGTTGAAGGTTTTAACTCTAGCTGGACCTACTGAGACGTTCATCCATTTAAGGTTGATGAAATTAGTACCATTGCATAGGGTGGTAACAAGCATTTGTTCTAAAGCTGGTATGTTGTGTTGTTGTGTTCTGCGAATTATTCATAGTAGATGTTTTTGAGTCTGGGAATAGGAGTGGATTGTGGCACCTAAAGGGAGTAATATATATGGTATGTGGTTTTGGATAGGGTTGGTTATTGCAGGTTAGAAAGAGTTGGGAAGGCTTTTTTTTTCCTTTGACAGCTTCCAAGTGAGGAGCCGCGGAGTGCGCGATGCAGATTTTGACCTTAAGGTCAGTGAGGTGGGGGTTAGAAGTGAAAACAGATGGAGAAATAACTGCTTGGAAAAGGTTCTCTGACAAGAAGAAATTAAAGCTTGCACATTAGAGGACTGTGCGAGGCTTTCACGTCGACATCTGCAGCCTATTAAATTAGGGCTTTGTCTCGGAGAAGTGCATTCCTGACTTGCCTTGCAAAAATAGCAGGGCCTTAAAGGGGGTTGGCGCACGGGACACGCAGAGTGTCTGTGAAAGAGTTTTATTTTTGGTCAGTCAAAATTAAGGTGGTTTAGCATGTTTACAAAAGATGGTTGGTTACAGTTGATATTTTGTGTGTTATGTGCAGTGTCAGCAGTATGTTGAAAAAATATGTGTTTTTTTATTATGACTTCTTTGAAAAGAAATGTTCGTGCATTTTTTCATGTTTTTGCATTTTATCCTTTTATGAATTGTTCTTGCTGGTCCTGTGTGTCAGAAGCGACACAGTAAGTTATATTTGACAGCCGATCTCCACTAACTGGTGATCTGCTGTCAAAAAGGAGGGTGTGTAAAGTAAAACAAAGTGTAATATTAATTTTAAGCCTGACAAATTAAGCAGGTCAGAATATTGGGTTTTGGGCTGCAGGTTCACAGTGCATAAAGTGCATGCAATGGTGTTGGGTGTCACCGCTCATTTACATGTGCTATTGTAATTTGTCTATGCTTTTTGTGCTTGATATACAGCGCGCATATCTGATGGCTTGGCATGTGTGTGTTTTTTATCTTATGCATGTTTTTGTTTTATGTTGCTGCTTTTGATACTATTACAAGTTCCCCTGTGTTGTGAAGGGATTTGCATGACGATGCGTATCGCTGCACAACAGTTGGGTGGATTTGCTCTGATACTAAATTTCACAGATGTGATATTTTCATGCTGTGAACAAGACAGACAACACTTCACCAGTGCATGTCTATTCGGCTATAATGGTATTGAAGAAAAATAAAAAGAGATATATAGGATCAAAGTGTGTCACCTGCAGTTAGTCACGTTACTGCCTCTTTCCCTTAGGGTCAGGCAGCCCTTGATCAAATGATTCCTGATTGGACATTAAGGAACAATTATAATTTTTTGTGGCTATTGCTAAAAGGTGACCTAAACTTTTCATTTTTCCCTGAAGACGGAACTGGAACATTAGTTGAGATTACCGTATATGGTGTAGCGGCCAGCGGTAGAGTTAAAATTTGTGTACTATTTTGACTTTTATGTATCACCCATACTCTTGGTGTTGTGTCACAAACTTGACTATCGCCTGAGTAATTTCTTGTTCTTCCTATAGATTTTTCTTGTGCCGCTTCTCCCCTTGATCAATGTCGCATTGTGCCTAGTCATTGGGGATTTTAGCTGTGTCCTACTCCCATTTCCCTTTTCCGTATTCCTTTCACCAGTCAGCCCATTTATTATAATTGGTGTATTGTTCAGGTTCACACTTCCAGACTGCAGTGATGTACCAGGGACCCCCATATTATGTATAATTCCCTTTTGTATGACCTGACTGGTTTGCAAGAATTTTCTTTAGGCCTACTTCGATGTTTTCCAGTCTGACTGTCAGGGTAGTGATAGACTGGTTAACTGACTTAATATTATAGTAAGACAAGTTTTCCACCTCAATAGGAGATACCTTACGTTTATTTTTTGAATATGACACATTTAATGCCTATTCTAATTTGGTTATCAGTTCCTTTTTTCTGTTGCTTTAATTTTTGATGGACCAGATGTGTTTTAATAATGGAAATACCAGGACTCTCTAGTTCTTGTCTTTTTGTTTCCACACTTTGATCATTAGCCTTTTGTATTGCATAGTGCGTCTGATGTACAATTATTAAAAGGGAGGTATCTATATGTCCCTGATAATCTGTATTATGTGATTTCTTTTTTGAGATGTTTTAGATAAGGAATTTAGGAACACCTAGACTTAATCATTGAGAAAAAATGTTTACCCCATTAGACGATGTCACTATGTGTGAGGACATCCATTCGTATAGAATTCCCATGTAGTTATCTACCCTTAGATGGTAGAGGATATGCTCTCACACAGAGAACCCAGTTAAAGAGGCTAGAGGCACTGTTTTGCCTACTGCCTTTGTATTCTATGAGAATGACAGTGTATTTTAGATCAAAATAGTCCCATGTCGTATGGCCACTACTTTGAAGATTGCAGGCCACCTGCTTGCAGTCCCCTTGTTAAATAGAATGAACTGTTTTTGTACTAAATTGAAGAAAACTAACAACTGTGTCACATTTCCTACAACACTAGGTTCTGCGGGGTCTTCCAGAGTCAAAGGAAGAATGATACCCTGCAGAACGGTGATCAAGACGAATCCTAACTCCCATCAATGATAGTTACAGATGAGAGGCGGACGTCTTGGCCCTACAGTCTCAACACCCAGAAAGTAACAAAGCTGGACAGCGATTGCCGGTGCTTCATCAACTGCATCTCCAGAGCATCGTGCTTGCTTCATTAGACGGCGTTGGACTCCAGAGAATAAGGAGGCCTGTTCAACGCAGAACATGAATTTCAGTGCAAAAGAGCGAAAGAGAAGGATCCCTGTTGTTTTGAGGCTTCAGTTTTCTACCTGTCATGTGCTGGTAACCTCTGACAGTGTGCAGCCCCTTGGCCTGAGTTTTGGCCACCCCCCTTTTCCTTTGCTCCAACGGAATGGAAGTGCACCGGAGGATCTATGGTTGGCAAAAGGCACTACATTTGTGGTACCCATGAAACAGCGGCCCGAGCGTCCTCTGACACTGAATAGTGAGTGTTGGAGCCTGAAAGTGTTGCTGAGCGTGAAGGTCTGTTGCTCTTTCTCGATCAACAGTACTTGGGTCTGCACGATGTGATCTGCACCCATGACCACCGAAGAGCATGGTATCTGTAGTGCCTGCCGCAGAGGAAAGATATTGGTGCACTGCCTTGAGACATTGAGACTTTCAAGTGAGCTGTGGGTAATTGCCAGGAGGGCAGTCCAACTAAGCAGTACTATTTTCATGAAGAGGCCTGAATTGAGAGGCCCAATGCGGAAGAAGACAATGGAAGCAGATATGATGGACGATAGAAGCCTGCCAGAGAGGCTTTGAACAGACTTTGGGCACAGTTGCACAAGCGATTCCAGTGCAATTGTATAAAGTAAATGTTAATTAAGTTCTCATTTGACTGAATTGCCATGGAAGAGGAAGTGGCTCCGCCTCTAGCATCCAAAAATGGTCCACCAGAAATGAGTCTTTGTGCTACTATGTGTGTTCGGAGACCTGTCCCGAGAGAAGTAGAGAATAATAAGATGATGTTACAGCAACACCTTGACGACCTAATAAATATCGATATAGACCTAGATTCAGATTCACATGAGTCTTAGGTTATTGCCTACGTAATGGCAAAAGGAGGGTCTGAGGTTCTGTAATTCTCGAGACTGGCTCCATTTTATATTGTGCCACCATTTTGTGTTGCCCTCACGTAGGCCTGTGAAGGTAGCCTGGTGAACAAGTGGCCTGGCCTTCTGAGTTCATGTATATATTAACTAAGGTTTCTTTCTGACTCTGGAATGAACTGTAAGAAACTGACCTCTTCACCTGAAACTGACCTCGCAAAGCCAATTTCCTTGATCGATCTTTGTCTGAGATTGCCAATCAATGTTCAGGACATCGTTAACTTTTAGTTTCCTTGCACATGTTTTATCTTGTTCAGCATCTATTACTGTTTCCTTTATGTTCTGACATTACATGGGTTATGCTTTCAATTATAGGTTTGTCCGGCTTTTGGAGATTGAATTTGGGACATTCTTAATGATTAACTTTTGGGTTGGGATACTGTACATGTAATCATGCCATGCCCTGCAGTGCCATCTAAATCAGATTAACCTTTGTGAACTATGTAATTATAATGTTTTGCCCCTATCCTGGTAAAACCCCAAAGGCTATTCACCTGCTGACCCTCCAGATTTTCCATTTGTTTAGGAATGTAATTGGTACAACTCCCTTACATGCCTGGGGCAGGATAAAGAGTATATAATATGTGAAGTATGACCATTCTAGCAGACTACCTCATTCAGTTGCTAAGGCTTCTGTGTGACGTAGTCTCACTCATTTGAGTTTAATAAAGATGTTCTTTTTATATTGCAGCTTCTGTCAACTTCTTTGTATTAGTGAGACCCCTGAGAAGGAGTTCAGATTTCTTCAAGACAAAGGTAGATTGTCTGGTAGAAGATGTTGACCTACCGGAGATGTCGGCTATTTCTGAATGTGAATGTCTGAAGGCAGTTGAAGAAGATTCTTCTATGAAGATGGTAATGAAATTTGTGGAATCAGGGTGGCCTCGTGAAAGGAATCTTGATATTGAACTCAAGACTTATGTAAAAGCGGCTGAAGATCTGTTACTATAATGGGTTGTTGATGATAGCTGACAAGTTGGTACCACCTGTTGTTTTGAGGAATGCTATTATAATCTGTACCCATGAAGGACACTTTGGCGCTACTGTAACCAAAAAAGGGGTGAGGTTGTCATTTTTTATGGCCTTTCATGGATATGGAAATTGACAAGGTGGTTAGGGAATGTGTGACATGTGCTGGTAGTGACAAAAGCATAACGTTTCATACTTCTGCTTTAAGTCTTATTGATGTACCTGCTGCACCATGGGAAAAAATAGGAATTTACATTGTAGAGCCATTTAATGAATTGGCATCTTCATCCAAGGTTGCATTGGTCATGATGGATTACTACACTAAAGGGCCCATTATGATGTCGGGCAGATTGCCCCTGCCAGGCTGGCGGTAGCCGCCGCCAGCCTGGCGGGGGCAATCCGCCCAACATCCACACTCGTTTTCTCCCCCGCCACATTAGTATGGCGTGGGGGACCTTGGCGGACGGAAAGACCATCCGCTGCTTTTCCGCCCAGGTCGCCTTTTGGCCGGGTTGGAAAAGGAATAATATGGTGGCGGTGTCTATCAGACACCGCCAGCTATATTATGATGGGCATTTTCCAATGCCTTTCCGTGGCGGCAATGCCGCCACAGAAAGGCATGCGGAGACTCCCTGCGGGGGCCTGTTGCGGGCCCCCTGGGAACCCGGGGGGTGGGGGATGCACATGGGGGGTACCTATGGTACCCCTCGCATTTCAAAGTGCAACATGGCAGGCACCGCGCAGTGCCTGTCATGTTGTGCTTTGAAATGCACAACGTGCATTTTTACCATTGCGGTGGGCGGCGCTTTCTGCACCGCCCGCCGCAATGGTAAAAACACAGATTGTGCCCGCCACTGTGGCAGGCGCATCCTAATTGTCAAGGCGGGACCGCCGCACCTATGGCGGGTGGTCCCGTTTCTCACTGGGATGGCAGGCGTACTAAGTCCGCCCGCCATCCTAATGGACCCCTAAATGTCCGATAGTAAAGTTTGTAAAGTAAGCCAGGTCAGGAGTAGTTGTTGAATTTTTGAAGGATTTATTCCTAAAGGAATGTTTTCCAGCTACACTTGAGTCTGATAATGGTACACAGTTCGTTTCAGGTTAGGTGGAAGGTTTCTTGCAAACTAGTGGTGTAAAAATTTGAAAAGCTTGCTGTATCACCCTAGAACCAATGGCATGGTTGAAATGATTAACTGGAAGTTTGGGAGAGTGTATACAGTGGTCTGTGACTAATAAATATGTTGTTGCTAATGCGGTTATGGCCATGTTGTAGTTCTACCGCACTACTCTGTATGCATCTACTGGGGTGTCACCTTTTGAGTTGTTGCGTGGTTGTAGTTCTACCACAAGCATCTGCCCGGTCTCAATGAATAAATGGGTCATGCAGGGAAGGTCACGGATGAGAGTGTAAGGATGCACGTAGAGGTGGTACAGGAAAAACAAAAGAAATACTTTGATAAGAGAAATAAAGTCAAGGATTTTGAAATGAAAGTTGGCAATACTGTATGTGTACAAACCTGTACATATGAGAAAAGGGGGATCCAAGTTTGGTATTCTTGTGAGGATGCTGGAAGTGAAAGGCAATAGTGTGCAGATAGTGGGGGTCAAGCCAGAGGGCAGTGCGGCTTTCTGCCGCTCAAGCAGAAATTCTACTTAAGCGGCAGCTTCCTCAACGAGAGCGGCAGATTTCTTAATGTGAGCATTCGCAACCTGCTGTGCTAGCCCACGTTGAGAAATCTCACTGGGGAAAGGTGTAGCACACAATTTTGTTTAGCGAGCACTCGCCATCTTAATGTTGGTGAACCGCATGGAAGAAAAAGATTCAGCTTGTGTAACTTTGCTGAGTTTTTCTGAGCTCCGCATGGAGCACGGAGTAGGCAAAACTCAGAGAACTCCTCCTACGGAGCAAAATTCTTCTGCCATCCCTATTACCAAGGGATGGATGTGCATTTTTAGGTTTCGACTGGCGTCCGCTGCGCAGCAGCGTTCGCGCAGGCGAAATCTTATGTTATAACAGTACGGGGGCTTTGTCCCGCCTGCTCTTCCATTGGCTAGCTCCATAAATGGAGGCTAGCCATTGGAAGAGAGATCTGTCCGTCATTGCAGATTCGTGGGCGTTCCGGCGATTTTTACTCATTCCGACCCTTTGCAATTGTCATGCGGCGGTGGGCGGATGTTTTTTTTTTTGTGATGTTTTGGCCATTTTGGACGTGTGTTTTGCAGTGGTGGATTGCGCGATTTCAGTCCTCTCCTTATCAGGTAAGCAGCATTTTGTTTATTTACGTCTTTGCGAGTCTCGTTGCCGTCGTCCTCTGTTCCTGGATTGCCCACCTCCTGTCGATCGCTCCCAGTGCCATCCAGCCACATTGCCCAATGCCCACCCGTCCAGTATCATCGCTTGTTTAATGTTCCTTTGGGTAATGTCCGCGCAAGTTTGTGCTTGCTGCTGTCCTGCCCCCCCACCCTGTTCGTGCTTGCTGTCCTGGCTCCCCCGCCCCTCCATAGCTTTTTTTAATGTTCCTTTGGGTAATGTCCGCGCTATATAAATATGCCCTAAATAAAAATAAATAAATACTGCTGTGCTGGTCCTTTCGGATCTCCGACCCTGCTGCCCCTCCCCTAGTACCTGCGGAAGTCGTTCCTGTCCATTGCAAAGCCATAAGCTGTCTTCGAGCTGGAAGGGCGCAGTGTGCTCTGGGCCAGTGGTTTTGTGTTACCTGTTTTCATTACTTTTGGTAGATATGTGTGTGTGTTTGGTGCGTGTGTTTAGTTTGTATTTAGTGTTTTGCCATACGTGTCTTGTATGCTAAACTGCATTGCTGCGCCTTTGAAAGTTTATAATTGTGTTCAATGTATGTTTGGATATGTGCACATGTCGTTTTGATATGTACATGTCTATGTGACATAAGAGTGTTCCGTGTGTCGAATGTATGCATTATGTATGAGTGATTGGTTGTGCTTCTATTGCTGTGATTGTGTTACATATGTTTGTAAGTTTTTGTTTGTGTTTTGTGGTTGTGTGCCTACCCCGAATGTACAGGAGTTTGTATTGTTATAGGCGTGCATGGTTTGATTGCTGTATGTGTGTGCTTCGGTGAAGTATTCCTGTAATTGTGTTTTGGGCTCACACGTGTGTGTACTTTGAGTGTGCATGTTTGCGTGAATGTTGGGTGTTCATGCTGGTGTTGTGCTGTTTGAGCGCCTTGCTTCTGTGGCCCTGTTTGTGTGTGTATGTGGCAGAGAAAGTGACGCTGGAGCAGGGATGAGGTGTGCCTCGGCCCAGGGGCAGCAGAGCTGGCCTTGTTTCTGGCCCTGCAGTCCCCTCGACACCACCCCAGAGCTGACATTACCGCAGGCATTATCTGTGTAATTCGGTTTGCTCGGTCCATCTCAATGGGTTTAAGGAAACGCAATAACAAGGACACAATGGATTGCTTATGGAGTGGACCTGGGAACCTTAAGATTAGGGACAGGGGTAATAGGCATCACGATTTGATTTCATTCCCCTGCAGGCAATGACACTTTGGGAGCTCGGGGTTGACTCCCATGTGGTAATTTGCTTCACACCTCTTATTTTCGCAAGGGAAACAGACCCTACAGCTCACACACAAGATTTGGTTTAGTTTATGTTTGCTTCAGTGAGTATGTTAATGGGAGGCCGAATATGCCAGACCACCTAGCTAGAGTGGTGTATGCATTATTCACACATTCAAACTCTAATACACTTGTGCATTCTTCCACAAATGCGCACAGACACACACTTACACGAGTGCACATGCACGAACACACACATACATTTTGGTTTATGATTGCATAGATGAGCAGGAGAATGAGTTGCTGACATTTGTTGCATATTGACACCAGCCCTTCAAGGCCTTTTGCACACTATCTCTCTCTTTCACACACTTACCCTCACACATGCACGCACCACTTTCAACACATTGCCACAGATACAAACATATGCATTCTGACATTCACTTGCTTTCACTCACACATGCAGTAAACATTGTTTCTGGTCCATGATTGCCTCAGAGGGCATGATGAAAAAATCCTTGCAGACCAACGAACTAGAGTGGCACATACATTTTCATGCCTTGTGGATCCATGCATATGCACACTCACTCACATGCGCACATTCATACACACTCGTGAACGTTCATTCACACAATGATCATGCACACACACCCGTGCACATGTGCATGCTCACGTGCACACGCGCACACACACCTACAAACACCCACACCATCACTCAGGGAGCTCCTAATTGAATGTGAGCATTGCATGTCAGCAATACACACGTGCACACACACACCTACAAAACACACACCATCACTCAGGAAGCTCCTAATTGAATGTGAGCATTGCATGTCAGCAATACACACGTGCACACACACACACACACCTACAAAACACACACCATCACTCTGGGAGCTCCTAATTGTCAGCAAGCTCTTTGTATGTATGTATTTATTTACTTAATTAAGCGCAACTGCCACCCAAAGGGTACCCTGGCGCTGAGACTGCGTCCGTGCTGCAACAGGTCTATCATTACATTTTCCTAGGGAACAAGAACGTTTTCAGGTCCTTTTTAAAAGAGGGGAGATCCTGTGTACTCCTCAATGTCAACGGGAGTGAGTTCCAAAGTGTAGCGGCCGTAAAGCCAAACGCCCGGCCGCCCATCCTCACTCTATTTATCCTCGGGACCGTCACTAAGAACGCCGAAGAAGATCTTAATGATCTAGTAGCGCAGTACCAGGAAAACAGGTTTTGGATCGGCGTTGGCCCCTGTCCATGCAGGGCCTTGAAAACAAGACAAGCTGACTTGAACAATATTCTCTGCTGGACAGGTAGCCAATGGAGATCAGCCAGTGCTCCCGTGGCAGAGGCAGATCGAGGACGCGCTAGAGCCAGCTTAGCCGCCATATTTTGTACCCTCTGTAGTTTTAAAATTAGAAGTTTTGGGGCCCCCAGGAGCAGTGCGTTGCAGTAATCTAACCGGCTAAGGATAGAACTGCGCACTACTTCTGTTCTAGCATTTTCAGGGAGAAGAGGTAAAATCTTGCGTAAGGCCCGAAGTAGGCCCATGCAAGTCGCTACTGTTCTGTTCACCGACGCATCAAGCTGCAGGTTGGGTTCAAATAGAACTCCCAAATTCCGGACCGACTTTGCTGCCTCCACCGTGCCAGGAATAGATGCAGGCCAGAAGTCGTCCGGGAGCGGGCGCGGTGTACGATCTAAGGAGCAGTGGACCACTTCCGTTTTTAGGCTATTAAATTGTAGCGAGTTCGCACCCAACCACTCGGCCGTAGCCGACATACAGCGATGAAATGTGTCCATTGATACTGCCTTAGTGCCCTCGAATGAAAAGATCAACTGAGTGTCATCGGCATAGTTGATGACCGATATGCCGAATGACTTTATCAAGGCGACCAGAGGTTGAAGGTACAAGTTAAATAGGATAGGGCTGATCGCCGATCCCTGGGGGACACCTTGTTCCACGCGATGCGTGGCAGATCGGTAAGGTGGAAACGCCACTGCTTGCTGTCTGTCACTAAGATAAGATGTAATCCAACTCAAGGCCAGGCCAGTGACTCCTGCCCTCTGTAGACGGCTCAGCAATACTGCATGGTCCACCGTGTCGAACGCGGCCGACATGTCAAGCAGCACTAAGAATGCTGATTTGCCCATGTCGACCCGCGCCCTTAGATCGTCCAACACGGCGACCAATGCAGTTTCCGTGCCGTGAGCCGGCCTAAAGCCGAACTGAGATACATCCAGGCAAGAGTTATTTTCCAGAAAGCTGGATAAAGTTCTTGTGACCCACTTCTCTACGACCTTTACTATAAAAGGCAAGAGCGAGATAGGTCTATAGTTGGCCGGATTTGAGGGGTCCAGGGAGGCCTTTTTCAGCAATGGTGTGATTATTGCCATTTTCCAGCCTTCCGGGACCACTGCTGTGCTTAGAGATTGACAGCAGATGGTGTGGAGCGGCGGGAACAGTTCGTTTTGGAACGCCTTCCAGAACTTCTGGGGCATGGGATCAAGTGGTGATCCTGATGACACACCATTAGCAAGAAGGCAGAAATCTTCCAAGGAGGGGCACGGGAAACAGGACAGCTGAACCCCCGTAGCAGATGGTTCTATCGGGGGGAGCAAGGAAGCTGTTACCTGCTCCGAGCTCTGAAGTCCACTTAGGATTTTCCTAATTTTTTCCTCAAATGCGTCAGCCACAGAATCACACAAGTCCTGGGAGATGGGGACGCTCGAGGCAGCACAAGGCGGATGGGCTAAGTTGTTCACCAATTTGAACAACGCCTGCGCTTTATTAGCGGCCCTAGTCAGAGTGTCCGCCAAGAACTGAGCCTTGGCTTTCCTCAGCTGGATCTTGTATTCCTGCAAGGTCGCTTTATATGCCACCTTGTCTACTTCCCTATAATCTCCTCTCCAAAGTCGTTCCGCCTGCTTGCAGCGGAGCTTTTGCTGGCCCAGATCCTCCGTAAACCAAGCATTGGTTCTTCTAGGCCTGTCCCCTACATTTCTTTAATGACTGCAACTTAAGGCAGGGTTTTTGGTCCTTTGATAAGAAGGTTAGTTATTATTAATCATTTTTACTGTTTGCGAGAGATTAAGCTATTGGTATTGTAAATGACAATGCCATTTATTTATCTGTTTTCAAAACCAACACATAAATAAAAAATGTGTCATTTACAATGCCAATAGCTCTAACTTTTACAAAGGCGAAACCGTTGCATTGTAAATGCTTGTTCTATGTGTGCTTCTCGCCCTTGTTACTATTTTATTTCCGATTGCTGATGACAGCAGTTGAAACCTTCATTGGTCCTGCTTCTAGATTCTTAGCTTGATTCTTTCTTCTTCTTTGGTGTCAGGGGGAGTGTGAGAAGTTGGCCTGGTATATGATGTTCACTATTCTAGTGAGCACCTTGCACCAGTCCAAACGACCCTTATGGTGATTGGTTATAAGTCAACCTTATAGATAAGCTATCCTAGTGGTAGCATGGACAAAAGCAGTCTTAGGCTAAACTCAAGAGGGCATGTGAAGCCAGCTGTTTTACAATATGCAATCCCTTTAATACCAAATGAAAGGACACCCCACAAGTTATATATTATAAAATATATGTATTTATTACTAGAATAATCCTCTGTACACTTTATGAGGGCAGAAGCACAAGCGTTAAACAAAGAACTTCATATAAAATACAAAAGTTGCACAATTATGGATAGGCCGGGTGGCCCGTAAAACCATATACTAAATAAGTGGTATAAGAACCACGTCACGAACAATGGTAAGGCCTAGGGCCTTGGGAATCGCTGGGCCTACACTGGAATAACAGTTGTTAAGAAGCAGGAGGCCCACGGGATGCGGGTGCAGTGTCTAAATGCACATGCGTGCACCAATAGAGGTCAATGGCGCGTAAAAGTTAGAAAGTTGCAGATTTGGAAGTCTTCTGACTGGACTAGAACTTAACCACTTAAAACTAGGACACTAGGGAGGTAAATCTCTACAGGAGCACCGTAGTACTTGCGTTACCTCACCCACAGGAAGCGGGTGCCTAGGTGCCAAAGTGTGTCGGGTTTTGTCGTGGAGTTCTATGGAGCCTTGGAGAAAGGATGCTGCAGGCGACCAGGAGAGAAGAGTCCGGTTGGATCCAAGGGCGGCTCGAAGATGTAGAGTACCTGAAAGCAGAGGGGACAGAGTCTGGGTCACTAGCCAGTGACCAGAGTAGAACCAGGTAGGAACCAGGCGATGTCTGGTGCAATCAGGTGGTTGTCGCAAAGCTTGTCTCTGCTGCCACGTGGACCAGGGGGCATTGATGATGACCAGGAGCTGGGCACAGACTGACCCACAAAGGTTCTCGCTGTCGGCGGTGTTGGCTTCCGGATTGGAGTCAACAAGCCTTGGCAAAGGCAACCCACGCAGGAACTGAAGAGGGCTTCTTACTCAGGCCAGCAAGGACTGAGGGGATTCTCCTTCACTGGGAAGCAAGGACCAGTCTGGAGCAACCCCACCAGCAGTGTAGATTTTGGGTTTCGTTGTCACAGAGGCCAATAGCTGATGGGCAAGTGACCTTACAGACGCATTGAGCAGGAAAATGCAAAAGGGCCCCACGCAGCACTCGGTGAGTGTGGGGGGGTGATCTTCAGTGCAGTTGATGCTCGGGGCTGGGGCTTCTCAATCCCCAATGCACAGCTTCAAGGGTGCCTTGGGTGGTCCACGGGAAGCGTTTCACAGTCTTTTCAAGATGGCCGGTCCCACGTCTCGCGTCGCCTCCACTGGTCTCAGCTTTGCTTAGGCTGTGGATCGGGCTGAAGAAAGTCTGGGAGTCTGGGTCTTGTTGATCTCTGTCACTCGAGCTCCGGCGGGAGCAGCAACAAAGCAAACCTTGGAGCGCTTGATGGTGCCTGCTTGCACAGGGTGGTCATTCCTTGACCACAAGGGAGATTCTTCAGTCTTCTACATCGAGTAGGATATCGAAGGGTCCAGAGTTCTGTTTCACAGTTTCAGTCAGGATTATCTAAAGTCTATGGACACAGCTCCTACCTTTATTCCAAATCAAGGGGCTGGATTACCTGCTAGGTCCCTCCTATGGGTGGGACCAGGGAAGGGGGTGGTTACACCCCTTTCCCTTTGTCCAGTTTCGTGCCAGAGATGGGGCTGGAGTTGAGGTTCCGTGAATTCTCAACCCATGTTTCAAAAGTCATGGTTCCGTTACGATTTGGGTAACAAGGAACCATAACCGATGAGTTCGGCAAGTACGAATGATTTCGCTACGTTACACACAAGGATTCGCAGTGTATTTGAAGATTCCGTTCTAAACCTTGGTTTCCATTTTGTGCATGGCAGCCATTTTGTGGTTGCCCTCACATAGGCCGATGACTGCGGCCGAACGAGTCTTTAGTACACATATACTTTAGCTGACTTCTGAATGACCTGAGTGAACTGACCCTGTTGCCTGAAGCCGACCTTGCTGAGCTAGTTCTTGCCCAGTCGCTGATCAAGATTGAGGATCAAAGCACAGGACATCGTAAAGTTTTACTGCACACAAACATGCCTTATCCTACTTCTATCTGTTTCTGTTTCTTCTTTTATGGTCTATTTACGATATGGGTTGTGGTCCTTTTTATTATGGGTTCGTTCAGCCTGTCTTAAGAAGAATGTTGGATTTGTCTGATGATTGATCATGGGCCGGGTAATTGAAAAGTGGGTTTTACCGTCATGCGATACCTTTGGTGTGGATACATGTGATTGGACAGTTCGTAAATGTAAGGTATTTGTCTGGAATGTGATTTTTGGCATAAAAAGAGATGACTTGCTTTGTAAAATTGAGCAGTCTCCTGAGAACTCATACCGTGTTGACTTCTAGGACTTCTGTTACTGGCTGCAGTCAATAAATTTAATCTTTGACGTCACCACGAAGAGTCCCGTGTCTCTGTACTCTAAGACAGGTGAACCCGAAGACTTTGGGCGTGCCCCTGGCGCCGCTGGGTCTTAAATAACCCGGTTCTTCAGTTTGGGGCCCAGCGTGGGGCGACATCAAGCGGTACCGGTCCAAGCCTGAAGAAAGTGAGGAGCTTCGTGAGGAAATTCTGGAGAACGGCCACCACTTCATCGACCCCGGCATGTCGAACGTGGACTGAAGGTCTTTTCTGCGAGGCTTCCCGCTTTCCTGACGGCTACGAAGGACTGCTGACTGTCGCCCTGTCTTGGACCCATTTGTGATGCTTTGTAAGGCGAGACGATAGACTGGTCTTCTGGTGACGTGACTGATACCTCAGTTAAGTATAAGTGGGTCACTCCCAGTCCTTAGTTTTTGGTTCTTTGGTTCTTAGTTTGTTTGGTCCTTAGTTTTGATTTGAAAACTGCAATTTCCAAAGCCGAGGGTCTCGTATATTTACGAGTGTATCGGTAGAGATAATCCCTTGAAGTTTGAAGCTCGATTAGTGAGCGAAGATGCCTAATCGTAGCAAATTTGGTACTTGGTTTGGTTGTGGTTGCAACAGGGATTCCCGATTGGAGGATTCATGTCCGATACCTCCGGTTGGAACTCCGACTTATGAGCTCTATTCTAAACACGGAGTGGGCCCCATTACGTTTAATGAAGTATGGGTCTGATACACCAGGAAAGACGGTGTTTTAAAATGGCCACATCATGGTAGCTATGACACAGAGATTCTAGATCATTTGGAAGTTAAATTATTTAGGATGAAAGCCCGGCCGGCAATGTTTGACTCTTTTCGCCTTTGACGTAAAGAAGCCAAACAGAGAGAAATTAAACAAGCTAAACGAGATAGGAAAGATACGAATATGTCAGTACTACAAGCTGCTAGGCAGTATAGGGATGATGGAGAAGAGCGAGAGAGTGAAGTTTCAGATAGGCAGCGTAGTATGGCCATAGATAAATGTTATCCGGCCTTGCCGTCTCCTCCTCCGAAAGCGATTGAAGATCTTGAAAAAGATCCTTTGATGTCTCATTTACTGAGATTACCACCTCCTTATATGCAGGGTGCTACTGCACCTCTATTACCCCCAGTTGTTCCACCCTTTGTTGTTCAACCTCCTGCTGTTGCTCAGCCACCCGGTACTCCACAGATGGCTTTACCTCCTCCTGCGCAACCTGCTCTAGGGTGGCAGGCTTTGCTACCAGCTTTGCCTCAAACTCCTTTGCCTTCCACTTCTGCATCTGGGACTCCTACTGTTTATGGGCCCGATTCACAGAATGAAATTAAGATTCAATCCTAAACTTACTACTATTTTGGTATTCACAGAATGTACTTACTACTTTTGGCATTCACAGAATGAACTTACTACTTTTGGTATTCACAGAATGAACTTACTACTTTTGGTATTCACAGAAGTTAGGATTTTGTCTTAAGTCTGTCTTAAGTCTGTCTTAAGTTTGTCTTAAGTCTGTCTTAAGTCTGTTTTAAGTCTGTCTTAAGTTTGTCTTAAGACAAACTTAAGACAAAATCCTAACTTCTGTGAATACCAAAAGTAGTAAGTTCATTCTGTGAATGCCAAAAGTAGTAAGTGCATTCTGTGAATACCAAAATAGTAGTAAGTTTAGGATTGAGTCGTAAGTTCATTCTGTGAATCGGGCCCCTTGTTCCTACTCCTTCTTTGCCTCAAAATACTTATTCTCCTGTTCTTATGTCTGCTTCTTCTCCTTCTGTTCGAAAAAGAATGACAGAGACTGTTTCTAGTCTATTGTCTCCATTGTTTGGGTCATTGAATATGACCCCTGTTTCGGAACGTAAGCAGAGTCGTGGTCAGCTTCCCGGTTCCGAGGAACGGGCTGTGTTGGATTTATTGGCTCATACATTTATTTATTTATTTATTTATTTGCGAGTTTGTATCGCGCTAGGATCACATCCCGAAGGAGTATCTCCGCGCCTTTGGCAGCCTTATTGCAAATAAACAGTACTGTCATTGTGAGTTATTAGTTTTGAAATAAAAAGGTTTTTAACTGTCTCCTAAAGGGGAAATGCTCCTTACAGAGTCTCAAGGAGAGTGGGAGGGTATTCCACAGCATAGGACCGGCAATGGAAAGTGCTCTATCCCCTTGTCTTACCTTTTTGGCTCTAGGTACCCGCAGCAAAGCCTGTTCACTAGATCTCAAGGATCGCGGGGGTACATAGAGGGAGAATTTATTGGATAGGTACATAGGGCCTTTTCTCTGAAGGCACTTGTGCATGATACAACAGACCTTAAACTTCACCCTCTGTTTCACAGAGAGCCAGTGCAGAATGGTCAGGAGGGGTTTAGAGGGTGTTCGAGGGGGCTGATTAAGGAGAAGACGAGCAGCGGTGTTTTGGACTACCTGCAATCTAGAGATTACCCCCTTGTTAGCTGAGAGAAGCAACCCATTGCAGTAGTCTAGACGACTCAACACTAAGGCCTGTACCAAGGTTTTCCTGGTTGAATCAGGGAGCAGAGGGAATACTTTCCGCAACAACCCGATGATGTGGAAGCAGGACCCCACTACTTGAGTGGTATGTTGCTTGAAAGAGAGTTCCTGGTCTAGGCGAACACCGAGATCCTTAACCGCCTGCTTGGGGTCAGGGACTGGGCCAAGATCCTGCGGCCACCAGTCGGGGGACCACAGGAGTTTGGCTTCACCGAACAGCATTACCTCCGTTTTTGCAACATTACATTGCAGGAGGTTAGATGCCATCCAGTGGGCCACTTCCTTCATCCCCTGGGAAAAGGAGTTCTTGATCTCATCCGTAAGGGATTTAAAGGGGAAGAGGAGTTGGGTGTCATCCGCGTATGACACAGGGATAAACCCATGGGATCTCATGATGTTAGCTAGGGGGGCCACATAGATGTTAAAAAGAGTAGGGCTCAGACAGGAGCCCTGTGGCACCCCCTTCGAGATTCCCAACTCCTCTGACCGATAGGCACCCAAGGTGACTGTTTGGGTGCGATCTGTCAAGAAACTCCTCAACCATGCCAGAGCCTTATCTCCCATGGATGGATTATAAATGCTTCAAGGTATAGTTTGCCAGCGGTTATGGATGTTTTCTTTCAGTGGGAACCGCCTAAGCAAAGGTATGTTTTTAATATGATGTGTATGTTTCTGCGTCAGGAATGGGAAGATAATGATTTGGGTTTGATCCCGCAGGAACTACTTGATGTTCAGTCGGATTTTGCTAAAGGGATGATAGTGGAATCTGATATTACAGATGCCGTAGGAACGATACTGGCTTTTAGATCTAGTCTTCCGCCTCAGACATTGCACGAACCCGATTCCTCTATTAGGAGAAAAGCGAGACAGTATCCCATGAGAGAAGTTCCTCCTGTATGGAAGGAAGCAGTTCAGGCTAATGTAAATCTGGGTATTGTTGCCGCTCCGGCTCATTTTCAGCGAGTATGGGTACATGTCCCTTGGAAGAGAGCAGAGGTCTTGGCTCTTAAGCAGACCTTACCTGATCCTCGTAAGAATCCTGCTGGTTACTACAAAGAGTTGTCTCAGACAGTAGATGCGTGTATAATGAATTTAGCCGACGTTGACATGTTGATGGGTAATGTAGTTCCGCAACCTTTGTGGGCGAAGATTCGTCATGAGAATCATGCAGCAGAGTTAGGTGATACTTGGGCGAATATTGTTGCTGCAGATGGTAGACAAGTAGGAGGTGCTAAACCTGAACCCTTAGTTGCAGAATTACCTGGTAGAATTATTACTTTGATGAAGACGATGATGCCTGCTTTACGAGTGAATTGGGATAAGTTAGCAGCATGCAAGCAGAAGAAAGATGAGAGTGTGTCTGACTTCTTCACTAGGTTTGAAGAGACGTTTATCGATCACAGTGGTCAGGATATGAGTACGGAAGGTGGTCAAAGGTTGTTCGTGGATAAATTTGTCTTTAATTTGCTTCCCGAACTTTCTAATAGGTTGAAGGACTCTGAGAGTTCATGGGCCGTTTCTTTGTCGGCCCAGATATTGGCTACTGCTCAATATTACGAGAATAGGGATAAAGATGAGAAGGATAAAGTAGAGAAGAAAACGAAGGATTTAAAGACGAAAGTTCTTTTGCAGCAAGCTTATCCGCCTCGTCAGAATCAGCCTCAGTTTCAGCAACCTCCACAATTTCAGAGATTGTTACAGAAGCCTGAGCCTTATGTTCAGCGATTCTTTCCTGGCCCGAATCAGTGTGCTTACTGTAGAGAGGAAGGTCATTTCAAGAATAATTGTCCGACTTTGTTACAGCGTGCAAATGGTGCACCTGGTCAGAGAGGTCGTGGTGGTTTTCAGCAAGCGCCTAGAGGAAGAGGTCGTGGTGTGATCCCCCAGAATGAGCGTTCCTCTTCCCTACAGAATTCTGCAAACTATTTTGATAAACAGAGTGTTCCGAGTGGTCAGTCGCCTCAGTACTATGTTGAGGATTACTACGTTGAAGGTGAGAGTGTTGGTTATAATGATAACTAGGACAGCCATGGACAAAGTAAGGGAGTAGTGTCAGTTGCAGTAGATCAGAGTGGACCGTATGTTGAAGTGATTACATCAGGTGTAGTAGAACCTTTTCTTTTGGATACTGGTGCGACAAAGAGTTCTATTATGCATTCTAAACTCCCTGGCACACCTTTGTCTGGCTTGACCAATGTTTCCGTAGGATTTTCAGGCGCCCCAGTTCATAATCCGGTTTCTAGTCCTTTGTCCCTTTCTATTGGCCCTTGTGAATTGGAAGTTCCACTTATTCTAACGACTGGTTGTGGTGAGAATTTGTTGGGATTGGACTTTCTGAAAAGATTGTATGCGACATTGCATTGTTCTCCTTCGGGAGTACAACTTACTCTTGGTAAGAAAGTGATTTCTCCAATGTATTTGTCTAAAGATTGTTTGCCACTGGAATTGCGTTCGCTTCCTGAAACGCTTTGTGCTACAGGTCCAAATGATGTTGGTCTTTTGCAGATTCCACCGTATGTTGTTACGCTAAAGTCGAATGTTAAGTTGCCTCGTATACCACAATACAAGATCTCGAGCGATGGTGAGAGAGCTCTTTTAGCGATTGTCTATGATCTGGTTGAGAAGGGTGTGGTTGAGGAAATGAGAGGTAACGTGTGCAATAGCCCGGTTTTGCCTGTTCTTAAGCGTACAGATGCTTCTCAACCTTCTGTGTACCGGTTTGTAATCGACCTTCGAGAGGTCAACAAGATTGTTGTGCCAAAGTTTCCTGTGGTACCTGATATTACTGCATTATTGACTTTGATTCCTGCTTCAGCAGCCTGGTTTTCTGTCATCGACTTGAAGAATGCTTTCTTCAGTATTCCTATTGCTGAGGAGAGTAGGGATATTTTTGCCTTCTCATTAGGAGGACAAAGCTTTCGATTTAAGAGAGCTCCCCAAGGTTATTGTGAAAGTCCTTCCATTTATAGCCAGGCTTTGAAAACTCAACTTGATACTCTTGTGTTGCCTGCTGGTGCTGCTCTTATTCAGTATGTTGATGATTTATTAGTGGCTGCTGATGATGAGGAAACTTGTAAAAGAGCTACTCTTTCTTTGTTACGATATTTGTCTGACTTGCATCATAAAGTGTCACCTTCAAAGTTGCAATATTGCCGCCAAGAGGTAACCTACTTAGGTCATCTCTTGTCGAAGGAGGGAAGGAAATTGACCCCATAAAGAATTCAAGCGATTGCGCAAATGAGGGTGCCATCGACACAGAGAGAAGTTCGTGCCTTTTTGGGTATTACGTCATATTGTAGACAGTGGATCCCCAATTTTTCACTGTTGGCGAAACCTCTGTTAGCATTGACTCTGAAAGATACTCAGTATCCTCTTCCTTGGTCTAAATGAATGCCAGAAAAGTTTTTTCTGAATTACGTAATGCATTGTGTTTGGCTCCTGTGTTGGGTACTCCAGACTATAGCAAGCCTTTTACGTTGTATGTGCATGAGAGAGAAGGATGTGCCTTGTCAGTGTTGACACAATCTTTTGGGGACAAGCAGCGTCCATGTGCGTATTTCTCAGCAACATTAGACCCAGTTGCTAAAGCATTGCCGAGTTGTTTGAGAGCTACAGCCGCAGCTGCCGTTTCTATTCGACAGTCTGCTGGTTTGGTAATGGATAATACGCTGATTGTGATGGTTCCGCATGCAGTGGATACTTTACTAAATAGGACTAAGACACAGCACCTTACTAGTGCACGTCTTTCCGGTTAAGAGTTGACACTGTTGGCTAGCCATGTTCACATTAAAAGATGTAATGTGTTGAATCCAGCTACGTTGTTGCCGATCTCTACAGAGACGGATGCTCAAAAACAGCATGATTGTTTTCTTCGTACAGAGGAAGAAACAAAAGCTAGAGTGGATCTTAAGGACACTCCTTTTGAGAATGTTGATGGTACGCTGTGGGTTGATGGTTCATGTTTTAAGCTTCCGAATGGTGAAACGACTGCAGCATATGCTATCACAACTTTAAATACAGTTGTTGAGACAGCACGCATACCACAGAATTCTGCGCAAGCAGCAGAGTTGATTGCACTGACTAGAGCGTGTGTGTTGTCGGAAGGAAAGCGAGTGAATGTTTATATCGATAGTCAGTATGCGTTTGGTGTTGCGCACAGTTTTGAACGTTTGTGGAGAGAGCGTGGGTTCCTTACTTCCCATGGAACTAAAATTCAGCATGGGCAGTTAGTCAATGAACTTTTGGAATCTCTCACTCTCCCAAAGCAGATTGCAATTGTGAAATGTAGTGCGCATAAGAAAGTTGTGGATGATGTTGGTCGAGGGAATGCGTTTGCGGATGAAGTTGCAAAGGAAACAGCGAAAGACATGATGAGCCGTATGTATGTTGCAGGACCAGCAAGATGGGTTATGGCTGGTGGAATGTGTGAAGACACGATAGAAAGTGTGAAGATGATTCAGGCTGAAGCTACAGAAAAGGAAATGAATGTTTGAAGAGAGAGTACGGGTATGTTGGATTCTAAGGGTTGTTGGATTGAGTTGTCGGAACACCAGTGATGGTTGTTGCCAGATGCGTATGTGCTCCCAGTGGTTACAATGGCTCAGCTACTACAGATCCAGGCCACGTACTTGAACCTGGACAGTACGTTCTTGTGAAGAATTTTCAGCGCACTAAGAACTTGCAACCTAGATGGACCGGCCCCTATTTGATTTTGTTGGTTACTAGTTTCAAGTTTGTTTATTATGTTTTGGAACTCCAAAGAGGTCCACATAAAAAGATACATAATACGAAGTACTCGTACAAATGCAAAAGACATTAACACATTTTTACCAAAGTACAAAATAGTTAGTACAACACAGTTAAACAAGACCCTCTAGTAGATATCTAAAAACATTTAAAGAAATTAAAAATGCTAAAACAGAACATTTCATTAGAAGGATTATATAAAGCATGTAAGAAAGAATTGGATGTAAGGATATTCAATTTCAAACAAATTTGTCTTAACCACTTGCAACGAAATGAACAAAGTACAGGACATTTAAAAAGAACATGTATAAAGTCCTGGGTAGACAAATTACAAAAGTTGCAAATTGCAGAGCAACCATACCACCTAGCCATAAGCTTATTAAGAGGGAGTAGATCATGCCTCAAGAGCAGCCAAAAACGCCGTATGGCATGGGATAGGTTCCAGGCGACATAGGGTTGCTTGCGTTTTAGTACGTAAGTATCGGTGAGGGGGGATACTCCCTTCTTTGCAAGGATAGATTCCCTGTCCAACCTAAAACTGAGATCCACGAGGCCTGTTTCAAAAGTAATTTTAACTGTACGGCAGACAGAGTGAAAAGAGTGCTCTCCTCCAATTGTAAAAGCACAACAGCCCTCCTGAAGTTCTTCACAATTAAGGAGAGCTCCCTTAGAGTGCCCAACAATTCCGACTTCATTAAGTGTCTCAAAGTCCCCACTTCCCCTCTGGCCAGACTGGCTACCCAACGCACTAACCCTGCCAAGCCCTGCACCCAACTACTACGGATACCGAACTCAAGTCTTAGGGTCGCCACTGTGCAGGCAGTGTTAATAGAGGCTAAAAACCGTAGAATTTTTCCTTCTGTAACGTGTAAAAAAACCCATTGCCCTAAATCAACTATTTCAATTCTGTACAGAAGGGATGACGGGATTTTTGCCCTAAAAACCTCTAGCAGGTAAGAGAAATGTCTTCTTCCTGTGGCGGAGTACAATGCACTCACGCTTTTACCCTGAGACAGGGCCTTCCGGGAATTATTATCGATGTGGGCCTTGTCGCTTAGGTTATCAGATATTATTTTCCCCAGGAAGACATAAGACTTAACCACCTCCAGCTTATGACCTCCTACGGACCAACCAAAATTCTCATATTTTGTTTTTTTCCTCCCTGAAATACTCATAATTTTACTTTTAGCTGTATTTATCTTTAAATAATGGAGTTCGGCATAAAGGTGTAGAGCATGCAGACGATGGTTTAACCCTTTGGGCATTAAGTCCAATATAAGGATATCGTCCGCATATAACAAACAGGAAATTGGAGTTCCCCCTAATGATGGTGCAATACCATCGCAAGCAGATAAAGACGTAGGAAGATCTGAAATGTATAAGGAAAAAAGCAGAGGCGCCAAAAGACAACCCTGCTTTAGTCCGTTGATGGAAGGAATGATTTGGGATAACCCCCTTTCCCCTGCTTGAAGGACTTGGCACCATGTATCTGAATGAAGGGCCTTAACCAAATCTAACAGGAGAGGAGGCATGCCTAGAGCGGCTAATTTTCTCCACAGCAACGGCCGATCCACTTTGTTAAACGCTGTGGAGAAATCTATAAACGCCGCATGTACTCTTCCTCCACGAACCCTTACATATTTATCAGAGATTATCTGAAGTGCGGTGAGGTTGTCCAAAGTGCCATGTTCCTTGCGAAAACCTCTCTGTTCTAGAGGTAGTATATGATTCCTCTCAACCCAGTCGTTAATAGAATATAGGAGACATTTAGAGAAGACTTTACCAATTGCATCAAGAAGGGCGATTTGCCGATAATTCTAAGGTTCGTTCCTATCTCCCTTCTTGAACAATGGCACCAATATGCTCCCTTTCCAGGACGAGGGGACAGATTTATTCAGGAAATAAAATCTAAATATAGAGAACAAAATTTTGCTCCAGGAAACTTTCAGGACAGATATAGGGAGCTCATCAGGCCCCATTGCACCTGAAAGGCGAAGTTCTTTTATGGCCAATTCAATGGTTTTTTCAGACGGGAAATCTATTAGAAAATCACTATCATTGCAGAATCCCACATTCTCGGCCGCAGGCCCATTACTGGCATATAAATTAACAATGTAATTAACCCAGATTTGCTCAGAAATGTGGATAGGGCGGGGACTAACTCTAGTTCCACAGCCCTCCCCGATTATAGACCAGAATAGTCTAGCGTGACCGTTTACTGCGGCCTCTCGCAGATTGATCCAGAAAGAATCCTCTTTTTCTTTTTTTATTTTAATCTTGGCCCTTCGTCTCCTTCTTTTTAAGAGGGCTATTTTGCAGTATCTTTCGGGGGATCTGGACAAGTATTGCTCCCTCACCAGTTTATTTATTTCCTTATTTAAGGAGATGACCGTACTGGGGAGTATGGACTTTTTTATAATTGAGTTGGATTTTCTTGCAGCTAGAGTAACCTCCTTCATAAAAACCTCAAAGGAAATTAATTCGGCCCCTAGCCAATTATGGAGATCTTTTAGTGTTATATCTAGAATATGTTCCAGACCCCTCATGGCTCTTGAATATCAAAAACACCTTCCAGTTTTAGCACCAAAATTGACCCGATCACCATTAAGAGCCCAAGGATCAGCGGGAGGCGGAAATATAGAAAGGGTTAAAGTAATTACCTTATGGTCACTGAATGCAGTCTGTGAGACCACCAGATCACTCAGAAGATAGAAAAGGCAATATTCAATGATTATATAATCCAGGATCGACTCACTGTGATTGGATTTATGCGTATAAAGTGCAGGAGTGTCAGAGGAAAGCCTTCCATTAGCTATAATACCCTCAGTTTCGGACAATTCTTTCAGGAGCAATTTCCCTCTCTTATTCGTTCAAATATTTACTGGAAAAAGAGCTTGTGGGATCTGGAAATATTCCTCTTTGAGCTTGTTTCTAAATAGATCCAAGCTTAAATTGGAGACTTTACAGTTAAGATCACCCAGTAAAATTACATGGGGGGAGGGAACTGTATCCTTAATTTGTTTAATAAAGACAAAAACTTGTTTTAACACTTCATTGAAACAGTCATCGGGGTTGATATAGGCATTTATTATTACCAGGGGGTGTTTCTTTTCCACATTGTCAAGACTAAATAGTGTCACAGCCTGAAAAAGGTTACTCGGATCTAAGTGGTGTGAATAATTCCACTTTATTCGATTAGATAACAGGCATGCAATTCCCCCTTTAGCGTGTCCCCTCTTAGAAGCGACAGCCCCTCCTTCTAGGACGATATAATCCCTCCCCACAATAATTTTGTCAACACACCACGTCTCTTGAATACAAATCACATTAGCCTTCAAGGAATAAAGATATTGCAACTTTTCAGGACTATTATTGATTCCAGCAGCATTCGATGAAATAATTTTTAAGCTGTTGCTAAAGATGAGAAAATAATTTGGGATTGTCCGTAGATTTACCTGATAAGGCGCCAGGTAACCAATTCCATTGCTGACTATCTTCTACTCTATTTCCATTAAGGGATAAAGAGGGAGGAATTATATGTGTTACTAGGCGTTTAGATTTAGAAAGGCAGAACTTTAAGTCCTCAAATGGGAAAGGAGGACCAGCTTGTCTCGAGCCAGGAGACCTCCTATCAAAGGAATCAACTCTACCGATGGAAAGAAGGGGCATTACGTCAATCCCACGGCTCTGAAAACTCTCGGCCTGCTTCAAAATAAGGTTCACAATAAGTTTGGAGTAGAACCTTACCCTGGTGCAAGAACTTGCCTCGACTCTCAAAATTGATACCAAATCAATGTCACTGGTTTGGATTAACTTCAGACTCTCCATCTCTTGAAAACACTTAAGAAGCCAAGATCTATTCATTATTAGTTCAGTATCGAAGAGAGGGAGAAAATCCAACGTCAGCGTGTCTATACTATCCTCTATTGGAGTTGCCGAGGGTTTATTAGGGCATACTGCATCATCTACCAAGGCAACAAAGGGGGGGCAGTTGGATTAAGAGCAGATGCTAATCCAGGAGCAGATTTTATCATCTTCACTATCGGAAAAGGGTTCGTTGACCTCCCCAATCCGATAATGGGGCTTCCTGAATTGCGATTCGTACAACTAGAAGTGATATCGTTGTACTCAACATGGGGAGCTGGAGCATCATCTCTTTGCATATTGGGGCCCTGCTTCAAGTTTCCATCTTCAATCCCAACAGTAGCCGGCAAAGAAATATTATCATCACTCTTAACATACTGGTCCGAAACCTCATCAAAAATTATTTGTCTCTGCCTCTTTTTTTGATTCTACGAATAGGTTTCCTCTTTTTTCCTCTACACTTTTTTGGCTTTTCCATTTTTTCTTTTTCCCCCTTCTCCTTAGTCTCTTGGGCAAAGATAGGAAAAAACTCTTTAACAGAATTTAAGTCAACTACTTCGCCGGTATCTTCTGCAACTTCAAGAGCCAAGTCCACAATACAATTGAATGCAGAAGATTTAGGGACTGATAAAAGCTCATTTCATATAAGCTTGTTTCTGACGAAAGCAGGCGGGGAATTCTGGGCTGAATTATGGGGAAAGTCTAAGTGCCTAGATCCTGGAGAGACATCACCACCGGATTTTGGCCCTAACAAACCTTCTTGAGGAACTATACCGGGTAACTTTTCCAAAGAATTATTTAAGAGGACCTTCAATATCTGGGTAACTGTTTCTAAAACACAATCGTTACTGCCCACAAATTTACCGAATAGCAGTAATATAGAGGACAGCAGATGTTCTAAAGCGATCAGGGACTCAGAGATAGGTTTATCAAGACTCTCTGGACGAGGGAAGACAGTTGGATGAATGCCAGATATATTCAGATCAGGGCTTTTTGAGATGTTGGACTGGGAGGAAATATCTTGGGATTTAATAGAAGGGGTGCTACTATAGAGTCGTAGACCCGAGGGAATGGAACCAAGCGGGGTTTTTGTGGCCTCAAATAACTTTAAAGATCCATCTACTAAGTAGCGCCCACAGAGTTCCAGATCAATATCTAGCATTTGAGAGTCCTCATTTCCTACTTCCCTTTGGAGGGAACCACCTGCTAGTTCTTGAATCAGGTTGACCCCGGGCATTGTAAGAGTATTATGCTGCTGCGCACACTCAGCTCTAGGAGCGGGCAATTTAGTAAAAGGGGAAGCAGTGAGTTGTGTCGGATTAATTTCTTCACAAAACAGTGAGTTCATGGATAATTTATTTTCCGTTAGTGGACCCTCCAATGCCAGCTTGGGTGACCCCCCCAGGGGAACACACTACACCCATATCCGTAGGTTTGTTTTTATCTTTAGACTTCTCCCATAATTGGAATAATTGACACTGGCCCTTAAGTTGAAGGTTTTGGACCTCCTTGTTTCTGAGTGGGTTAGACTTGGTTTTTGCACAAGACCTTCCTATCAAAAGTCTCCCTGAACGAAGCTTTTTAGCCGTCATGATTATATTTAAAAAAGGGAGATATCAAATATAGTCCTTAATGCAAATTAACTAATAAATAAAATAGTTGTAAGGAATTGGGCGAGAAAAACTATGCAAAGCCAAAACTAACCAACAAAGAGACAAAGTCTAAGCATGACATGGATAGAGGGACAATAAAATCAAACGTAAAATGAAAATAATTGGGCCCAGCCTACTTCGGCCTTTGAGGACCTAAGAGGGCCCGCCCTTTGCCCGGGCTTCGTCCGCGCTTCGTCCCGCGCGCGTCCCGCGTACGCGGGTAATAAGCTGTTTATATACGTGTGAGATGTGGGCGTGGCAACAGGGAGAGCGGGTCAGGTGGTAGCAATCGGCCTCGCAGGGACTCCTGGAAGTTCGAGTCCCTGCCTTCACGCACGCAGCCCTGGATTTATCACAAGCCCCCACAGAGTATGCAGATGAAGCGGGACCCGCGAAGCGGGTCCGGCGAACTGTAGCGTTGTGCACCACGCTGATCCCAGCAGTCGATACGCTGACCGCAGCTCCGATTTTCCGCAAATACAGGCAGGCAAAGAGTAACCCACTGGAGCCAAAAGATGATGAGGGTTTTACCCAGTCGGTGAGCTGTGGGCGTGGCAACAGGGAGAGCGGGCCAGGTGGTAGCAATCGGCCTCGCAGGGACTCCTGGAAGTTCGAGTCCCTGCCTTCACGCTCGCAGCCCTGGATTTATCACAAGCCCCCACAGAGTATGCAGATGAAGCGGGACCCGCAAAGCGGGTCCGGGAACTGTAGCGTTGTGCACCACGCTGATCCCAGCAGTCGATACGCTGACCGCAGCTCCGATTTTCCGCAAATACAGGCAGGCAAAGAGTAACCCCAGTTGGTTACTAGAACCGCTGTTAGAGTAGCAGGCAAAAAGAACTGGGTGCACGCCACCCACTGTAAAAAAGTTCCTTTGCCTTTACCATATGATCAGTGGGTAAGGGATGGTATCGCCGATTCTGATTGTGAGAAGGTCCCTAGATTCGTTCCATTTAGTGATGCTCATTTGACATGGAGACGGTCTGAACGTGAGGATGATGATGTTCTACAAGCTGCTGTGCCTCCTCATCTGAAGATTGACACCACCAATCCGGATCTTCTATTCAAAGATCAGACTGTGCCTGACAAAGAACGCTACGATTTGAGACCAAGAAAGATTGTACATATGGACAAATAAATATTTTCTTTTTTTATGTAGTGAATTTACACTTTGGCAGGTCAAGAAACTTTTTTGTCTTTTTCTTTTTCGAACCACCATCCGGGTTCAGCTGTAGGGTCGCGGTATAAAGACTTGGGATTGCAAGCCGTGTAGACACAAGGTCGACGGTTCTGGTTGGTCCAAGGGCGTTCCCTAGACTGACAGGTGCATTCCTTAGCGGAAGAAAACCAACTGCCGCGAACAGCACGGTTAGAGGATGGAGTTTTTTGACGCTGCCCAGAATGTTAGGAAAATGGACTCTAAAGTCTGAATATGTATATTGGTTCGTAGCAAATGTTTTTTAATAATGTGTTTTTTAATGCTTTTGGATATTGCATTAGCTTGTGTGGGTTTGGTTTTCTATGCCACACAACAGCCGTTTGCACCTACTTCCCAACCTATGTCTTTTCCCACTACTGTTTCTTTACATTCTTTTCATATTTTACCTAAACACGAGCAAATTAGAAGGTCGGAATTTGTGAATAATTCCTTTGTGCAACTTCTCCATCAACACCAGTTAGTAGTGAACACCACTAATTGTTGGGTGTGTGGTCTTATGCCACATACTATGGATAAAGGTATTCCTTATCTGGTTCTGCCATTCAGTTACAATGGGTCCATATGGGCATATCAGACGATGTTTATTTATGCCATCAAAGTCTATCCCCTGCGTTCCATGAGAGATAACTCCAGTAATAAAGCCTTGTTGAAGGGAATTACAGATATGAGTAGAGATATCGAAACGTATAAGACTAATCCCAAGGATGAGTTACTAGCATATGTTGGTTGGAATGCAACCGGATATAGTATTAGTCTGGGTGAGAAGCAGAGACGAAAAAGGTCACCTCCGATTTGGATTGTACCCCATCGTGGTCATTTTTGTCTGCAAGGCAAAGGCAAGAATCCGAGAGCTCAGTTCGGGAAGAGTGTTTGTACTCAGACGTATGTATTTACGTCTCAAACTTCCCCACCGTTTTTAGCAGCTAAGGGCACGTATTTTGTCTGCTATGATAGAGCATATACATGGTTGCCGCATATTTTTCGGGAACATGTTATGTTGCATATTTGTTGCCTCCTACATATACTGCTGCTGTAGATTACCACAGAACGAGAGTTGTTAGGGGTGTCTTCAGTAAGGAAGATACTACGGGACAAGAAGTGGGAGACTTTTTCAAGGATTTCCTACCGTTCTGGGGACCTATGGCAAACAGTAGAAACCTACGGCAATTAACGAGAGTGGTTGAATCCACCATAAATGAAACTGCCGGTGCCCTTAGTAATCTGACCGCTGAGTTTCAAGCGGATCGCCTTATGACATTACAGAATCGAATGGTTTTGGACGTCATACTTGCGGACCGAGGTGGGGTATGTAAAGTGATCCAATCGAGTTGCTGCGTTTTCATACCAGACAATGCTCCTACAGTATACCAGGCCATTTCCAAGTTACATAAGATATCCGAATCTATACATGTGGACAAAGGAGATTGGTCGTTAACTGGATGGTTTTGGGGACTATTATCGGCTTGGGGATGGAAGCTTCTGATGATCATTGGTGTGTCTTCAGCGGTTCTTTTCTCATGTTGTCTTTGTATACAGTGCAGTCCTGCCATATGTGGCCTTTGTGCTACTATGTGTGTCAGGGGACCGCCTGCCTCGAGAGATACACAGTGGAACAAGATAATGCTTCAACAGCACCTTGGTGATCAGATGAGAATTGACATCGACTCCGATATAGACTGAGTGATTGCCTATGTAAGGGCAAAAGGAGGGGCTGAGGTTCCGTGAATTCCGCACCCATGTTTCAAAAGTCATGGTTCCGTTACGATTTGGGTAACAAGGAACCGTAACCGATGAGTTCGGCAAGTTCGAATGATTTCGCTACGTTACACACAAGGATTCGCAGTGTATTTGAAGATTCCGTTCTAAACCTTGGTTTCCATTTTGTGTATGGCAGCCATTTTGTGGTTGCCCTCACATAGGCCGATGACTGCGGCCGAACGAGTCTTTAGTACACATACACTTTAGCTGACTTCTGAATGACCTGAGTGAACTGACCCTGTTGCCAGAAGCCGACCTTGCTGAGCTAGTTCTTGCCCAGTAGCTGATCAAGATTGAGGATCAAAGCACAGGACATCGTAAAGTTTTACTGCACACAAACATGCCTTATCCTACTTCTATCTGTTTCTGTTTCTTCTTTTATGGTCTATTTACGATATGGGTTGTGGTCCTTTTTATTATGGGTTCGTTCAGCCTGTCTTAAGAAGAATGTTGGATTTGTCTGATGATTGATCATGGGCCGGGTAATTGAAAAGTGGGTTTTACCGTCATGCGATACCTTTGGTGTGGATACATGTGATTGGACAGTTCGTAAATGTAAGGTATTTGTCTGGAATGTGATTTTTGGCATAAAAAGGATGGCTTGCTTTGTAAAATTGAGCAGTCTCCTGAGAACTCATACCGTGTTGACTTCTAGGACTTCTGTTACTGGCTGCAGTCAATAAATTCGATCTTTGACGTCACCAAGAAGTTTCCGTGTCTCTGTACTCTAAGACAGGTGAACCCGAAGACTTTGGGCGTGCCCCTGGCGCCACTTGGTCTTAAATAACCCGGTTCTTCAGAGTGCCCCAGCACCGGTTTGAACTGGGCTATGCATGGGACACCTTGTGTGCCCCAGGCAGTGTCTAGTTTCATTCAGCCCTCTCTGCCCCAATCCACTATCTCCTGTCTGGGGTGGTGCTCGCACCTCCCTGTGACAGGAAACCTTTTGTCCAGGCCTCCCCTGCTGGAGTTTCGGTCAGCAGCAGGAGGCCAGACTTGTGTCTGTGGCAGCAGCATCCATTTTGTGATGCTGAGGCTCTGGTTGATTTTAACCGCGTTTAAGGAAAGTAACATGTCTTCTCCCTCTAGAAGGGTGGAATGCTACCCCCCGTCGCCAGGACTGGTGAGGGGGTAGTATTCCAAAGCGTATGACACCTTACACGACATGTTTTGATAAAGCCAAACCAAAGATAGCATTTAACCGCGAGGTTCATAATGCACTTAAGAGTATATGGTATGGCAGTATCACTAGAACAGTATAAGGACATGGTTCCGAAAGCTGCAGACAGGCTCAGCTCATGCTAGAGCACCATCTCACACATAACCCAGCACTCTGCCTGCAGGATTGTTAAGGCCTGCCATAGGAGTGACTTATTGGTGCATATGTGTCTAGATATAGGGATAGACATAGGTATACTATATCTAAGCAAGGGGTGATTACACGACCTTGCCCCAGCTGAGTGATCAGCCAGTTGTGTCAAATTGGAAGGCCAGCCAGGGGTGGCAAAAGATATGCTGCAGGCCCTGGTAGGCTTTGGATGCACCTATGCCCTGGGTGCCTATGGCACACTATACAGGGGCTGATAAGGTGACCCAATTACCAATTGGAGATGTACCTAGAGTACATGGAGTCCATTTTACAGTGAGAGCAGATCCTAGGCCAACTAAGTCGAACACCAGCTAAACACAAGGCAAAACATCTGGGGTAACCGTAGTCAGATATCCATCCTCCTACAGGGAGTTTGTTGTTTTGCTAATAACTTCAGTATTAATCTCAATTTACTGGATCCTTGATTGCTAAGAAATTTTATTTTCCTTAGTGTTTTTATCTCCTATCTGGGACCCATTGCATGTATGGTTCACTGCAGTTTGCAACTGTGGTTATTGGGAGGAGTCACCCTTTCCTCGGTCAGTCAAGAAGGGAACTCAACAGACGTTCTCACCATCCAGTACCTGACATTAGCATCTCATCAGAGATGGGACTGGTCCACCACGAGTATTCAAACGCCCCACACATGTAGCCTTACATCTTGTGGTCCATTCCCTGAGCTCCATGGAATGCTATTCACTCCTAAAGAGCTCTCACTTTAGACACGTGACGCTTTATTACCTTATTCATTTTAGATTTGTACAAATGACACTAGAGGTAGTGCTAGTGCTAGAGGTATTTTTTGTTTTCAGGTACCTCATGAAAGCCGGACTCCATGCCAGCGCGCCATCAGTACTGCATGCCGATCCTCCAGACTGGTGAGGTGCATTCACCCACAAACCATCATATCAGAGAGGGGATCGTCCAGCCTTTACCTGGAGGCAGCAGCTTCCATTCCTACACCACCGCTGTGGAACGCAGGACACCTAAGCCTCTGTGGCCTTCATCCCCAGAGGGAACTCCTGCATAGTCCGTGATCCCCTCCGCGAGGCACAGACAACAACCAGGGCCTATGCAGCAGGTGAAAGCAGGTCCACAGGAGAAACCAGTCTGGGCTGGTTGTATTCTTCTCCAGAGGGGGCTGGTCTGGAAGTTTGTCCTGAATTGTTCCTATTGGAGCAGGCCCAGGGCTGATTTGCATATATTTGGTCTCTATCTGTAATGGCACAGTGAGCACAAAACGGTGGAATGAAATGTGGCCAAGAAATTACCAGTGGCTGAGAATAATACAAGCTTCCTTCCCAACATGATTTTGTTTTTCCCCGATCAAAGATGACATTGCAACATATCATACTTTACAGCTGTAATTATTTTAAGGCACACTATATGTTATTTCCATCACAGGATGGGAGCACGCTCAGACCTCACCCCACAGCCTGCGAAGCCACTCAGCCCCTGACTTCCAAGCTGAGCAAGGAGGATGAGAACATGTCTTGGCTCAACTTATTTTGTTTTAACTGTATTTAATTTCACTCTCTTTGCATTTTTCTTAAACTCTCCAACCCTTTCTTCTGTCTAGTTGATGATGGTCAGCAGTGGCATCCCTCCTCCAAGGTACCAGGGTTAGAGGAAGTGACGTGGAGAAGTGTGGCTCAATGGTTAGATAGGCAGACCCTGATGCAGAGGTCTAGCCCGGGACTAGGGTTCAATTCCCCGCCTCGGCGGGTCTTGAGCTCAAAAATTCCACGGACCTGATAATTCTCGCCTCGGTGCCTATTCCAATCAGGGAGTCCCACTCTGCAACTCTGGGCAATAGCTTGCTTAATCTCCACAACGGCCCCCACAACGCTAAGGATGCCTGGCCTCCACCTTGGGGGTGCCCAGGAGTGGACACCTCACAGGGAAAGCCAGGATTGGTTCCACAGCGGTATTCGTACAAGCGCCTTGAGACCCTTGCGGGTGAGTAGTGTGCTATACAAGTATCAATTTACTTTACTTTACGTGAAGTGCCCTTTGAACCGCCACATGACCATAGGGGCCCTTAGATGTAACATCACGTGACCTTTAACCTGATAGATTACACAGCGAGGTCAGGTGGCCCTTGACACTGGCAGCATTACATGATATGATTTTATTTGGACAATGAAGGGCTTTATAATGCATTGGGTGGATTTTTTGGATTTCGGAAGATATTTGCTGCTAAAAACAATGCTCAATTATTCAAAGGTCGTTTCAGATTAAAAGATGTTTTTTCCCCTTGTTTGACCGGCACGTTCTCCTGTTTTTGTTCATTTTTTCGTACATTCTGTGCTTGATTAGCTGGGAAATGATTGTTAATTTGAGAAACAGCCTTAAAACAAAGAATTTCTGGGCAGAGTGTCTCGATGACTGCATACCATGGGCCAGACTTCACTCATCATCATCTGTAAATGAGCTATTCACTCAGCATCACCTGAATGTGATCTATTCACTCAGCATCACCTGAACATGATCTATTCACTCACCATCACCTGGACGTGATCTATTCACTCACATCACCTGAACATGATCTATTCACTCAGCAACACCTGAATATGAACTATTCACTCAGCATCACCTGAGCACTGAATATTTAAGGGTGATTCCTTCAGCGCTTATTTGGGATGATTCTCAGACGAGGGGCAAGAGAGCAGGCGCTGGCTAGGAAGGATAGCATAGAATTAGAAGAAATCATGAATAACTATCCCAATATGTTCTCGGGCGAATTAGGGAAAGTCCAGGATTACAAGCACAAAATAATAGTGAATGAAGGTGCACAGACAATGAAACATAAACTGAAACATTGACCTTTCATTATACAGAAAGACTTAGAGAAAGAATTGGCCTCCTTGGTTGAAAATGGTATAAATGAGCCCATTGAATCATCTTTGTGGTTATCTCCATGGTGGTTGCCCGCAAGCAAAGTGGTGATTTGAGAATCTGTGTGGACTTACGCTACCCTAAAAAAGACATTTGGATGGATTCCCATCCCTTGCTCAACATAAACAAACTGCTAGCTAGCTTGATGGAGGCTAGGGTGATCACTAGGCCACGGCGGTAACTTCCGTTCCGCTCAAAATTTGCGTGTTCGTGAGATATTTCTACCCGAGCACCCAAAAAGCATTCGCGAATAGGAAAAAAGTATCACGAACGAGCGGAACAAGCAATTCCGCGTGTTTGCGGAAATTTTACGTGCTCGCAGAGATTTGTTACCATTTTGCGGAGCTTTGCGTAGCGCAACTACGCACATTCCACCCCCCTCTAGTGATCACTAAGCTAAACCTGGCTTCCACCTACCACCAAAATGAGCTGGAACCAGAATCAAGGCATCTAACAGCTTTAGTCTTCCCTATTGGTACCTTTCAGTACTGGTGCATGCCTTTTAGGCTTGTTTCTGTGGCCTCAGTCTTTCAGTCTTTCAGCAAGTAATGGCAAACATGTGGAAAGGCATCTAGGGTTGTCTGTATTTGAGGATGATGTATTGATATTTATACCGGCTAGGCAGACACATTATAGTATTCTTGATGAATAGGACACGTTACAATGCAAACTTTTACAACGCATGACTTTACAATGTGGTTTTTACATCGTAACATCCATTACAACGCATGATTTTACAATGCATGCCATCACAACGCATTTTTAGAATCTACACTTACAACGCATTCAATTACAATGCATACCATTACAACACATAATACTGTTAGGGCAACAGTAGTGTAAGCGTTGGATAGTGTAGGGGTAAAAATTACTATTCCCTCTCCAGTGAGTGCAACAGTAGGGTAAGTGTTGGATAGTGTAGGAGTAAAAATTACTATTCCCAATCCAACGAGTGCAACAGTAGGGTAAGTGTTGGATAGTGTGGGGGTAAACATTACTATTCCCACTCCAGTGAGTGCAACAGTAGGGTAAGTGTTGGATAGTGTAGGAGTAAAAATTACTATTCCCACTCCAGTGAGTGCAACAGTAGGGTAAGTGTTGGATAGTGTAGGAGTAAAAATTACTATTCCCAATCCAGTGAGTGCAACAGTAGGGTAAGTGTTGGATGGTGTAGGGGTAAACATTACTGTTCCCACTCCAGTGAGTGCAACAGGAGGGTAAGTGTTGGATGTTGTAGTGGTAAAAATTCCTATTTCACATTACTTACCTTATAATGCGTTGTAATGGCATGTGTTGTAGTGGCATGCGTTGTAATGGCGTGCATTGTAGTGACATGCATTGTAGAGACATGCGTTGTAATGGCATGCAATGTAAAGGATGCTGCGTTGTAATAACTGCATTGTAAAGGTAGTGCGTTGTAATGACTGTGTTGTAATGGTTGTTTCCCATTCTTGACGAGGTGTGGTCCAGAAGAAGGTGTGGTGCTAAGAAGGGATAAGTGTTAGTTGATCACTGATAACGTTGAGTATCTGGGGCATTTGGTTGCCTGCAACGGCATCACATCAAAATCTAGTTTGGTGAACAGTATTAACCAGACTAAACCACCGTAAATCATTTTTAGGGTTGTGTGAATTTTATTCATGATTCATTCAGAAGTTTGCTACTGAGTTAAGACCATTGTCACACATGCTCCTGAAGGGAGTTGCCTTTGAGTAGGAGGCAGAATGCCAAGAAGTTTTTGAATGCTTGAAGTGACAATTTGCTTCTCCTAAAGTTCAGAAGCATTATGATCCTGAGTTGCAGTGTGTCCTGACTGTTGATGCCAGCAATGTTTGAGTGGTGGTGGTGCTCAGCCAACAGGAAGGTGGTGAGGGAATAACTATTGGTTATGCTTCATGTGTGTTAACAGGGGCTGAAAAACAGTATTTAGTGATTGAGAAAGAACTATTAACCTGTTGGTGTGCAGTTATGAAGATTAGAAACTATGGGGCATATTAGCAAGAACCTCGTTAAAATTATTGCTGTTTTAGCAGCAGGAAACTGCCGCTAAAACGGCAATAATGGGCTTGCTAATATGCGTTTCAGAATTCCAATAGAAGCCCAGCTTAGATGTGCAGGACATCTAACCTGGGCTTCTATTGGAATTCTATAACACGTATTAGCAAGCCATTATCGCCGTTTTAGCTGCAGTTTCCTGCTGCTAAAACGGCGATAATATTAATGAGGTTCTTGCTAATATGCCCCTATGTGTGGTGCAGGAAGTTCAGAATGCAAACAGATCATAAAACTTTGCTTTTTATTTTGAGTGGAAGTAATGATAGAGGGTTTACCCCACACATTGCACAGTTGTCATCTAAGCTGCTGCAATTTGATTTTGTTCCCAGATAGTAAAAATGGCTGTGCGGACTATTTGTCGCAGTCTTCTGATTGTGTTGAGAAAGATGATGGTGGAGTGGATGAAGAAAAAGGTAGATTGTCTGGTAGAAGATGTTGACCTACCGGAGATGTTCGCTATTTCTGAATGTGAATGTCTGAAGGCAGTTGAAGAAGATTCTTCTATGAAGATGGTCTTGAAATTTGTGAAGTCAGGGTTGCCTCAGGAAAGGAATCTTGATATTGATCTCAAGACCTATGTAAAAGTAGCTGAAGATCTGTCAGTAGAATGGGTTGTTGATGATAGCTGACAAGTTGGTACCACCTGTTGTTTTGAGGAATGCTGTTATAATCTGTGCCCATGAAGGACACCACTTTGGGCCTACTGTGACCAAAAAACGGGTGAGGTTGTCATTTTGATGACCTTTCATGGATATGGAAATTGACCAGGTGGTTAGGGAATGTGTGACATGTGCTGGTGGTGACAAAAGCATAACGTTTTATACTTCTCCTTTAAGTCTTATTGATGTACCTGCTGCACCATGGGAAAACATAGGAATTTACTTTGTAGAGCCATTTAATGAATTGGCATCTTCATCCAAGTTTTCATTGGTCATGATGGATTACTACACTAAATGTCCGAAAGATAAGTTTGTAAAGTAAGCCAAGTCAGGAGTAGTTGTTGAATTTTTGAAGGATGTATTCCTAAACGAATGTTTTCCAGCTACACTTGAGTCTGATAATGGTACACAGTTCGTTTCAGGTTAGGTGGAAGGTTTCTTGCAAACTAGTGGTGTAAAAATTTGAAAAGCTTGCTGTATCACCCTTGAACCAATGGCATGGTTGAAAGGATGAACTGGATGTTGGGAGAGTGTATACAGTGGTCTGTGACTAATAAATGTGTTGTTGCTAATGCGGTTAGGGCCATGTTGTAGTTCTACCGCACTACTCTGCATGCATCTACTGGGGTGTCACCTTTTGAGTTGTTGCGTGGTTGTAGTTCTACCACAAGCATCTGCCCGGTCTCAATGAATAAATGGGTCATGCAGGGAAGGTCACGGATGAGAGTGTAAGGATGCGCATAGAGGTGGTACAGGAAAAACAAAAGAAATATTTTGATAAGAGAAATAAAGTCAAGGATTTTGAAATGAAAGTTGGCAATACTGTATGTGTACAAACCTGTACAAATGAGAAAAGGGGGATCCAAGTTTGGTATTCTTGTTAGGATGCTGGAAGTGAAAGGCAATAGTGTGCAGATAGTGTGGGTCAAGCCAGAGGGCAGTGCGGCTTTCTGCCGCTCAAGCAGAAATTCTACTTGAGCGGCAGCTTCCTCAAGAAGAGCGGCAGATTTTTCAATGTGAGCATTCGCAACCTGCTGAGCTAGCCCGCGTTGAGAAATCTCACTGGGGAAAGGTGTAGCGCACAATTTTGTTTAGCGAGCACTCGCCATCTTAATGTTGGAGAACCGCATGGAAGAGAAAAATTCAGCTCTGTGTCACTTTGCTGAGATTTTCTGAGCTCCGCATGGAGCACGGAGTAGGCAAAACTCGGAGAACTCCTCCGGCGGTGCAGAATTCTTCTTCCATCCCTATTACCAAGGGATGGATGTGCATTTTTCTTTGGGTGCTTCTCGCCCTTGTTACTATTTTGTTTCCGATTGCTGATGACAGCAGTTGGAACCTCCATTGGTCCTGCTTCTGGATTCTTAGCTTGATTCTTTCTTCTTCTTTGGTGTCAGGGGGAGTTTGTTGTTTTGCTAATAACTTCAGTATTAATCTCAATTCACTGGATCCTTGATTGCTTAGAACGTTTATTTTCCTTAGTGTTTTTATCTCCTATCTGGGACCCACGTAAAAAGGCACTGGACACCCTTTGCATGTACTGTTCAGTGCAGTATGCAACTGTGGTTATTGGGAGGAGTCGCTCTTTCTCAGTCACTCAAGAAGGGAACTCAACAGACATTCTCACCACCCCGTACCTGACACCAGAGATGGGACTGGTCCACCACGAGTATTCAAACGCCCCACATATGTAGCCTTACATCTTGTGGTCCATTCACCGAGATCCATGGAATGCTATTCACTCCTAAAGAGCTCTCACTTTCGACACGTGGCGCTTTATTATCTTTGCAGGTCATTAATTTTAGATTTGTACAAATGACACTTTTGGGGTTTCCACTTGTCCTTTGCAAGTAGCTCGCCTACCACTGCATTCCTTATGGCTTCTGCATTAAACTTTAACCACTTGGCTGCTAAGGCACATGATGCACTTCCATTGACTTTCCATTGAAATCAATGGAAACTCCATGACGAGTTACCCTTGTCATTAGCACTGAAGGGGTTAAGGGCCCGATTCACAGAATGAAATTAAGACTCAATCCTAAACTTACTACTTTTGGTATTCACAGAAGTTAGGATTTTGTCTTAAGATTGTCTTAAGACAAACTTAAGACAGACTTGAGACACACTTAAGACAGACTTAAGACAAACTTAAGACAGACTTAAGACTGACTTAAGACCGACTTAAGACAAACTTAAGACAAAATCCTAACATCTGTGAATACCAAAAGTAGTAAGTGCATTCTGTGAATACCAAAATAGTTGTAAGTTTAGGATTGATTCTTAAGTTCATTCTGTGAATCGGGCCCTAAGAGTGCTAGAGGTATTTTTTGTTTCCAGGTACCCCATGAAAGCCAGACTCTATGCCAATGCGCCAACAGTAATGCAGGCCCATCCCCCCAGACTGGTGAGGTGCATTTACCCACAAACTATCATATCAGAGAGGGGATTTTCCAGCCTGTACGTGGAGGCAGCAGCTTCCATCCCTACACCACCGCTGTGGAACGCAGGACACCTAAGCCTCTGTGGCCTTCATCCCCAGAGGGAACTCCTGCATAGTCCGCGATCTCTTCCGCGAGGCACAGACAACAACCAGGGCCTATGCACCGGGTGAAAGCAGGCATACAGGAGAATCCAGTCTGGGCTGGTTGTATTCTTCTCCAGAGGGGGCTGGTCTGGAAGTTTGTCCTGAATTGTTCCTATTGGAGCAGGCCCAGGGCTGATTTGCATATGTTTGGTCTCTGTCTGGAGTGGCACAGTGAGCACAAAACAGTGGAATGAAATGTGGCTGATGAATTACCAGTGACTGAGAATAATATAAGCTTCCTTCCTGTCATTATTTTGTTTTTCCCCGCTCAAAGATGACATTGCAACATATCATACATTACAGCTGTAATTATTTTAAGGCACACTATATGCTATATCCATCACAGGGCGGGGGCACGTACAGACCTCATCCCACAGCCTGTGAAGCCGCTCAGCCCCTGGCTTCCAAGCTGTGCCCGGAGGATGAGAACATGTCTTGGCTCAACTTACAACAAAAAGTTCATCTGCTGGACGCCTGCAGCTCCCTCAGCAATCCCAAGAAAGTCGAAAACATGCTGTGAAAGATGTACTTTTCTGCATGTATTTAATTTCACTCTCTTTGCATTTTTCTTAAACTCTCCAACCCTTTCCTCTGCCTTGGTGATGATGGTCAGCGGTGGTATTCCTCCTCCAAGGTGCCAGGGTAGAGGAAGTGACGTCACATGCCCTTTGAACCGCCCCATGACCATAGGGACCCTTAGATGTAACATCACGTGACCTTTAACCTGATAGATTACACAGAGAGGTCAGGTGGCCCTTGACACTGGCAGCATTACATGGTATGATTATTGTAGACAATGAAGGGCTTTGTCATGAATTGGGTGAAAATGTTGGGGTTGTGAAGATATTTGCTGCTAAAAACAATGCTCAGTTATTTAAAGGTCGTTTCAGTTTAAAAGGTGTTTTTTCCCCTTGTTTGACCCGCACGTTATCCTGTTTTTGTTCATTTTTTCGTACATTCTGTGCTTGATTAGCTGGGAAATGCTTGTTAATTTGAGAAACAGCCTTAAAACAAAGAACTTCTGGGCAGAGTGTCTCGATGACTGCATACCATGGGCCAGACTTATCAACGTTTCACGCAACGCAAGACGCAACGCATTGCAACGCACCGCAGCGCAGTGAGACAATTTGCTGCACTGCTTGAAGGGGGGGGAGGTGCAGGAATGCGCCATATTTACCAATATATGTCACATTCCTTCTCGCTGCCTGCGCCGGCGCACAATCTGCTGCGCAGCGCCAACGCAGGGCCTATTGCATCACGGTGCGAGCGTGTCTGCGTTGCAGGCAGGATTGTTTTTGTGCAGGAAGGGGCAACGTCCTGTAGAAAAACAATCCTCTGAGGCTTTTCCCTCTTTCTTAGTGTGCGGTACAATGCGCCACACATAGTTTTGCATGTCAGCGATATTTATCGCTAATGAATTGCAAAGTGGGCGTACCCAACCTGTTAGCGACCGAAAGCAGTCGCTAACGTCGCTATCGCTTATTAGCAAGCCAGGCAAAGCAATAAAATAACTCGCGCTAAGCGCGATTATCGCCAAAACCTAACGCCTGCTCAGACCACTTCTTAACCTGTATATCCAATGGGAGGTGGATATTCAGGTTAAGACCCCATTAGCGATGATGCCTGAATACCGCTGGATTTCCAGCGATATTCACGCATTGAGCCGCTATCGCCGGATATTTTGTCGCTTTGGAGATAAACGTTGCTAATAGCACGTTATCTCTGCGATAATATCCGGCGATTAAAAAAAATGCGCTAAGCACATCTAGCGATAATTATCGCTATTTTTTGCTAATATGCCCCATATTTATTAACCTCAGATGAGGGAAACTACGTCACACAGTACCCTCAGGAACTGTAGGAGGCATAGTACATACAACAGGGACCTTATATATGCTTCGGTTACATTAGTCAGCATAAAACCAAGGGGAGGTCCTGGCATGCACCAGCATGCATAATGACTAATATGGGTATACAAGATTTACTTGCTGAACAAAGTGGGAGGAGAGTTATTTCTCCTTACATCAGCAAGAATAGCCTGACAGTTATACAAGAGGAGCAGGTGCATTCTCCTGGCCAGGCCCCTCTGAGCATGTGCAAGGCTCTGGAAGAGGGAAACAGCACATGGCGAGCACATGGCTACCTAAAATGGCTGCCAAGTACAAAATGGCTTTCAGCTCATGCTAACAGATCCCTCCAATCTTTAACAGTATGAGTGGGAGCACCCACACTCCACCCATGGAACGCCATCCTAGGGTGGAGTAATGCAAGGCAGCGACTTGCACGGCATTATTTTACTTCATATTTACCAAGCCACGCTACGCAACGCAGGGTGACTTACGTTGCATTGTAGCTTTGACTTAGGGACGGTGTTGCCCTTGTGGCACCCTGCGTCACACGTGGGCAATGGAAGCTCTGGATAGGTGGAGCTCCAAGTGTCTAGGCGCTTTCTCTCACAAGTCTTAATACATTTCGTTCCCTCCTCAGCTCTACGTAGACAGGCTGATTTTGGAAGTGACACCAAAAGAAACAAACCACAGTTGCCAGAACTCACTCCATGTCCCCAGGCTGTTCATTGCATCCAAGGTTTGTGCTGTTCTGTCGACCATTTCTGAAGGTGAAGTTCGTAACATGAATGTTCCACAGGCAACTACATGCGTAAGCTCACCGTGGGAGCGCCGACGGGGCCATGGCCTGGCCTGCACCATCGCCTGCTTCTGCTCACCTCTTTATTCACTAGGGGCACCATGTTGGTGAGGATGGGTGGCATTGTTCACCATCATCCTCCGTTCCCCTGCATGACAAAGCCGATGGAGGTAGGTGCAGGTGCGTGACTGGAGGCGCCAATGCTGGTTTCGCAGTTGCACATGGCACCACTCGGCCATGGCCAATGCGTAACCTGTGTTCTGAAATGGTGAGGAGGAGCAGTCTGAACACTGAGCATGGCACCTATGGTGTGTACTGCTATATACCCGCCTTCAAAACAAACCTCCATGGATTTGGTCCCCCTTTAAAAAAAACTCTAACCCTCCCCCCAACCCTGTGATCTCGACCAGTGTTCCAGTCATGCTTACACTTCCAAAACGTTAAAAAATATAGTGAAGCTGCCTGTATAGCTTTCACTAATAGTTCACTTATAAAGTGACTACGGGGCTTATCTAGACTTTGGTGGACATGGCAGTGTGCCACAAATATGGGGAGGGACCCTGTTCACCACACTGATGATCCACCCACTGTACTTTCATGTTTCCAGCAGTGGAGCCACCACTGGCTCCTACTGGGGAAACTTAGGGGCATGTGTACAAGGAAGTGGCAGAGTGAGGCATTAGCCTTCCTGGCATAACGTCTCTCTCTGCCACTTCTGAAACGCGAGGCTGCTCCATATTTACAAGGATAAGGTGCAGCCTTGCGTTTCCCCCGGCGCTGGCGCTACACTTAGCAGCCTAGCGCCAACTCAGGCACCCTTGCACCGTAGGGCAAGCGTGTCTGCGTGCAGGGGAGGTTTGTTTATGTGTAAGAAGGTGTCCATTCATGCACATAAACAATCTTAAAATGCCATTTTGTCACTTTCATGTGTGCTGCTGCATACAGCACAAGGCAGCACAGGTGGATAAAGCAAAAACGAGGAGAAATAATGCATTTCTCCTCATTTCGCCAACTTTAGACCAGGTTTTTCTTGGTCTTAATTTTGGAGCTGCCTCCTATATACACTACCCTTGTATATAAGGGGCAGATGAATGGGTGTTGTGGTGGAACGCTCACCACCACACCCACTGCCCACCCCTTTCATGCTAAGCATAGCGTGAAAGGGGGCCTTATTTACAAGGGAGCGTTAAGCCACGTCAAGTGGCTTAATTCTGCCTTGTAAATACAACTAAGCCCCTATCGTCACCACAACGTTGGAAAAAGTGATGTTGTGGTGGTGGCGGTAGGGCTTGCAGATATGCCCCTTAGTTGCACAGCCCAACAAAGTCTGGGCTGTTATACAACTCTTGTTCAGAAAGAATACAGAGGGGAAAAGGGAATGTTTTTGCACGTGCTTCGATGCCGGCAACAAGCGCCTAACAATGTGAACAGATTAAGGGTGAGGACAGGCCCTGGTTATACCACGTGACAGGGCCAGGTCATTCTTTGCTACAGAAGAACTGACTGGGCTCGGAATGAGGGAGCGTCCACAGCAGCACACCCTCTGTGGGTTGGAAATATCACCATAGAAATAAGATTTACATTGAGAAGACATAGCCTTGAAAAAGTTGCAGGACTATTCCCATGTATGCGACGAAACACGTGTCGGCTGTTTCATTGTATGAAGATCTACCAAATAAAGGAGAAGAGAAGACAGAGAGAAGCTGGAATCTTTGTTCAATTGTGCTTATTTCTATGCACTGTCTGCTATTGTTTTTAGATATCTTTGACGTGTGCTGGGGAGTGTGAATGTACTTAGCTCAGGCTAGTAAATTCGGGAGGTAGGTGGTTCTCCTCACCCTAAAGCACCGTCACTAAGATAGGTGTAATTACAGATGTGGCTTTCTCCTGAGAGGTGCTAAGTAACCTAGAAAGAATACCACTTTTCATTTTGTCACGGACTTTCCAATGTACCTCCTTTTTTCTACTTAGAAAAGCCTTGGAAATCCCGGTGGTCAGAAATAGAAAAAGTACAAAATGACTCCTACACTCTGGGGGAAACCTCCCAGGGTGTTAGGGATACTAGTGTTTTCCCACCTTCTGAGTTTGTTTTAGTAAAGAAAAAAAAAGTTTGCTGAGCGGCAGCATGAAACACTGAGGCCTCCCAACAAATTTACCATGATTTCAGAAGAGCGGCCATGGTGGTGGCTCCACTGAAGGCGTAGAGAGCCTCTCTAGGCAGGTCAAGGCAAGTCAAGATATCTAAACTTGAAGGCGGTGGTCCACCAGGCAGCGGGGGTTAGTACCTCTGCTCCACCCAGCAGATGACACATCGCCCACCAAACTAGCTCTCTTACTGCCAAATCTGAGCAGCAAACTGATATTGCACCTGTTGTACGCAGATGATGTGGTTCGGATAAACAAAATGCATAATGGTCTTCAAACACTCCTTACGAAGCGACATGCATACACTAATTTCAATAACCTGGAAATCAACAAACAATAAAAACAATGAGAATTGGCAAAACAATTAAAAAGGAAGGGTGCTCGGTTCCTAAAAAACAGACCAGTTACCCCCCACTTTTTGCCCGACACTTGATGCACTTTGACTTGATGTGTCCTGGGTACCTGTCAATCAGGTGCCCAGGGCATGGGTTCTTTCCCAAGACTGTACCTCTGTACCCATAATTGGCATATCTCTGGCCACAGGTAAGCCCCTTGTAAAAGGTTCCATAGGTACCAAGGGCACTGTGCCCAGGGAAGGCCTCTATGGGCTGCAGCATCCATTGTACCACCCTTAGAGGCCCTGCACCTTAACATCCACACAGTGCCATTGCAGACTGCATGTTTTGATGCGGAGAAAAGTGAAGAGTCGAAATAGCACACATCCCTCTGTGCCAAGCCTGCAACCCACTGCCTTTCGTCTAGCTAAGTCACCCATCTAGCTGAGTGCACTACACTACTGGTGAGGGTACAGTGGCGGGAGCCCTGTACCCCTACAGTGCCTAACTTAATTCCTAGACATTGTAAGTGCAATAAAGCCATAAAGAGTATATAGTCTGGGAGTTGGTCATTACGAACTCCACAGCTCCATAATGGCTTCACTGAAACCTGGGAAGTTTGGAAGCAAACTTCTCAGCACATTAAACCCACACTGATGCCAGTGTGGGATTTAATGTAAAATGCACTCAAAGGGCTTTTTAGAGTGCCCCCTGGTGGCGTTCCTGAATGGCTACCCACCATTTCACAATTAGGAATTGTGAGGGGTATTTTAACAAAGCTGTGTGCTTTCCCTGAGCGTAGGAGACACACAACATCTGGAGGGACACTTTTTTCCATGTATTCAATGTTTATAAGGGTGGATCCCTTTGTTTAACATACCCACCATTTGTCACCACCAGACAGGTTTCTGGACCCCTGGGTAGAGGTTCTTCACTCTCTGGGTCCAGAAAGAAAGCCCGTCCTGGGCAGAGGTATCTTGCATCCTCCCCCAGGATGGGCTGGGTCCACGAAGGGGAAGCTTCAAAGGCCTGCCGCCTTTCTTAGCTGACCCTGCCTTTTGCTGCCCCCAGCAACTAGATCCCACCGGTTCTGATCCCCACTATGGACGGGAGAATCAGCGGAAAAACCAAGTTAGGAAGAGAGGTGTGCACACCACTACCAACCCCACCCATCAGGTGAGGGATGTGAGGTGAAGCACACATCCTAGTCCCCTCCATCTTGAAGATAAGGGCACACAGCCAGATAGAGCCTCATGGCCCCCTACCACTGGACGATGGAATAATAGGTGGTGTACTCACCCCAAGGAAAGGACCCATTAGTCCCAACCTGCACACCTATGGAACGCCCTTAAATGTTGTCTTTAGGGGTAACCATGAACTATGCCTCTCAGACTGAAGAAGAAATAAGAAGGACCGAAGAGCCGTGCTGAAAGAGGAAGAAGAGGAGCGCAACTGCTTTGGCCTCAGCCCTATCGGCCTATCCCAACTTAGATCTGTTGCCAACGAAACCCTGTGTGTGTTCAGCAGCCATCCAGAATCTGGAGGACCTTTCATGCCTTTCTTAAACAGACTCTGTCTCCCGTGAGTAACAGACTTGCTCTACGAAAGATGCCAACACAGACCTCAGATGCAGCGGGCTCCGCGGTTCTGCACAACTCTGCACCCGACACCCACGGTCCGAATTCACGTGTCCCAACACCAAGAGGTGGTCTCCTCAGCGATCGTGACCTGGGATCTGGTGATCTCCGACCTGCCTCCACATTCGACCGTTCCAGCTGAGATGGTCGAAACATGCCATTTCTTTTAATCGAGTATGAACACAATGGAAATAAAGTATGTGTGAAATAGATGTCCATGGATGGAGAAGTGTGGCTCACCGATTAGAGCGGCAGACCCTGAGTCAGAGGTCTGGCTCGGGACTAGGGTTCAATTCCCCGTCTCGGTGGGTCTTGGGCTCAATGTCCATGGACTTGATAATTCTCGCCTCAATGCCTATTCCAATCATGGAGTCCCACTCTGCAACTCTGGGCAATAGCTTGCTTAATCTCCACAACGGCCCCAACAGCGCTTGGATGCCTGGCTTCACCTTGGGGGTGCCCAGGAGTGGACACCTCACAGGGAAAGCCAGGATGGGTTCCACAGCGGTATACAGCGGCAAGATACCTTTCAGGTGATAGTGCGCTTTACAAATATACACACATTTACATTTTACATAACTCATTTTTAATTAGGAGATTTATTCACCTCTTTACAGTACGGGACTCAGAAGTATAATAGATGACAGTATCATTCACACGTTGTTATTATTTTTTCACCACTTCACATGAGCCTACGGATTAGCGGGCACAAGCATCATTGGGAAATGCATTCGCAATCGGAGCGAATCGCTATTTTTGCCCGTTTGTGAATGCATTTCCTGTGTTTGGTATGCATCATCTCTTACGGCGGTTTTCGCATTTTTAGGAGTCGCAATTTTTTTAGCGACTTCTTAAATTTTCGCAATTTTTAAGAATTCGCATTTTCAGTGTACTTTCATGTATGCATCAAAATTCGCATTTAGCGTTTTTTTAAGAAATCGCTTTTAGGAATTCTTATTTTTAGAATGACTCTGACCTGGTGGTATTTTTTTTTTTTCTAAAAGATGCAGGTGTGAATGATGAAAGTTGTCTATAAAGGTTACCAGAATGTTTTGCAAAGTATCTCACAATGGCAGCAGTGATAGCAGTCGCACATAGGAGGAGGTTAAGGGCAGCAGCTATTATGAGAAGATGGATCAATGAAAGGATTTTTAGATTGCGTATTACTTTGTTAGGACAGACAGAGGCTGAAATTTATGATAAATATAGGCTTAATATTGATTCTATCATGGAGTTAATTACAGATTTGGACCCCATTTTACAAAGACCAACACGTAGGACACAAGCCATTCCAACCCATGTCCAGGTATTGTGTTCCCTCCATCTCCTTGCTTCTGGATCTTTTCAGGGTGTCATTGCCATAGCTGGTGGGGTGTCCCAGAGTTCCCTTTCCAGATTTTTTAATGATTTCTTAGATGCCATGTTATTTAGGATTAGGCATTACATTACCTTTCCTACTTCTCAGCAGGATTTGCTGCAAACTAAATTGGACTTTTACAACATGGCACATTTTCCTCATGTTATAGGTTGCATAGATGGGACTCACATTCCAATGTGTCCTCCTTCAGAGAATGAGTACATTTTTCGTAATAGAAAAAGTTTCCATTCACTCAATATTCAAGCCATTTGCAATTCAAAAGCAGTCATCACAGATTTGGTGGCTAGCTATCCAGGAAGTGCCCATGATTCCTATATTTTCAGGCATAGTGCTATCTATGGACAACTGCAGGCTGGAGTTTTTGGAGATGGATATTTGCTTGGTATGTATTTTAATTCAGCAGTGCATTTTGGTGATGGTAAAAATTTGTATATATCTCACTGCAAGTTGTGTCTTTTTCAATAATGCCACAGGTGACAGTGCATATAGTGTGAGAACATTCATAATGACACCCTATCTCAATCCAAGAACCGGCAAAGAGCAGCAATACAATCATGCTCATATTGCTACACGCAATGTTATAGAGAGGACTTTTGGAATTATGAAATCAAGGTTCCGTATATTGCACAAAACAGGAGGAGCTTTGCAATACCGTCCTGATGTCTGCTGCAAATTGTTGCTGTTTGTGCCATGCTGCACAATGTAGCAGTAAAGAGAGGTTTACAATTGAATGCAGAGGATGTACTCCATAACTTTGATAATCAACCACACCAACCTCTAGCAAGACTACATGGTCCAGATGCTGCAGAGGGGAGGAGAAAGAGGGCAGAAGTGACTGAACATTTCTTTTAAAAAAAGGTATGACACTTTAATGCTGATGCCATAAACTTAATTTTATTAATTGGAAAAGTATGTTGAATGATTGTTTTTTATTAACATTACATTGTAAGTGTGAAACAATATATACATTTAGGACTTTTGCCTTTCATAACAAATCAAAATGTTATTCAAGACATATTTGAAGCTACAGAGCATTTCTTTGTGAATTTTTAAACTTTCCTACTGCGTACACCTAAGGCCTTACTACCAAAATTTACATTTGCACTGCCTTTTGCCCTAGCTTTTTCCTTCTGTCTGTTGCTACGGCGTTCACACATCTCTGAAGCATTGGCATCAGCTTTCATTATTGAACATACTTCTGTAACTCTTGGCTCAAATGATTTCACTGCTGCAGACTTCACTTGCATGTTTTGTCCAAAATTCTGAAGTGCCTTCATACCTAAGGTAAACTCCTCACAGCATTTACTCATGTCCCTCTGTATGCTGAAGGCATGCTTATTCAGTTGCATAGTACTGTTACACATCCTACTCATGGTTCTGCAACATGAATGCATATTTAAAAATGTTGTGCCTGCTTAGAAAATTGATGAGCATGTTGTTCTTTAATCACTGCACTAATGTTTTCTAAGGCTACAGTCATGCGGCTTAATTTGTCTCCTGTTAACAATTCTGTTCTTTCTAAGACAGCATACATTTTATTGAGACAATTACAGATGCCATTGATGCTTTCAGAAATATTGCTAAATTTTCCTTTCATCACCCTTATGTCCTTCCCCTGCAGACGCTGAACTTTCAAAAGCTTCCTCTCAAGTACAGTACCACTGGAGTCTGCATCTAAGTTGTTTCTATGCTGTGCTGGACGTTGCCTACGCCTGAAGAAATGCTGCAATCTTTGTCTCCTTCTTCCTTGTCTAGGTTGTGATGCAGATGTTGCAGCAGAATTATCACCAGTCACAGGAGCATTTGATGGCTCACTGCTATCTGAGTCTGGAATTTGACGTATTCTTTGCCTCATATTTCTTGCTTGTATTGTTGGTGAAGATTGAGGATCATTATTATTAGTGGCTGTGCTAAGCAGTTCTTCAGTGAAAGATTCTGCATATTCAATGAAGTTTGTTTCCATATCTGCATCTATTAATAAGAGAGTGTAAAGTGTCTATTACTCCATGTGAAATGTTTGTGAAATTACATTAAAGAAATTGCTGTTAATGACTAATAAAGGTGCATTACACATGAAAGTTAAATCTGTTTCCTGTCCATTTTCTCATTGTTGAAGCCTGTAATTGAATTTTCTGTGCCTTGGGAAGTTACCATGGACTACAAAGTCCATGATGCACTGCATTCAGCAAGCAAAATGACTTTCACTGACCACCATCCCATTAACCTGTACATAGTCATCATACAATTTAAAAGATGCATCTCCCACAATCCTATGTACAATTCAATGAGTGGCATATGAATTTTGTAATAAACATAAAATTATATTACCTTGAGAAGTGCCAGCTTGCGCAGCAGTATCAATATCAATCACTCCAAACACTGCCTCAGGGGTAAGAGTCCCTTCAACAAGGTCCTCCAGGGGGGTATTTGGCCTGTCCCTTGGTGTTCCTCCTCCAGTTTTCTTGGCACTCTTGTTGCGGGCTGCTAACCTTTCCTTAGCACGACTTCTCAGATCATACCACCTTTTTTGCAGGTTAGTAATATCTCTATGTGCTACACCCACTGAATTTACTTTTGCTTGAATGCCAAGCCAAATTTTTCTTTTAGCAGCCTCAGGAACCTTGAGGGACAGCTTCCCAAACAGCTGGTCCTGCCTTGCTGTCACTTCCTCTATCAAAATTTCAAGTTCCTTATCACTAAATTAAACTTTTCTCTTTCTTGCTTGTGTGTCTTCTAAATTATTTTCAGAAGCCATATTCACCACAGAAGTTAACCAAATGCCTCTTCCAGGGACAGAAAGCAGCTTCAACTGACAAAACAGACTCCTGCCTTTGAAAAAATGTACCAGGTGGCTGTAATTACTCTGCAGGCTCAAGGGAAGCAATCACTATGAGATGCATCATGTGCGTCTTTTCGCAATTTGCGAATTTGCAAAATGCGAATTCGCACATAAGAAATCGCATTTTCTATGCGATTCGGTTAAAATTGCGATTTTTACCGATTCGCATAAAAATTGCGAAAATAATGATGCATTTGATTTTGCGATTCTTTATTTGCGATTCCTTATTTTTCGCAAATAAAGAATCGCAAAAACTTACATTGATGCATGTGCCCGATAGTCTCACACTTTTTCTTTATATGAAGGAAGTTGCCATTGACGACAGAACGAGCAAACTGGTGAGTACCAACCAGTAACTCCATGGATGGTGCTTACGCGAGGCACTTTCTGACTTTTTTCACACTTTTTTCTTCTTTGGTGGGATGAGATTAATTGTGGATGGTTGATACGTTTTTTAATGAGGAAAACTTAGAGGTAGGCATGACTAGACAATTTAGCATAGCCATACTTTGGAGTATATAATTTACCCATTATATATAAATCATAAAGGCTATAATGTATATAAAAATTGGCTCAACCAGGTGTAAACATCTTTTGCAACACTTGACAAAGATGGAGGCTCCCATAGGACGCCCTAAGGACAAAGATGCCTGCTTGTCCAGATCCAAGATGGCGGTCGTCAGAATCATCAGTTTGCCCGGATCATGTTTTATCTGGCAGAGCATAGCTGATACTAAGGCACTGGAAGGGGACATTGATCGCTCTCTGGTGGTCTTTCGGGTGGGTTTCCAAAGAAATCGGTAGCGAGAAGCTCGTCGTCCTTGAAGCACCTCACCACAATCCCCCAAGTGGGAGGAGGGGTGCACCAACAATTCCTGGACATGTGTCTGTCATCAGGAACCCCTCCATCAGCAGGAGACGGTCACAGGCTGCAGCCACTGGACTCCTTCCAACTTACAGTGGTCAGTAGCGCCAGGAAGCTTCGGCGACAGTGCGCTTTACAAATGACATTTAAGATAAGATAAGATAAGTAGCACTCTCTCTATGGGAGTAATCCAGCATTTTAGGGCATTTCTGTAAAGTTCAAGCGGTGCACGGAGCACTGAGAGTTGGTGCGCCATTAAATTAGTAGTATATGTGGGGATCCACCCGTCCATTTCAATTTTCCCAGAGTGGCTTTACCGAAGGCCACCATCTTCCCTCGTGACCAGACTCCACCTCAAGGCGCTCTTTCTGATGCTGACCGTGTACCTTGAGGGCTAAAAGCTGGTGACTCTGAACTTTCTATTTTAAATAGTGCCCAGAAGTCCCAGTAATTCCCACTTTGGATAAACTGACCTGCCCACCTGCACGAAAATCCTTGAAATAAAGTTTAGTGTAGCTGGGTATTTCCTCCAGCATAAAGTGCAACATGATTTCTGGCCTCCAAAATATATTGAAAACTCTATGGGCCCGATTCACAAAAGTAATCTGAGATAAAATCCTAACTTTACGACTTTCGGTATTCACAAAAGGCAGTTAAGAGTAGTAAAGTTAGGATTCCTAACTTTACTACTCCTAAACTGAGACAAAATCCTAACTTTACTACTCTTAACTGCCCTTTGTGAATACTGGGAAGTCGTAAAGTTAGGATTTTGTCTCAGATTACTTTTGTGAAGCGGGCTCTAAAATCCTCAAAGCTGGAAGCTCTAGAGCACATCTGACGTGGGTGTTTGGGGTGCGGATTGCTGTTGGATGCATTGGGCAAGGAATGTATTTGGACTAAATGGTGGAATAAATAGAACAAGGGCCGGCCCTGCCCCTTGCCAGGCAGGATGGCGAGAAGCAGAACTGTGAGGTCAGAAGAAACATCAACCCTGGGGTGGGAGGCTGTGGGTAGGACCTTGTGGCATTCAGTCACCAGACTGTTTGGGTCTCTGAAAAGAGCTCTCACAGCTAAAGGTAAAAATAATGATCAGCTAAATAGACTTGTACAACTACAGACACTGTAAGTCCGAAAGGACCAGACAGGTCACGTGAACAACCCCACATGGGGTCGGATTAGGGGGGCAAAGATCGGCTTGGCCTTACAAGTGGCCCCCACTGGAATCAATGGCCGACATTTGCAGATTGGGCTTGTAAAGACACTCTGTGCAGGTGTTTTGCAAGGCGTGGGAGACTGCAGGCACTAGTTGTGGTAATATCAAGGGGCCTGATTCACAGAACTAACTTAAGATAAAATCCTAAACGTACTAGCATTTTCGTATTCACAGAAGGCACTTACTCATTTCTGTGTTCAGAGAAGTTAGGAGTCCTAACATTAGGACTACTAAATGCCTTCTGTGAATACCGAAATCGTAAAGGTAGGATTTTTCTCAACTTTACTACTGCTAAACTGACAAAAATCCTAATTTTAAGACTTTCGGTATTCACAGAAGGCATTTAGGAGTCCTAATGTTAGGAGTCCTATCTTCTCTGAATACCGAAATGAGTAAGTGCCTTCTGTGAATACCGAAATGAGTAAGTGCCTTCTGTGAATACCGAAATGAGTAAGTGCCTTCTGTGAATACCAAAATGAGTAAGTGCCTTCTGTGAATACCGAAACGAGTAAGTGCCTTCTGTGAATACCGAAATAATAGTAAGTTTAGGATTTTGTCTTAAGTTAGTTTTGTGAATCGGGCCCAGGGAATCTACACCAGACCATAAAACATGCCGCCCACCTGGCCCTCAATCAAGCCCACACACTGACCTGTCAGAACAGCCCTTTTGTTTCTTTTTGCAGTTTTTATGTAGCGCAGAGGGTTTCAGGGCGCTTTATGAACAGCAGATCACTTTATACATGGGCAGGTTATTTTATGTATAGTTAGTTTAAGTGACTTGCCCAGAATCACAGGATGTTGAGCGGTCGCTGGGATTCAAACCTGTTCCCCAGTTCCATAGTTGGCCACATCTCCTGCCCTGTCAGAGTGGCACTGCCAGCTCGCCCCATAGGCCAGTCGAACACTGCTGGCATTGTACAGGTGGCCTTTGATGTACCGCCTGACGTCACGGTGTTGCTGTGCCCATTCCCCGCTGGGCCTCGCCTACCCTTACCTCACTCCAAAGGTAAACAATAAACACGTCGCAAAGTCAATATTATTTCCTTTTCAATGACCCGGTATTTTTAGCCGCGGTTATGAACCGGTCTCACGGCTTCTAGGCACGCGTCGAGGGCGCTGAGTGCAGTGACGTGTTTCATGCCAGCCTGCGGGCATCAGAGGTGTTTATACTAGTGCCCCCGAGTGGGTCGATAGTGGACGTGCCCTCGGAGGGTCGAGCACGTGTTTCAATCCATGGCCCAGGGTAAGAGTGTGGGCCTCCGACGCAAGGAAGGGCCCCTCCGAGGGCCCCGTAGGTCCCCTGTGTGCACTCTGCTCCAGGACACGCCCCCTGCAGGCGGTGTGCAGTGCACACACACCAGCAGTGTGTGGGAGAGCCGCAGACACCGAGGTAAACAGAGGCAGCCGAGCTGGGAGCCCAGAGACAGCCAGGGTTAGACTTCATCTGAAAGAGAGTGAAAGACACACACCTGACTGTCTCGGGGGAGACAGTGTGCACCGCAGACTATCTGTGGGAGGCGCTGTGCACTGCAGCACACAGGTCACAACTGGATGTGTGCTGTGTCCTGCAGCACACGCACTGGAAGCACACCCCTCCAGACTGGGCGTGAGTGTTTGATTGGTTCGGATGCTCCGTCCATCACCACCCCCTTTTTGTACCGACATGTACTTACAGGCACATTCCAGGGGTGCAACAGGTGTCCTTTGGAATATTACCGCAAGGATGTTCTTGTGGATGAGCCCTTGGAAGCTTCCCAGGACCGGTTTGCCACTGGATTCAAGCAAGCCGGGCTGAAGGCGGCTGGAATGCCAGAAACCGGTCCTCGAAAGCTGGTTTCCGTCCAGGGAAGACATGGCTTGGCTGTTCCCATGAGGCACAGGGTCAGACTGATTTGCATATAGCCATGTCTGAACTGGGGTGGCAGAGTGGGCTAAAGAACGGTGATGGATTAAACCCAGATCTTTTGACTGGGTGTGAGTGTTTCATTGGTTCGGATGCTCCATCCATCACCACCCCCTTTTGTACCGCTTTGTTCGCCATAAGTTGTCAGGGTATGCTCAGACGTGAGTCCCTTGCTCACTTTGCCACTGGATTCAAGCAAGCCGGGCTGAAGACGGCTGTAATGCCAGAAACCGGTCCTCGGAAGCTTGTTTCCGGTCCAGGGAAGGCATGGCTTGGCAGTTCGGGCTGTACTGTTCCCATGAGGCACAGTGTCAGACTGATTTGCATATAGCCATGTCTGAACTGGGGTGGCAGAGTGGGCTAAAGAACGGTGATGGATTAAACCCAGATCTTTTGACTGGGTGTGAGTGTTTGATCGATTCAGATGCTCTGTCCATCACCACCCCCTTTTGTACCGCTTTTAGCCGCCATAAGTGTGGCAGGGTATGCTCAGACGTGAGTTCTTTGCTCACTTTGCCACTGGATTCAAGCAAGCCGGGCTGAAGACGGCTGGAATGCCAGAAACCGTGCTTGTTTCCGGTCCAGGGAAGGCATGGCTTGGCAGTTCGGGCTGGACTGTTCCCATGAGGCCCAGGGTCAGACTGATTTGCATATAGCCATGTCTGAACTGGGGTGGCAGAGTGGGCTAAAGAACGATGATGGATTAAACCCAGATCTTTTGACTGGGTGTGAGTGTTTGATTGGTTCAGATGCTCCGTCCATCACCACCCCCTTTTGTACCGCTTTGTTCGCCATAAGTGTGGAAGGGTATGCTCAGATGTGAGTCCCTTGCTCACTTTGCCACTGGATTCAAGCAAGCCGGGCTGAAGACGGCTGTAATGCCAGAAACCGGTCCTCGGAAGCTTGTTTCCCGTCCAGGGAAGGCATGGCTTGGCAGTTCGGGCTGTACTGTTCCCATGAGGCCTCAAAGAAAGGGAGGTTCCCCTGTCATGTGTGTCAGGGAGGGGAATATTCAGTCATAAAAAGTTGGAGGTCCCTGTTATAGTTGTAGCAGACTAGGATCGCTGAGAGAAAGCTAGAGGGGGGTTGTTAGGTTTATGACTATTAGTTAAAAAAGGGATTTTACAAGGCAAACTATAGGGCTAAATATAATCAAATTACTGAAGTACACAAGAGTAAATGGCACTGCTACAAAGAATTTATAAAAATATGCAAAATTTATTTTAAGCCTCCCATCTGGGTCACAATCTAAAGCATAATACAAAACAATTTAAAATACCACCTATAGTGCCAACGTGATAAAATAAGCAATTATACAGTCAAAGTTTTGTTAAAAAAGGTCGACGCGGCGTTTCGGTGCTAATCAATCTTGACACCTTCATCAGGACATAAAAAGACATTTGACTCCGTATCTGTATCTTGAGTTGAGAGAGCTTTTCAAAATGCTATCCAACTTGATGACCACTTTTCGAATAGTTATCAGCGTTGTTTTTATAAAAGAGAGCAAATCTTGACATTAGAACTCAATTTTATCTATTTGCACGGAGGAACCACAGTTGATAATAGAAGAGGTTCCTTTTCAGACAGCTTTACTCTTTCACAAAGAGTCTTTCTTCGTGACCAGCTTAGTCTGAGTATGGTCTATAGCTGCGGTTGAATTAATCTTCCCCGCCCATCCGGATATTTTTCATAGTCAGGAAATTCGATATCTTGTACTTTGGAATCGGCCTCCCTGTTCCTCCGTGCTGTTCCCTTCTTCTCGATCTCGATCACTTCTGAGGGGGGTCTCAAGAAGAGAGGAGGAGACTCTGATGTGTTGAGGGAGGTCTCAAGAGGTGAGGAGGAGGCTCTGGTGTGTAGAGGGAGGTCTCAAGAAGAGAGGAGGAGGCTCTGGTGTGTTGAGGGAAGTTTCAAGAAGTGAGGAGGCGGCTCTGGTGTGTAGAGGGAGGTTTCAAGGAGTGAGAAGGAGGCTCTGACGTGTTGAGGGAGGTCTCAAGACGCACGGAGGCGGCTCTGATGTGTTGAGGGAGGTCTCAAGAAGTGATCAGGAGGCTCTAATGTGTTGAGGGAGGTCTCAAGAAGTGAGGAGGAGGCTCTGGTGTGTAGAGGGAGGTCTCAAGAAGTGAGGAGGAGGCTCTGGTGTGTAGAGGGAGGTCTCAAGAAGTGAGGAGGAGGCTCTGGTGTGTAGAGGGAGGTCTCAAGAAGAGAGGAGGAGGCTCTGGTGTGTTGAGGGAGGTCTCAAGAAGGGAGGAGGAGGCTCTGATGTGTTGAGGGAGGTCTCAAGAAGTGAGGAGGAGGCTCTGATGTGTTGAGGGAGGTCTCAAGGAGTGAGAGGAGGCTCTGATGTGTTGAGGGAGGTCTCAAGACTCACGGAGGAGGCTTTGATGTGTTGAGGGAGGTCTCAAGAAGTGAGGAGGATGCTCTGATGTGTTGAGGGAGGTCTCAAGAAGTGAGGAGGAGGCTCTGATGTGTTGAGGGAGGTCTCACGAAGTGAGGATGAGGCTCTGACGTGTTGAGGGAGGTCTCAATGAGTGAGGAGGAGGCTCTGATGTGTTGAGGGAGGTCTCAAGAAGTGAAGAGGAGGCTCTGGTGTGTTGAGGGAGGTCTCAAGACGAGTGGAAGAGGCTCTGATGTGTTGAGGGAGGTCTCAAGAAGTGAGGTGGAGGCTCTGATGTGTTGAGGGAGGTCTCAAGTAGTGAGGAGGAGGCTCTGAGGTGTTGAGGGGGGGTCTCAAGAAGTGAGGAGGAGGCTCTGATGTGTTGAGGGGGGTCTTAAGAAGCGAGGAGGAGGCTCTGATGTGTTGAGGGGGTCTCAAGAAGTGAGGAGGAGGCTCTGATGTGTTGAGGGGGGTGTGAAGAATTGAGGAGGCGTCTCTGTGTGTTGAGGGAGGTCTCAAGAAGTGAGGAGGAGGCTCTGGTGTGTTGAAGGGGGGTCTCAAGAAGTGAGGAGGCGTCTCTGTGTGTTGAGGGAGGTCTCAAGAAGTGAGGAGGAGGCTCTGATGTGTTGAGGGGGGTCTCAAGAAGTGAGGAGGAGGCTCTGATGTGTTGAGGGGGGTCTCAAGAAGTGAGGAGGCGTCTCTGTATGTTGAGGGAGGTCTCAAGAAGTGAGGAGGAGGCTCTGGTGTGTTGAAGGGGGGTCTCAAGAAGTGAGGAGGCGTCTCTGTGTGTTGAGGGAGGTCTCAAGAAGTGAGGAGGAGGCTCTGATGTGTTGAGGGGTGTCTCAAGAAGTGAGGAGGAGGCTCTGATGTGTTGAGGGGGGTCTCAAGAAGTGAGGAGGCGTCTCTGTATGTTGAGGGAGGTCTCAAGAAGTGAGGAGGAGGCTCTGGTGTGTTGAGGGAGGTCTTAAGAAGTGAGGAGGAGGCTCTGATGTGTTGAGGGAGGTCTCAAGAAGTGAGGAGGAGGCTCTGGTGTGTTGAGGGAGGTCTCAAGAAGTGAGGAGGCGGCTCTGATGTGTTGAGGGAAGTTTCAAGAAGTGAGGAGGAGGCTCTGGTGTGTTGAGGGAGGTCTCAAGAAGTGAGGAGGAGGCTCTGGTGTGTTGAGGGAGGTCTCAAGAAGTGAGGAGGCGGCTCTGATGTGTTGAGGGAGGTCTCAAGGAGTGAGGAGTAGGCTCTGAGGTGTTGAGGGAGGTCTCAAGGAGTGAGGAGGGGCCTCTGGTGTGTTGAGGGAGGTCTCAAGAAGGGAGGAGGAGGCTCAGGAGTGTACAGGGAGGTCTCAAGAAGTGAGGAGGAGGCTCTGATGTGTTGAGGGGGGTCTCAAGAAGTGAGGAGGAGGCTCTGATGTGTTGAGGGGGGTCTCAAGAAGTGAGGAGGAGGCTCTGATGTGTTGAGGGGGGTCTCAAGAAGTGAGGAGGCGTCTCTGTATGTTGAGGGAGGTCTCAAGAAGTGAGGAGGCGGCTCTGATGTGTTGAGGGAAGTTTCAAGAAGTGAGGAGGAGGCTCTGGTGTGTTGAGGGAGGTCTCAAGAAGTGAGGAGGAGGCTCTGATGTGTTGAGGGGGGTCTCAAGAAGTGAGGAGGAGGCTCTGATGTGTTGAGGGGGGTCTCAAGAAGTGAGGAGGCGTCTCTGTATGTTGAGGGAGGTCTCAAGAAGTGAGGAGGAGGCTCTGGTGTGTTGAAGGGGGGTCTCAAGTAGTGAGGAGGCGTCTCTGTGTGTTGAGGGAGGTCTCAAGAAGTGAGGAGGAGGCTCTGATGTGTTGAGGGGTATCTCAAGAAGTGAGGAGGAGGCTCTGATGTGTTGAGGGGGGTCTCAAGAAGTGAGGAGGCGTCTCTGTATGTTGAGGGAGGTCTCAAGAAGTGAGGAGGAGGCTCTGGTGTGTTGAGGGAGGTCTTAAGAAGTGAGGAGGAGGCTCTGATGTGTTGAGGGAGGTCTCAAGAAGTGAGGAGGAGGCTCTGGTGTGTTGAGGGAGGTCTCAAGAAGTGAGGAGGCGGCTCTGATGTGTTGAGGGAAGTTTCAAGAAGTGAGGAGGAGGCTCTGGTGTGTTAAGGGAGGTCTCAAGAAGTGAGGAGGAGGCTCTGGTGTGTTGAGGGAGGTCTCAAGAAGTGAGGAGGCGGCTCTGATGTGTTGAGGGAGGTCTCAAGGAGTGAGGAGTAGGCTCTGAGGTGTTGAGGGAGGTCTCAAGGAGTGAGGAGGGGGCTCTGGTGTGTTGAGGGAGGTCTCAAGAAGGGAGGAGGAGGCTCAGGAGTGTACAGGGAGGTCTCAAGAAGTGAGGAGGAGGCTCTGATGTGTTGAGGGGGGTCTCAAGAAGTGAGGAGGAGGCTCTGATGTGTTGAGGGGGGTCTCAAGAAGTGAGGAGGAGGCTCTGATGTGTTGAGGGGGGTCTCAAGAAGTGAGGAGGCGTCTCTGTATGTTGAGGGAGGTCTCAAGAAGTGAGGAGGAGGCTCTGGTGTGTTGAGGGAGGTCTCAAGAAGTGAGGAGGAGGCTCTGATGTGTTGAGGGAGGTCTCAAGAAGTGAGGAGGAGGCTCTGGTGTGTTGAGGGAGGTCTCAAGAAGTGAGGAGGCGGCTCTGATGTGTTGAGGGAAGTTTCAAGAAGTGAGGAGGAGGCTCTGGTGTGTTGAGGGAGGTCTCAAGAAGTGAGGAGGAGGCTCTGGTGTGTTGAGGGAGGTCTCAAGAAGTGAGGAGGCGGCTCTGATGTGTTGAGGGAGGTCTCAAGGAGTGAGGAGTAGGCTCTGAGGTGTTGAGGGAGGTCTCAAGGAGTGAGGAGGGGGCTCTGGTGTGTTGAGGGAGGTCTCAAGAAGGGAGGAGGAGGCTCAGGAGTGTACAGGGAGGTCTCAAGAAGTGAGGAGGAGGCTCTGATGTGTTGAGGGAGGTCTCAAGGAGTGAGGAGGAGGCTCTGGTGTGTTGAGGGAGGTCTCAAGAAGCGAGGAGGAGGCTCTGGTGTGTTGAGGGAGGTCTCAAGGAGTGAGGAGGAGGCTCTGGTGTGTTGAGGGAGATCTCAATGAGTGAGGAGGAGGCTCTGGAGTGTACAGGGAGGTCTCAAGAAGTGGGGAGGAGGCTCTGGTGTGTTGAGGGACGTCTCAAGAAGTGAGGAGGAGGCTCTGATGTGTTGAGGGAGGTCTCAAGAAGTGAGGAGGAGGCTCTGAGGTGTTGAGGGAGGTCTCAAGAAGGGAGGAGGAGGCTCTGGAGTGTACAGGGAGGTCTCAAGAAGTGAGGAGGAGGCTCTGGTGTGTTGAGGGAGGTCTCAAGAAGTGAGGCGGAGGCTCTGATGTGTTGAGGGAGGTCTCAAGGAGTGAGAGGAGGCTCTGATGTGTTGAGGGAGGTCTCAAGGAGTGAGGAGGAGGCTCTGGTGTGTTTAGGGAGGTCTCAAGAAGTGAGGAGGAGTCTCTGATATGTCGAGGGAGGTCGTTCCGCGTGTTGGGTGCGATGTAGGAGAAAGAGAGACCTCTAGTTTAGCTTTCACAGATGCGGGGAGTGTGAACGAGTGGGAGCGAAGCATGGCACAGGTGTCTGGTGGGTTGCTGAAAGTGTATGTCAGTCAGTCGTGTATTCTGGTCCTGTGTTGTGCAGGGCTTTGTATGTGTGTGTGAGAAGTGTGAGCTGGCTGCGCTTGTGAATAGAGAGCCAGTGAAGCTTCCTAAAGTGCAGTGTGATGTGGATGCAGCGTGGGGGGTCGAACATG